>NC_054468.1:181602532-181912671 GCF_017639515.1 Carcharodon carcharias
TCACTTCCACTGAATAATGTGTAATGTTGTCTTTCAGCTTCATTTACAGGCTTCGCAAGTATGCCATATATTTCTCTCTCCAGATTCACTCCTGGTCCGGCTGCGTGAAGCTGCCTGCATCCCCCCACAAACAGCAGTTCAACTGCATGCAGCCGGACCAGGAGTGAATCTGGAGAGAGAGAGAGAGGTGTGTGTGTGTGAGATGGCCTTTCAGAGCCTCGTGCAAGCACTCTCCCACACACGCGGAGCCTTTATCCATCACACTCATCTCAAAGTCCTGAGCATTTCCAATGCTGCCTCTGGAGTTCTCTTTCAGTTGTCCACCTGAGCTGACCTGAATCTCCACCCATCCACTGTGCACTCCCATGCAGCACCTGTGCTCGTCCAACACGAGGCTCCGCTCACTTTCGATTTCTGTAAAATGATAGTTGTCGAGTTTGAGATAAGCTCCCCCTCTTTTCCCCTCCCCCAGTCACCCATGTCCTTTCCACCATCACAGTCCATCCCTCTGGCATCACCTTTGACCTCCACACTGGCTCCCTCTAGCCCAAGCCCTTCTCCTTCACAAATGTCCAGGTGAACATACATGTTCTCTACCTTCCTAAAAATCCCACACCCATCCAAATTGACCTCCCTGACCACCTCCTTCCCATTCCCAGGGTCCATGTTTGCCTCCATGCCACCATCAACTATCCTCGCCACACCTACCTCCGGTACTGATGCACATTCAACCTCTGACCCTACCGGCTCTCTGTGCCCCCTCTCATACTCACCATTCCATCCTACCACACCTACCCTGAGCTTGCCCCAGGAAGCAGTCACTGACGGCACAGACCCCTCTCCTGCAAGTTCACCTGGACATTCCCCCTCTCCAACACCTTCCTCCACCTTCACTCCTTTCCACCATCAAATCTTTCTACCCCACCCGCCAAATTCGGCCCCCCCACCCCACCCCCCCACCTACCGTTACGACCGCTGCAAATGGGAGCAGAGGACTCTGCCCCTCGCTGGATGCTGTACTTTGACTATTCAAAGTTGACCAACATGACCATTACCTAATGCTTAACTTTCAAGAGTAATTGAAAAACAACATTTTTTAGAACTTGAACGGACAGATTCATTATAATAAAATTACAGAATGGTAGCGATTTACAGCATGCACAGAGGCCATTCAGCTCATCTTGCCCACTCTGGCCGACAAGGAGCCATCCAGCCTAATTCCACTTCCCAGCTCTTGGTTCGTTGCCTTAAAGGTTGTGGCATTTCAAGTGCATATCAAAGTATTTCTAAAATATTATGAGCATCTCTGTCTCTAACTCTCTTTTAGGCAATGAGTTCCACATCCCCACTACCGTCTGGGCAAAACTATTCCTCCTTGAATTCCCTCTAAACCTCCTATCTCTTGCCCTAAATCTATGTCCCCTGGTTATGAACCCATCACCAAGGGGAATGGGGCCTTCCTGTCCACTCTATATGGACCCCTCATAATTTTATACACTCAATTGGGTCTCCCCTCAGCCTCCTCTGTCCAAAGGAAACAACCCTAGCCTATGAAACATTTCCTCAGAACGAAAATTCTCCATCCAGCAACATCCTTGTAAATCTTCTCTGCACCTTCTCTAGTGCAATCACCATCATAGCTGTCATGCAGTAACCTGACTTCCTGCAGCAGTCCTGGTGGTGCTGTCGTAGGGTGGCCGAGTTGTACCATTAACAATAGAGTTGATCTGCAGAAACCGCTTGAGTGGAAACATTGGGCAGGGTCTTTGCCCCGTCGGTGTGGGGGGGGGGGGGGGGGGGGGGCGGGGGGGGGGGGTTGTGCGGGAGCAGGCGTGAGGGGGTGGGTTCTCGATCGGCACCCCCAAATGGGGGCACACCAACATTTTACATGGGCCCAGAGTGACATCTGCCAGGAAGCGCTGTGCGGTCCCTGTGCGGCCGGGGAGGGTGGGGTGGTTGGCATGCGCATGAAAGAGCGCACAGGTCTCCCTGAGGCAAAGTGCCACCTTGGGGAGATCAGCTCAGGTTTGAAAGATTGAATAAAGATTAGAAAAAAAATTACTGACATGACAATGTCAATTTCTTTTATTTAGACATATCATGCAAATTTTAATACTCTCATGAAACCTTATCCCTCCCGTGGATGAGGTTTCATGTTTTCTCAAAAGCCCACCTGGGCTCCCGGCCTGCCCGCCAACATTAAGGTTGGACGGGCAGGTCCATTGATTACCTCACTTACTTTATTAATGGCCTTAAGTGGCCGTTGACAGGTCGGCAGGCACACAGCCGACTCGGCTCCGTGCCCGCTGACCTGAAGATGTAAATGAGCGTGGGATGCCCGCCCGACATCACCCGGCGTCATTTTACATGTTGGCAAGCAGGCCCCAACCCCCCCGCCCAGAAGATGCAGCCCTTTAAGTTTATTTACAATATACTCAGTAGCAACTACATGTGTGCTTTCAACTCCAACTCTATCTCTACACTGACTGCTGAGGTAGCCTGTGCTACTCTCCTATTGGTTACTACAGATCATGCCTAACAAGTATTATTCTATTCACACTAAATAAGACCATGATTACGACATTCCTCCCCTTGAACATTATTATGTTTACATATTATATTTACAAGTACATGTTTTTCAAGACAACGTAAACTCCTCAACCAGTGTAAATATTATAAGTTCTGAGTTTCAGGTGATTCACTGGTACGTGTGGAACATCACAGCTCCACAACTCAGATTCTTTACCAGGAACCTCCTTTTCCGGAGTTGCTTGAACATCAGGTGCTTCAGTGGGCACTTGCAGTTCTATATCCTCAACTCTTACAAGAACATCAGACATGTCAGTCCTGGGTTGAATATCCTCAACAATAGGAAACACAGACCCGATCATGATCACTGGTGGAACCAAATCTCGGTGATTTGTCTCTCTGTTCCTTAAATGACTCACATGTTTACAGATGATCTGGCATTCCACCTCCACATGGTAAGATGGAGGTCCAGTCACCGCATTTATTTCACCTGGTAACCACTTTGCAAATTCTCCGAAATTCTTCACGTATACCGGCTCTCCCACAATAAATCTCCTCTCGCGACGATGGCATTCGTGTCTAGTTCTCTGGCTTCCCTGACTCCTTTCCACCTACTCCTCTAAATTTGGCATTATTAAGCTCAATCTCATCCTGAGACAGTGTTTCAACAATAACTCCACAGGTGTGACATCTGTTGTTGTTTAGGGTAGGCCTGTAATGAAAAAGAAAAGCATACTAGCTTGGTTGCCAAGGAATCGCTAGTTAGCTTTGTCATGTCTACCTTGAGTGTTTGAACTGCCCTTTCAGCCAGTCTGTTTGAGGAAGGGTGGTACGATGCAGTTTTCACATGAGCGATACTGTTGAGGCTGATAAACCATTGAAGCTCAGCACTCGTAAATGACGTGCCGTTATTGAAATGACTACTCCTGATATTCCATGGATGGCAAAAATCTGACATAGTTTCTCAATTGTAGCGGCCAACATTGGTGACTTCACCTCACAAACGTCCAACCATTTTGAATGGGCATCAACATTGAGCAGAAACATTGTTCCCAGGAAAGGGCCAGTGTGGTCAATGTGTAACTGCACCCAAGATCTACTTGGCCACTACCATGTGTGAAATGGAGCCGTCACTGGCAACTTTTGCAGTTGCTGACATTGCACACAGTGCTTCACTAAACTCTCTATTTCGCCATCCATCCTAGGCCACCATAGATAGCTGTGTGCTATGGTCTTCATTTGGGAAATGCCTGTGTAGTTCAATTAAAAGTGGTTCCCTTCCCTTTGGGGGAACTATCACTCGTATCCCCCACAATAAGATGCCATCCTGGCTGGTTATTTCATGTCTTCTGTTGAAGGATGATTTCATTTAATCAGATACGGGTTCCTGTGACCAACCATGTAGCACTTGTTCTCGTACCTGGGATAGGACTGGGTCCCGATTTGTCCAGTCTCTGATCTGTCGAGCACACACTGGTGAGGAATCTAAGAAATTTAACATTAAAACAAGTGGGACATGCTCATCATTTTCTTGTTAAGGTAAACGACTAAGAGCATTAGTATTTGTGATTTGATTGCCAGGCCTATGTACAAAAGTATATTTGTATGCTGCCAGAATTAAAGTTAATTGTTGTATTCTTGCCGAGGTTATGGGTGATATAACCTTGTCCTCACTAAACAATCCTAGCAATGGTTTGTGGTCTGAGAAGCTTGTAAAATGGCGGCCGTGTAAGTACTGGTGAAATTTCTTGACACCAAAGAGGATGGGCAGACCTTTTTTTATCTATGAGTATCCCTTTTCCACAGTGGTAAGCATTCTTGATACGTAACCTATTGGCCGTTCTGTGCCGTCATCCATCCGATGAGAGAGCACTGCTCCCACTCCACAGGGAGATGTGTCACATGTCAGCACCAATTCTTTTGTCTGGTCATAATGCTCTAATAGATTGGATGAGTGCAACAATTGTTTCACCTTTATGAAAGCTTCTTTCTGGGTCACCTCCCAAGACCAACATCTGTTCTTTTTGAGTAGAGAATGCAGGGGGGCCAGCACTGTAAACACATTGGGTAAGAACCACCCTTAATAGTTGATCATTCCTAGGAATGATTTGAGCTCTGGTGCGTTTCTCGGCTCAGATGCCTCTCTTATGACTCTCACTTTCTCCTCAAGCGGGTGGAGACCCTGTGAATCTGCCCGGTGACCCAAACAGACTACCTCCCTCACTTGGAACATGCAATTCTCTTTTTTTAAAAATGCACTTCAGCCTGCAAGAAACATTTTAAGACTTCATCTAAGTTTGTCAAATGCTCTTTCAGTGAATCCTGCCACCAATACATCGCCTTATTAGACTACAACCTGGGGCAGTCCTCACAGTAAGCTTTCCATTGTTCTCCGGAAGATGGCACAAGTGAAGGAGACACCAAAAGGCAATTGTGTATATTGGTATAACCCTTTGTGGGTATTAATTGTGACAATTTCCCAGGAGGCATTATCCAACTCTAATTGTTGATAAGCATGACTCATGTCAAGCTTTGTGTACGTTGTCCCTCCTGCCAGGCTTGGCATACAGGTCTTTGATTTTTGGAATGGAGTGCCTGTCTAGCTTAGCTACTTTATTAACCATCAGTTTGTAGTCTCCATAAATTTGGACGCTTTGGTCGGGTTTAAGGATGGGGACGATGAGTGCTGCCGTCTCTGAGAACGGAACAGGTTGTATAACATCCAGTCTCTCTAGTCTGTTCAGTTCAATGTTGACTTCTTCTCGCAGGGCTTATGGCACCAATCTCACCTTCATGAAGTGAGGTGTTGCTTCCGGATCCATCTGAATCTTGGCCGGCAGGCCCTGAACTTGCTCTCAACTGGAAAATTTCAGCCCATTCTAACTTAATATCCTTTAACCAATTTCACCCTAGGAGGCTTGGCCCTTCACCTGCTACCACCAAGGGTAGCTTTGCCGATTGGCTTCCATAATGGACAGTTACTCTGCTTATGCCTTTTATTTGAATGTCTTCACCTGGATATGTTTTTAACTTGGTGGCTATTTCTACAAAACTTAATTGATGTTCACCATTATTCAAATGTCTGACGATATCTTCCCTAATTACTGTAGTGGAAGGTCTTGTATCCACTTCCATTCTAACAGGTTTGCCATTTATTTTCATTCTGACAAATATTGGTTCTGAATTTCCAACTTTCAGATTAATCAACAAGTAAATGTCTGAATTTGTTGTTTCAGGCTCTTCTAGATTGTAGATTTCATCGGGCTTCTTCTTTTATTTACAAGTCTGCTTGAATCTTCCTTGCACTGCCTAATTATATGGCAATTTCTGTGACAATAGTACCATTCGATTTTTTTAAACTGCCAAACGCTAAAAGCTGATCATTTCCACCTCTATTAAAATTATTCTTTGAGTTTGCTGCTAAGTTATTTTTCTTTATTCTATGGCTAGAGGGGGCTGTTCCCAGGCTCTCAGCGGATTCTCAATTTATTGTGCTTCTTCTGGCTGAGGTTTCCCACCCGATGTGGAGGACGGCGCCATTTTGTGTACCCTGCATTGCTTTTGAATCTTTTATGGCGCTTTCTATGTCCAGCGCTATCTCTAGCGCCTTCTTGAAATCCAGATTCACTTTGGACAATAATCTTTTCTGAAGTGTCCTTTCACACCACGCATTAAACGATCTCTGAGCATGTCATTCAGAGTCATACTGAACTCAAAATGTTCTGTTAGCTGCTTCACATTTGCAACATAGCATGCAATTGTCTCACCCAGGGCTTTATTTCACAAATTAAACCTGAATGTCTGCATCGTGACAGAGGGCTTTGGTTGAAAATGTCCCTTCATGAGGTCCACCAATTCATTGAAATTCTTTAAATCTGGGACATGGGTGCCATCAAACTTTGAATCAACCTGTAGGTTTGCTCCCACAAGTACTCAAGAGGATTGCTCACCTCTTCTCTTCTTTCACGATCTCATTCACTTGAAAAAAGACCATGAGGCGTTCTATGTATTGAGACCAATCGTCTGTGGCAGGTTCAAAAGGAACAATTCTCCCAAATTGTGGCATTTTGAGAGGGGATAATTTCTTCAATTCTAACGGAGCTTGCTACTTACAATCTCTGGGAGAGGTACAGTGATGATTTCTTTCTAATTTGATTTCTTCTGATCAATCCTATCCCATCCTCATTGCCAGTTTATTGTAGGGTGGCTGAATTGTGCTATTAATCATAGTGTTGATCTGCAGAAACTTCTTGGGTGAAAACATTAAGTTTTTTTACAATATACTCAGCAGTAACTACACGTGTGCTTTCAACTCCAACTCCATCTCTACACTTACTTCTGAGGGTGCCTGTGTCACTCTCCTATTGGTTACTACAGGTCAAGTGATCTTGCCTATCATGTATCATTTTTAAAGGTACATTACACACTAAATAAAGCCATAATTACTACAGGTCCTTTCACCAAATATAGGAAATCAATCTTGGGTGGGCCATTATGAATCAAATGAACATCTTCCATGTAAGCATTGATTTTACAACCCAAAAGCTGGACCGGTAATCCAGGAACCTAGGGGTGATGTTCTGGGGCCGGGAGCTCAAATTCCACCACGGCAGATGGTGGCATTTGAACCCGCTAAATATCTGGAATTAAAAGTCTCATGATGACTGTGAAACCATTGCCGCTTGTCATAAAACCCATCTGGTCCACTAATGTTCATTAGGGAAGGAAATCTGCCATCCTTACCTGGTCTGACCTACATGTCACTCCATACCACAGCCATGTGGTTGACTCTTAAATGCCCTCTGAATAAGGGCATTTGGGGATGGCCAATAAATGCTGTCTGAGCCATTGACGCCCACATCCCATGAACAAATTTTTAAAAATCTTTAAGCGCCTGAACATAATTTGAAGAAGATTAGATTTGTGTTAGATTTGTTTTGAACCTAACACGTGCCACACACACCTGAGGGTTAAGTTAACCTTACTTTAATATTTTATGGAAATCCTTTTCTTTTAAAAGATTACCTCCATAAAATGTAAAGTTTAAATTTTGGATCCTCTCTGAGAAATAAGAACCAGCTAAATTTTCTTCTTGGGGATTCATTTAGTTTAGTGAATTATACTTTTCATATAAAAGTTAAGATTACAAGCTTACTTATGATAATAAACTTCTGTGTGTTTTAGAATTTAAATTGTCTCACTTCATCTTTTGTATCAAAAACTCACCAAACCCAACTCCTATTTCCTTTAGCTGGGTAAATATTTACTGAGGAGTTTCACCTAGACCCTTACAATGTCCAGGAAAATTGCAATCTGGCTAAATACAAATTAAAAATAATGCTATCAGCAAGGTAATAATTGCAACTCACTCATTTCCTTCAGATGGAGGCTGTTTAGGCTCAGCAGACCCAGTGATGTGCCTTTGAGTCTTGACTCTCTCTACCTGAAGCTGAGGCGAGATTTTTTAATTCTTTCACGGGAAGTGGGCCTCGATGACAAGGCCAGCATTTTTACTGCCCATCCTAATTATCCTTGCAAAGATGGTGATGAGCTTTGTTCTTGAATTGCTGCAGTCCATGTGGTGTAGGTACACCCACAGTGCTGTTAGGGATGGAGTTCCAGGTTTCTGACCCAGCGACAGTGAAGGAACAGCAATATGTAGTCCCAGGTCAGGATGCGTGGATGGTTTGGAGGGGAACTTGCAGGTGGTGATGTTCCCGTGCATCTGCTGCCCTTGTCCTTCTAGTTGGTAGAGATCGTGGTTCAGAAGGTGTTGTGGATAAATCCTTGGTGAGTTAAGTTAATTGAGTTTACCTGATTCAGAATAGTGCCGAATTGGGACTAGAATTGTAATACATTACAAGTTCATATCCTCCACAGCAGCAGCAGTGAATGGAGAATTAGAAAAGTGGTCTGCCAGTGTGAATATGTGCTGATAACTCATAGCACAATTTTAAGGGAGGGGGGCATCAGTTGAATCCATGTAGGCACATTGAGGTTTGCAAATATTTAAAACCATTTTAGCAGCTTATAAGTCGAACTCTTTTATTATATTTTTATTATTGCTCATATTGTTCCCGGGCTTTATAAAAGTAATTACATTTCCAAAGTACTTCATTGGCTGTGAAGCACTTTTGTGATGTCCTGAGGTCATGTTAAACACAGGCCGGAATTTTCTGTCCCTGTTGGCATTGGGCGTGAGCGGACAATATGGCAGGAAGGCCAAAAATTGGTGAAACCAGGTTGCAATCAGCCGCTCCACCCGTCAGTAGTGGGCCGTGTTTCCTACCGCCGAACGGTGGGAATGTCATTTTAATACACCTACATATAATTATAATCCCTGCCTGCCAGAATCACTCCCCCACATTGGATCATCTGGGTTCGTCGGCATGATTTCATGCCGTGTATTTCATAAGTGATGTGCACCTGCGGAGCTGCACTGCGCTCGGGACTTTGACACTTATTTGCATACTTTGCTTCAGGCAGCGCTCGCAGTCATCAATGCCAGGCTTCGCAGGCAGCACCACATCGTTTTAAGGGGGCTCATGGACATGTTCATCCACCAGACCAGCGTAAGCTGGGGTTGGCTTTTCAACTGCTGCAGGACTAGGGCTTTCTTGGGGAAGGGGGGAAATGGCTTCAGGCAAAGAAAGAGGCTGCAGGATGGAGGCTGTACTGGGGAAGGAGGGTGGTCCGTGGTGTGTGTAGGGGCACATGCTGATCTGTACAAATTGCCTCCTCAGTCCTCACCATCTTGAGGCTGTCTCCAGAGGAGATGAGGCCAGATGGAGATGTGAGGGTGTGTGAGAGAGAGTGAGTGGTGGTTTCCCTTCAGCAGGTAGTGAGTGAGATGTCAGTGAATGTGTGATGGTCTTGTGAATGTGAGAGTTTAGAGTGATGAGATAGTTAGCTTACCCTGTCAGCATGGATGAGATCATTCATTCTGTTTCTGCACTGAATGGCCAACCTCTTCTGTGCAGTGTTGGCACTGGCCACCACTGGCATTGCCTACCAAGCTGGAGGTGGTGAGATAACTGGACCTCCTGCAGCCAGAGCAGGGTGGAGGACATCATGGTGTGCCTCCAAAAGGCTTCCAGTGACAGGTCAATGAACTCTTCCTGGCTTTCAGGGCCATGCCTTCACCAGAGCAATCCTGGGATGCAAGCACTAAGAACTGTGTGCATGTCTGCAGTTTAAATATGGCACCTGGAGTGAAGAAATTGTGGTTCAGAGGCCACCTGCCAGCGAGATGCCGTATTTCTTGTGGTTGCATAATTAATGAGGTGAGAAATGGACAATACGGCGTGAAAAGTCACCACGCGGCCAGCGGGTAAAACATCCTGTTTCCCACCTGTACCATACTTAGTGCAAATCTGGGACCATTCTGCCCACAGTTTTTCTTTAACTCCCCTCCTTCTTGCTAGTTAAGGTTTTGGAAGCATAGTTGTAATGTTTAGCTGCTAATATGGCCTGTTCCTTTAAGAACACAGCTTTAGAACTCCCTGTGGGAATCTGATCTAAATTGGTATTTAGGTCAATTAGAGTCCAATTATTTTGTTTAAAGTGTCTGTGGATTGGTTGCTGCATTCCTCCCCAACCCTCTCCTAATTACTTCGAGGTCAGAAAACAATAGAAAATAACAGGGTTTCTTGAAAGATTACTCATCTGTGATTTGTTAGTTCTTTATAGAGAAATGAGTCGGAGGACTGTCACATTTGGAATGTGGCAGATGTTCTCTAACCATTTATTAATGGATCTCACATGGTGTTACACAGAGTTGGGGGAATTTGAACCCTGGGCAGAAAGCCAGAGGGATGAATGGGATGCCCACGCAGCAGCTGGAGTAGGAGAATCTCATTAAAATCCTGCTGGTCAGAATCCCCCACCCTGAAACAGGTGGCCAGAGGCAGCCCACTTGCTTTGGGCTGATAAAGACTGGGCAACCAAAGTTATACTAGGCCTGCAAGCAGGTGAGTCCAGGAAAGGAACTAGGGAGGGTTTTTAAGGACAACAACAATTCTGGAGTAGTAGTGGCCCAGACTTTCTCTGTGGGAGCCAGCAGAGCATCCTGAGCTGCACAAAGATATACTTCACATTTACCTTAAAGGCTTTAAAGACAATATTTACATTTTGGTTTTCAAGGAACATGCTTCATACTCAAGTCTTTTAGTAATATATGGATACATGAGCTTTGATACATAATGAGGTATGGCAATGGATATTTTCCTTTATATTCTGCATGTGGGATTAAGTCATTTCCACTACATCCAAGGCACTTGTGCGATGAAATACTGTCCGTTTATCTGGATGAGTGCAGTTCCAAAAACATTCAATGCTCAACACCTTCCAGGACAAAGCAGCCTGCTTGATTGGCACCCGATCCACCGCCTTAAACTTGCCCTCTCTCCTTTATCAGCACACTGTGTCTACAATTCTACATGATACTGCAGCAACTTGTCAAAGTTATTTAACAGCAACTTCCAAACCTGATGTCTCTACCACCTAGAAGGACAAAGACAAAGTGAATGGAAACACCATCACCTCCATTCTTCCTATTGACCAACACACTATCCTGACTTGGAAATATATTACCATTCCTTCATTGTCATTGGGTCAAAATCCTGGACCTTCCTACCTACTCTCTGAAGAATATAGTGGCCTAGTCATAATGTCATTGAACTAGTAATCCAGAGGCCCAGGCTAATGCTTTGGGACATGGGGTTCAAATCTCACCATGGCAGCTGGTGAAATTAAGTTCAGATAATTTTTTTTAAAAATCTGGAATTGAAAACTAGTCTCAGTAGAAACTATCAATTGTCATTAAAACATCTGGTTCAATTGTGCTCTTTAGGGAAGGAAATCTGCCAACCTAACCTGGTCTGGCCTACATTTGACTCCAGATCCATATTGATGTGGTTGACTCAGTTCAAGAGCAATTAGGGATGGGTAACAAATGCTGGCCTTGCCAGCAACACCCATATTCCATGAAAAGATTTTTTAAAAACCATGAATAAAATTATTTTCACCATAATAGGTGTGATTGTTTTGTTAGGCTGTCAGAAAATGAATCGCTTATTTCTAAACATTGATAAGCATAGTTAGCTCATTAACACATTAAATCTCCTTCTAACTTGATGCTGATCTGTGTTTTTTTTAAAATGTGTACAAATTTACTTTGTTTTAAAACGTAACCCTCAAGCTTTGCTCATTTGCAAGTTTTCTCCATGAAAAATAAAGATTACAAATCAGATGGTAATGACCACGAATTTGGAATTGTGCCAGTTTCTCCAGTAGTCACGCATGAGTCCAGTGCTACTGAGTTCTCCCAAGAGAATATGCCTTGACAGCTGGATGCTGAGAGATATGTGCTGTACATTCCAAATAGAACTTATGGTGCCAGGTCAAGGGTCAACACAGTGATCCATTACTAGGCCAGGCGCCTAATCATGCAAGTCATTGAAATGTTCAAAAATCACCTTAGGTGCCTATATTAATATAAGGGCTGTTTTGTATATATCCTTGAAAATGTGGCGAGTTGTGAAGACATGCTCCATTCTGCACAACATTATTATTAATAGAGGCAGCAGCATGCAGTTTACTAATAGGACACCAAAAGGAGAGGAGGTTGCAGTGGTTGAATGCTCCTGCCTACTGAGGAAGGAAGACCCCTGGCAATATAAGAGGTAGGAAATAATGTTTTAATTCATGGCAACCTGATTGAAGTATTGTTAGGGGGAGCATAGCTGAAGCAGATAAAAAATTGTCAGTTCATCTGGGTTGTTTTGCATCAGATTCATGTCACCATGGGCATAAAATCGACATGAAAACCATAATGTAACAAAAGTGTGAACAGCCAATCACAATGTGTTACAGAGGCTAGTGTGTCAAACAGAGATATATGCTTCCATCACCCACTGTTACTCATTATTTACAATGGAGCATCACTCAACCACTGACAGCCTTCCTGACCTGTGCTTAGTTCTTCAAAATATGTTGTGCAAAGTAAGTTTTATGGACAAAGTAAGATTTGTCTGCTCAGTATTGATGTCTGAAAGCATTGAACTCCAAATCCTGATTATTACAAATAATTTGTAATGAGCTAGTTGTACTAGCCTAGGAGCTAAACAACACTTTTTTTTCCCACAGAAAATGGACTGTCAGAAGATATATATCTGCAAGCACACATTAGAATTCCATTGCACTACGAACCCCACCTCGTCAGTATGATTGCAGCACTTATGGGATTTTATGTATCCTGTTATCTGCAGTAGCTCCTGAACAAGTCAGACCATGAAAAGATTCTAATCTTCAAAGTTATTACTGTAGAGATTTCTGATCTGTTATTTCACAAGCAGTTGTTACTCCTCATCCTCCTTGATCTCTGTACAACCATGCCATCATTGCCTAACAATTCTGTTTCCAGCTCAGTCAGCCCTTGCTCACTTGGTTGCACTCTTACTTATCCAATCATAGCCATATCTTTTGAGTTCTCCAAGAACGTATCTTTGGCTCCTTCCTCATCTACATGCTACCCATGGTTACATCATCTTTGGACGTGGACCTGGACTTTAGCCTGGAGGTAATTTGTGTGCAGGGAGGCTGTTGCAATGTCAGGAAACCTGAAAGAATGGATTTCCCAGCAGCATTAACTTTAGGACCCCTTTAAGTGAGGTCCAAAGTGACAGGCTGAAGGTATTTGGGGGTGGGGGAGGGTTAATAAGGTAGCTTATTGGGCCTGAAGGAATGTGTTTTTATGACAATCAACAATGGTTTCATGGTCTTCATTAGACTTTTAATTCCAGGTTTTTATTGAATTCAAATTCCACCATCTGCTTTGGTGGGATTCAAACCCAGGTCCCCAGAGCATTACCCTAGGTCTTTGGATTACTAGTCTAGTGATAATACCACAGCTCCACCACCTCCCCCATATAAATATTGGCCAAGACACGAGGGATAACTCCCCTAATCTTCTTCGAAATCTTTTCTATCCACCTGAGAGGGCAGATAGGGCTTTAGTTCAAGGTCTCTTCTGAAAGATGGCACCTCTGATCATACAGCACTCCCTCAGCATTGCATGTGAGTGTCAGCCTTGATTTTTACACTTAAATCCTGGGATGGGATTTGAACCCACAACCTTCTGAGTCAGAGGCAAGGCTGCTACTGACTGAGTAACTAAATGAGGATGGCTACAAGTCACTTGTCCCTTCTCTGTTAAAACCAGAGGTGGGTAGTGTCAAAACAGGTTTAGGTGCTGTTCCAAATATTTTTGCATTTTAACCTTTGACACAACATCAGTTCATTCTGGGAGTTAAGACTCCACCCATGAGGTCAGCTTCTACAGACCTTCTGACGACATCCTCCTCTTGAGCACTTCAGCACCTCTGAATTTTTGACAAGTGGAATGAAAACAGAGAGAGAGACAGATGTTGAGAAACACACAAGCATCAAATTTAATGTTTACAGTGAACTCTTAGAAAGTTCCAACTCAGTGAAGGAATGAAGACTGGAAGCACTATCTCAGTGCTCAAGTTGTGGCTACTCTTATTGCTTGCATACACCAGGACTCTACCAGTTAACATTTCACCCCATCTTCCGCCAAACCAAAGATCCACTCTATAGTGATGCCAGACCAAAGAATTGTCCCATGCTGCTAACATCCACCAGCCCCACTGCAGAGCTGTTAAACTCCAGGATATTCAATCTAATTACAACCTCCAGTTCTACAAAGGTCAGGACTACCCCACAAAGCAGCTAATTCCTATTTACCAATCGTGGTAAACTGCTAATGGATATAGAGCCCATTCCTTTCTGGTTTTCAAAGTATCGTCAACTGAGCCATGGAATCCAGTCCAAAGCACCCAAAAAAAAAGTGAATCAATCACTAACTCAAAAGCTCTGATGTTATTTCTTACATGAAATGAACATCCATATTGTTATAAAACAATCTTTGTGAGCAAATTTACAAGAGAACTGCTGAGTTGGTAATACTGGAATAATTAGTCCATGGATATCACTGGGTTAGGCTGCAATGGGAGCAGTAATCCTGCTATTCTTATTTCCTCCACAGGATGGCAATCTTACCATCAAACACTGTTCTTGCAACAGAGTGCAGAGTTGTAGGCCTTGTAAGCTGCGGGACTTGGTGAGTGGGGAATGGGGGTTGCAATTATTGGTATCGCACTTGGATGAGTTCTTCATAGTCGGCCCAGGCAGAAGGGGACTTTATGTTGCAGAAGAAGTTCTCTTCCTTGTGGTCCCACCATATAGCTGGAGGCAGGGGCTGTCCTGACATGATTGCAATGTTGTGCACATCCAGAAAACCAACACAAATCTTGGCGATAAAAACAAAAAAACTGCGGATGCTGGAAATCCAAAACAAAAACAGAATTACCTGGAGAAACTCAGCAGGTCTGGCACCCATTCTGCAAAGACTGCCGGGCTCCTCCAGGAGTGCTCCAGACAATGTAAGCATTGTTTCAGTATACCAATGATCTGCTTTCTCACATTTTGTGCAGCAGCACTTTTTGTGTGTCTTTCATTGCCAGAAGGAAAAACCAATAGAACTTGGGAAATGACAGTATTGGTAGCTCCTGCACTGAAGCAAAATGAATGTTATGCATGAGTCCTGGGTAGTAGATATTGTTGGGAGGTGTGTGATGGGGGTGTGGTGAATTGAGAATCGGCTGAGGCTAGTAGCTAAGTTTGTAGGATATGGCATTTGAAGATGCATTCATGGACCTTGACTACTCATGTGAGGTCATTGAATTTCTTGCAGCACTGCGTCTAGGTCCTTGGGGCTTGACTCCTGGCAGTAACCTGCACAGATATCTGCAAATGCTTTATGAATGTGTGCCTGGCCCCCATATGGATACAGGAATTCTCTCCTCCTTTTCATCTCTTCCACCAAGGCCTCCCATGTAGCATCTAAAAAACTTGGAACCCAAACTCTACCCTGTTGTGCTTTTCTTCAATACCTCACAGGCCAGGGTAATTTCTTGAATAACTAGCAGCACTTACTGCAGCCACAATGCACTTCCTCTTTAAAAGGATTTAGGATAAGTTAGCATAAGCAGTGCTTTAAATTGTGTTAGCTTCTCATGATCCCTTGCTTCTGCATCCAGCCATCAGCAGCACAGTCAGCACTTTCTGGATGCTGATGTCATTGGAATGAGCAGGCAGCACAAAGTCAGTGTGCCAACTTGTAATCAACAGGAACATTAAGATCTGCTTTTGGGCTTGATGCCTGTAACGACTCTCAACCTACTACAATAAGCACAACATTTTTTGAATTCTTTTAGGGGTTGTGGGGAACACTGGCTAGGCCAGCATTTTTGCACATCCCTAAATGCCCTTGAGAAGGTGCTGGCGAGCTGCCTTCTTGAACCACTGCATTCCATGTGGTGTAGGTACACCCACAGTGCTGTTAGGAAAGGAGTTCCAGGATTTTGACCCAGCGACAGTGAAGGAGCGGCAATGTATTTCCAAGTCAGGATGGTATTTGGCTTGGAGGGGAACTTGCAGGTGGTGGTGTTCCCATGTGTTTGCTGCCTTTGTCCTTCCATGTGGTACAGGTCATAGGTTTGAAAAGTGCTGCCAAGGAGTCTTGATGAGTTGCTGCACCTCAGCATGGTACGCACTGCAGGCATTATGCATCAGAGGTGGAAGGAGTGAATGTTTAAGGTGATGGATGGGGTGCCAAACAAGTGGATTGCTGTGTCTTGGATGGTATCAAGCCTTCTTGAATGCTGTTGGAGCTGCACTCATCCAGGCAAGTGGAGCATATTCCATCACTCTCCTGACTTGTGCCTTGTAAATGTTGGACAGGCTTTGGGAAAATCAAGAAATGAGTTACTCGCTGCAGAATTCCCAGCCTCTGACCTACTCTTGTAACCACAGTATTTATATGCTGGGTTTGATTTATCCTACTTTTTGTGTACAGGACATACCTTGGCAAGTTTCCAAATTGCCAGGTAGATGCCAGTGTTGCAGCTGTACTGGAACAGCTTTGGCCATAGCTAGTTCTGGAGCACAAGTCTTCAGTACTATTGTCAGAATTTTGTCAGGGCCCATAACCTTTGCAGGATCCAGTGCCTTCAGCTGTTTCTTGATATCATGTGGAGTGAATCAAATTGGCTGAAGACTGGCATCTGTGATGCTCAGGATCTCAGGAGGAGGCTGAGATGGATCATCCACCCAGCACTTCTGGTTGAAGATTTTTGCACATGTGTCAGCCTTGTCTTTTGCACTGATGTGCTGGGCTCCTGCGACATTGACAATGGGGATATTTGGGGTTATCTGGAGCTTGGACCCTCCTCCCCCAGTTCATTGTTTAATTGCCCTCCACCATTCATGACTGGACGTAGCAGGACTGCAGAGCTTAGATCTGATCCAGTGCTTGTGGGAATGCTTAGAACTGTCAATTGCTTGCTCTTACACTGTTTGGCACACAAGTAGTCCTGTATTGTAGGTTGACACCTTATTTTTAGGTATGCCTGGTGCTGCTCCTGGCATGCCCTCCTTCACTCTTCATTGAACCAGAATTGATCCCCTGGCTTGGTGGTAATGGTCGAATAGGGG
The DNA here is from genome assembly GCF_017639515.1 of Carcharodon carcharias. Lineage (NCBI taxonomy): Eukaryota > Metazoa > Chordata > Chondrichthyes > Lamniformes > Lamnidae > Carcharodon > Carcharodon carcharias. Next base: position 181,619,639 of record NC_054468.1, read on the forward strand.
ATATGCTGGGCCGTGAGGTTACAAGTCGTGATAGAGTGCAACTCGGCTGCTGCTGGTGGCCCACAATGCCTCATGGATGCATAGTTTTGAATTGCTGGGTCTGTTTGAAATTGATCCCGTTTAGCACGGTGGTAGTGCCACACAACACGATGGAGGGTATCCTCAATGTGAAGACAGTACTTCATCTCCACAAAGATTGTGTGGTGGTCACTCTTACCAATACTGTTATGGACAGGTGCACCTGCACCAGGTAGATTTGTGAGGATGAGGTCAAGTATATTTTTGCCTCTTGGTTTCCTCACCACCTGCTGCAGGCCTAGCAGCTATGTCCCTTAGGTCTCGGCCAGCCCCGTCAATAGTGGTGCTTCTGAGCCACTCTTGGTGATGGGCATTGAAGTGCCCCACCCAGAATAGATTCTGCGCCCTTGCCACCTTCAGTGCTTCCTCCAATTGATGTTCAATATTGGAGGAGTACTGATTCATCAGCTGAGGGAGGGCAGTAGGTGCTAATCAGCAGGAGGTTCCCATTTGACCTGATGCCATGAGGTGTCATGGGGTCCAGAGTCAATGTTGGGGACTCCCAGGGCAACTCTCTCCCTACTGTATATCACTGTATTGCCACCTCTGGTGGGTCTGTCCTGCTGGTGGGACAGGGCATACCCAGGGATGCTGATGGCGGTGTCTGGACGATTGTCTGTGAAGTATGATTCAGTGAGGATGACTCTGTCAGGTTGTTTCCTGGCTAGTCTGTGGATCTGTGGGACAGCTCTCCCAATTTTGGCACAAAGGCCCCAGATATTAATAAGGAGGACTTTGCAGAGTCAACAAGGCTGGGTTTGCCAGTGTCTATACTGATGCCAGATGGTCTATCAAGTTTCATTCCTTATTGACTTTTCTCTAGTGTTTGGTATGACTGAGTGGTTTGCTGGACTATTTCAGAGGACATTTAAGAGTCAACTGCATTGCTGTGGGCCTGAAGTTATATGTAGGCCAGTCCGGGTAGGGACAGCAGACTGTCTTCTCTAAAGGACATGAGTAAACCAATAGGTTTTTATGACAAACAGCAATGGTTTCATGGTCACCATTAGACTAGCTTTAAATCCCAAATTTTTCAGCTAACTAAAGATGTGACAAGAATTTCCACAGATGTTCTTTCAATCAGCCAATTTAACTTTGGTGCAAGATAGACAAACTCCAGACAGGTACCTAAAAGGGGTTCCCGCCAATTTTCCATTGATGTTGCATTGCAGATTGGGTGAACTCCAAGGAAATTCCCCATGAAAAGAGGCTGGAATTCTTTGCCTTTGTGCTCACCAGCCACAGTTTACGACTCATTCATCTTAGTGAGCAGGAAATTGCAACCAGTGAGCACAAAAGTAGAACAGGCCAGCTGCTATTCCTGACTAACTGGTAACTGACTAACTGACAAAAGGAGATCCAATAGGTTTCGAAAGAAGTCCTGACAACCTCAGAAAGAAAATGGTCTGTCCAGCTAAAAGCTTGAGAGGCTGCAATCCTAGTTACACTGTGCAAATCAATATCAGTTGGCAGATCCAAGTTAATCTCTTAGCTGCACTTTCAGCAGATCTTGAATGCACGTACTAAGCTCTGCTACCTGGATAGCTAATTGTTCATGCTTTGAGAGTATCATTTTTCTCCTAAAATTAAAAAGATTGAAACAGAAGACTCATGAAGGCCTGATAAGTGTAATGGGTCATTTAGGCACTTTTTAAAAAGTGCACCTTCTCATCAGGCTAGAGTTATAATGTGTTGACGTTTCGAGTCCTCATGACCCTTCGACAGAAGTTCTGTCGAAGGGTCATGAGGACTCGAAACGTCAACTCTTTTCTTCTCCGCCGATGCTGCCAGACCTGCTGAGTTTTTCCAGGTAATTCTGTTTTTGTTTTGGATTTCCAGCATCCGCAGTTTTTTTGTTTTTATCTAGAGTTATAATGTATCTGGTGTTAGGAATAAACCTTGTGAGACTATCTACAATAGATGGTCTGGCATCTTTTGTGGGTTAAGTCACTGACTCAAACAGACCATCCTAGATCTTGTTGCATAGTTATGGCATCACTTGCATGTTTCTACACACATACTGCTTTGCATTGACAAAGAAGTGGCTGCAGCTCTTATGAGCATTGTTTGAATTCCTGGAGCACAGAGTAATTTGGAGAAAACGATTGAACAATAATTACAACGCTTCAATTAAGTAAAACATTACAGCTGCTCTCATTATTATAGATTTAATTTATAATATAGCCTGCCAGTACTAAGAATTTCTACAAATTGCAACTGAGTGCATAATTGCCATGCAATTGATAAGATTTTCTCTGGCTTTTAAAACAACTGTGAAACATCAAAGCTCAGTCTGGATTGCTGCTCCATTTATCACTCGATCAATTTTAGCCAAATAGAACTTCAATTCAATTAATAAGGAAAAAGTAATTAAAGCTGTTAATGAAAATACAGTGGCTTTTTTAAAGTATATTTGGGTCAGCTCTCACGTTAAGACACTAAACAAAATGGCCCAAAGTTTCCTGTCAAAATTGTGCTACAGGCTAATAATATTTTCCATTATTTATCTGCAAGTGACACAGCATCTTCAGATCAGGGCAGTTGCACAATTCAAAACAAGAATTGAACTTACCTGACGACTTCAATTTTAAGCACCCAACATGAGAAGTGTTAATTACTCCCAATCAACCTCTGACACTGAAAATGGACTACTGCAAATATGGAGTTTCATTCTTTCAGATTTTAATTGTTGGAGTTTCTTTTACTTTATCTTTATGTTCCTTTTTCTCTCTCTTAAAGAGAGGGACAGAAAGATTGGATTATTTTCTTTATCTGCTTTAATATTGAAACCACCTATTCTAATTTACACTTCTTTCTTGGTCCTAATGCTGTTCATTTCAGAATCCTTCAACCTGATTGGTTGAGTTGTTACACAGTTGTTTGTCCAGCTCACTCAGCTCTCAGATCATTATTTCCATCCTGCAATTTCAGCAACTTGTCGTGCAAAATATCGTCATTATTAAACAGGCAAGAGCACATCTAACCAACAGTGGGTGCCATTTGTTGACTGTTACGACGTGGCAGATGATGTGTGCCAGGTGGATCAAATTCCCGAGGGAGACTTGATCCTGCTATCGTAATGGTTTTGTAATGTGTATTTATTGTGAAATGCGTACGTTGAATTCAGAAGTAATAAGTCCACCAAGACCTTCAGAGATTTTTTTGAAACTAAATTAAGATATTTATGAACAAGAAAAGATGTCAAACACATCCACACAATTCCAGTTACTTAATATCAAAGTACATACTAAAATGTCTATCTAACCTGACTTCCATCCATCCCCTTGTAAGGCAACAGACAAAAAATAGATTTTAAAGTTAGAAAACCAGGCCAGCACAATTATCACCTTTAAGGGCTGGATGCAGCAAACTCATGCAGGTATGCTGGAGGCGTTTGAGGCAAGCTTCTGCTCAACATAGCCTTTCATTCCCCCTTATATACGTTTTACCTCTTTTTAATCTGTAAATTCCATTGTCTCGTATGTCTTTGAAAATGTACTTTCCCATAATATAAAACTTTTCTTGGTGCTTCAATTGTCAGTAACCTTTGGGAAAAATAAACACACTGCTTGGCCTAGCTTCTCTGGCTAGGTGTAAACATCCTACCATCTCTTTGAAATTCAATCTAACCTGATTTATCTAAAAAATGTAAATTCTCCTCACATCTTACATTCTAAGACTTCAGCTATTTTTACATATTTAGCATTTCAAACCTAGCTTCTTCTGATGAGTCAAAGCCTCCGGAACAGCCATCTCCAATTCAATTAAATCCCATACCCACAAACTATCCAAACCCCACTGTTAACCTACTTTTACAATAAATCACAATAATATTATGAGAATTATTATACTTTTGTGACATTGACTGACTGCAGCAACTAAGAAGAAATCATTAGATTATGAACATAAAGGATTATTTAATGTCATGATTTATTTTTTCATCTCCAACCAAGATAACCTGTGGCAAAATATCTTCTGCATTATTTAGACATACTAAATGTTTGTATTTTATGGAGCATTGTACAGTATGTAGAAGCCACCTATGCTCTATCTAAATAGTATCCTTTAACTGTACCTTGGAAAAATACGCTGTCTGGCACCGGGGTAAACTTTTGTATGTTTCATACTTGCCATCTATATGATTTTTTATTAAATGGGATTATTAATTCACTGCTAAACTATGTGCAATGTTGTGAACTCAGTTTGTGCCAGTTATGAACTGTAAAATTATACAGTAGTAAAAGTCACAATAACTTGCACTTGTACATAGTACAAGGTGCTTCATAATAAGAGAACTGAAAAGAACAACAAACAGGAATTCACTAGTTAAAAGCTTGCCAAAGGAAATGGTTAAGGAGGAGACCTTTGAAGAAACAAAGAGATACAGCAAAGCAGAGGGCAAAAGAAGAAAGTAAGTACTTGCGGTTATATAGTGCCTTTCACAACCTCATGATGTCCTGTGGTGCTTCACACCCAAAGTACTTCTTAAATGTACAAAAACCACTCAACCAATCAGGATGAAGGATTCTGAAATGAACAGCATGCGGACCAACGTACATTGTAATATACAGAAACATGGAGACCAATTTGTGCACAGCAGTGCCCCACAAACAGCAAATGAGATAAATAATCAGTCATGTCTCCAGCTTAATCATATGGAGAACTAATTAGTGATAAAGAGGCCCTAGCTAGATGTTGGGAATTTGTGGAAGCTGAAGGAATCTTATTTCTACCATTGTTCAAATCAGGTTATTTCTTAAGGGTCAAGGCATTAAATGGGTTAGGACACAAAGTTATTTGGTGGTGTTTATACAGTGTAGTGCTTAGATGCTTAGGCAGAATTGGGTCTTGAGTTTGTTAGATAAAGCAAAGAAAATCCCATTTGTTCTGATATATTTAATACGAACATATGAATTAGGAGCCGGACTAACTTGAGCCCCTCGAACGTGCTCTGCCATTTGATAAGATCACGACTGATCTGATTGTGGCCTCTACTTTCCTTTCCACCCCCCACAATAATCTTTGACTCCCTTGTCAGTCAAAAATCTAACTCAACCTTAAAAATATTCAAATACCCTGCATCCACTCCTCTCTAGGGGAGAGAATTCCACAGACTAACAACTCTGAGAGAAAAGAAATCTGCTCAGCCCAATCTTAAATGGGACACCCCTGATATTTAAACTGTGTCCCCTAGTTCTAGCCTCTCCCAAAAGAAGAAACATCCTTCCAGTATCCACCCTGTCAAGTCCCCTCAGGATCTAATGGGCGGAATTTTATGGTTCTGTCATGGCAGAATCGTAAAATCCCACCCATATGTTTGAATAATATCACCTTTCATTCTTCTAAACTCCAATGGATACAGGCCCAACCTGTCCAACCTTTCTTCATAAGACAACTCCTTAATTGCAGGAATGCAGTTGAATGAACTTTCTCTGCACCGCTTCCAATGCAATTATATCCCTTCTTAAATAAGGATCTAAAGCTGTACATAGTACACTGATGTGGTCTCACAAATGCCGTATACAGCTGTCAGTAAAACTTCCGCACTTCTATATCCTATTCCCTTTGCAATTAACATCAACATTCCATTTGCAATCCAAATCACTTGCTGTACCTGCATACTAACTTTTTGTGATTCATGTACCAGCACACCTAAATCCCTCTATACCACAGAGTTCTGCAACCCCTCATTTAGATACTATGCTGCTTTTCTATTCTTCCTGCCAAAGAGGACAAGTTTATATTTTCCCACTTTATACTCCATGTGCCACATTTTTGCCCACTCACTTAACCTATCTATATACTTTTGCAGGCTCCTTATGTCCTCTTCACAACTTATTCTCCAAAACAACTCTCCTACCTATCTTTGTGTCATCAGCAAATTTATCAACCATGCATTTGGTCCTGTAATCTAAGTCATTGATATGGATTGTAAATAATTGAGGCTCCAGCACTGATCGCTGTGGCACTCCACTTGTTACATCTTGCCTGGTTTGACTGGTTAAGTGTCTTTATTTCAAAAGCAGCTACGGCTTGGAAATGACTTCAAAAATACAACAATACTTTGATTCTTTCCCAAAGGAAATGCAGTCCACCTCACTACAAATCTCTGCTTGATTCATAGAAGAGGTTGTAGCTTGAAGACAGGTGTAGACATGAAAGCTTTTTCCTTTATTCTAATGTGAGCACATTTTCATAGTCTGTAATATTTTATAGTAATGAGGAACAGAGTTTTGAATTCAATGTATCTGCACAGAAGTTTATATGCGCAGCCTGAAGACATTTTAAAGATCATTGAATGTTTTTTGTTTTACTTAGGTTGACAATTTATGTTTGACAATCTTATATTGAAGTTCTAAGTAATGGCCCTGTAGAAACACGCTCTGGGAGGCTTCTTAGTCAACCAAAACAAACTTTATTTACATGAGAGCTTCCGTGGCTGCTTATATACAGCCTGCGCCTCATACGGACATCTTATTTTCCCGAGGAAACCCCTCCCTGGAATTCATTCCCCCGTGCTAGCCACCCATTGGTTGAACAAATCGCATGGCCCCCTACTCAGTTGAACTGATCTTAAAGTGACAGTTATCACATCTCCCCCCACCACTTAACTCCTTTGCACATCTTTTCAGATAACAATTGAACCAAGAGTTTTCCAATTCTAGAAATAATTACATATGTCATTAGCCCGGACTTAATTACACAATACATACAATAGACCCCATAGTTATAAATTAAGTCTTTGTGGTGGTTTTCGAATTCGTATGAGTGGCGTAGTTCGACAAGTTGTGAGGCTTCTACTGGATCAAATTTTCCAGAATTATACTAGAGGGGACCTCCTGGAGGACCACCAGCTCCTGCGATGACGTTTCAGTAACAGTTCAGCAGGAGAAACACCTGTCGTGGTGTGTGGGGTGGTATGGTAACTCAGCAGAAAACGTGAGACTCTTGTTCATAAACTATCCACCGGATTGTTCTCATGCCAGAGTTAAAAGTTTAGACGGCTCTCTCGGCTAAGCTGTTCAATGCTGGGTGATGGAGCTTTGTCTTCATGTGTTTTATACCGTTAAGTGGTGAAGTTTTGAAACTCAGCACTCATGACACTGTCCCATTATCGGACACAATTACTTCAGGAGCACCATGAGTTGCAAAACAGTCGCCATTGATGTTTTAACCTCAAAAATTTTTATCCACTTAGAGTGTGCATCAATTACAAGGAGAAACATTGTACTTATAAATCAACATGGATGCTGACCCATGGCCGTCCAAGCCATTCCCAAGGTTGTAGTGGAGCTGTGGCTGGCAGGTTTTGCTGCAACTGGCAGTGCCTTACCAGGTTTTCAATATCAGTGTTGATTCCGAGCCACCATACATAACTCCTGTCTAACATTTTCATTTGAGATACCAGGGTGGCCACTGTGTGGTTCCATCAGGCACGGCACAGGATCGACCACTTAGGCTCCACATAACAAAATACCATCTTGACAAATAAGTTCATGCTTACGGAGGGAGTAGGGTTTCATGTCACCTGAACTGCCTCATTTCCCCATCCCGCAAGGATTTTATCTCGCACTCCAGATAACAGTGGATCCCGACAGGCCCAGGTTTTGATTTGTTCCGCAGAGGCTGGTAGCGAATCCAAAAGGTTTAAGGCCAAGACAATTTCTTGAGGAATAGGTGTACATGTAATACTTCCTCTCAAGGGCAGGTGACTCAGGGTGTCCACATTCACAATATGTACCCTTGGTCGGTGTTTGAAGGTATACTCATGTGCGGCCAGGATTAATGCCCACCTCTGAATCCTCGCAGAGGCTATTGGTGGAGTAGCGTTGTTCTCCTTAAAGGCCCAACAGCAGCTTGTGGTCTGAAACAATAGTGAAGTGTCTCGCGTGTAGATATTGATGGAACGTTTTGATGCCGTAAACTATTGATAGGCCTTCTTTTGATTTGTGAATAGCCACTTTCAGCTACTGATAGTGTTTTTGACACATATCCTATTCACCTTTGAGCTGTCAGCCATTTCATGGGACAATATTGCCCCAACATCACATGGAGAGGCATCACACGTCAGTATTAGTTCCTTCAATAGGTCAAAGTGTACAAGTAGGCATGAAGACTGCAGCAATTGCTTCACCTTGTTGAAAGTCGTTTCCTGAGGAATTCCCCAAAACCAGTGATGGTGCCTCTTTAGTAGGGTGTGTAAGGAGGCCAGCACAGTGGATAGAGTTGGCAAAAACCACCCATAATAATTGACTATTTCTAGAAACGATTTAAGTTCAGACATTCATGGGGGAAAGCGCTTCTTTTTTGACCTTGACTTTCTCCTTGACAGGGTGTAGCCCCTGAGCATTGACCCTGTGTCCCAGGTAAGTCACACCCCAGCTTGAAAAGTACTCTTTTCTTCCTTGTGACAAACTCCAGCCTCCTGAAATCTTTTTAACGCCTCTTCTAAATTTGCCAGATGTTCGGCCTCTGTGGCCCCTGTGATGAGTACATCATCGAGGTATATCACAACCTATGGCAACCTCTGTGGTAGGCTCTCCATTGGGAATGGAATATTGCGCACGCTGACGAGATTCCAAAAAGCAGGCTTGTGTACTGAAAAAGCCCTTTGTGGGTGTTTATCAGGACATATCCTCAGGAACCGTCATCCAACTCAAGTTGTTGATAAGCGTGACTCATATCCAGCTTGTTATATAACTGGCTCCCAGCCAGTTTTGCATAAACCTCTTTGATTCGTTGAAGAGGATAGTTGTCCAGCTTTGCGGTCTGATTGACAGTTTGTTTATAATCACCGCAAATACGGATAGTCTTCTTGGGCTTCAAAATGGGGACAATGGGTGCAGCTCATTCTGAAAACTGAGCCAGCTGGATAATACCTTGTTCTCTTAACCTCTATTTCAGCCTCCACTTTCTCACTCAGGGCATATGATACGGGTCTTGATCTAAAAAATCTAGGGTGGCTTCTGGATTGATGTAGATTTGGCTTCTAAGCTCTTAATTTTGCCTAACTTGAACACTGTCATAGTTTCTTAACAGTTCTGACAATCGTCCCATATTCATCTGGAAAATGTCAGCCTAATTTAACTTTATTTTCTTGAGCCACTCAGTCCAGATGGCTTGGTCCTTCACCCAGTACTACTACGATGGGTAGCTGGACAGACTGCTGTCCATAGTTTACAGGTACATTGGTGGTACCCCTCACCTTTATTTCTTCTCCGGTGTGCATTTTCAGCTTGGCTGAAGTGCTCTCTAAATTTAAATGTTGGGCACCCCCTCTCAAATACTGGAATGTTCTCGCCCATCACAGTGACTGATGTGCCTGTATCGAGTTCCATGTTTAGAGGCTCCCATTTACACAGAGCATTACGATGATTGAGTCTGGCTTAACATCCTTGAAATTGGTAAGAGAGTAAATATCAGACTTACTGGTACCAGGATCTTCCACACTGTGTATTTGTAACATTTTGTTGGATTGGCTATTCGGCTGCCTGGACATAGCCCTATATTGGCTCCTCAGATGTCCTTTTTTACCCCACAATAATGGCACTCAGTGTCCTTAAATCAACAAGATTCAGGAGTGTGGTTACTCCCACAGCGATAACATTGGACCTTAGGAATCATTCCCTGACTGCCTCCAGTGTATATTTTAGTTCTATAGCTTACTGAAACTGCTTCCCTTTTTCCAGTGGCCTCAACCGATTTGGCGCCACTTTGTGCGCCCTGCACTTCAAATGCATCTGCCTCAGCACTTTCCATAGCCAGCGCAATGTCCATCATGCGTTTGAAATCAATATCGACTTCCACTAACAACTGACGTTGTATGGTATCATTACAGATGCCACAGACTAACTGATCTCGCAGCCTATCACTTAGGGGCGTACCAAAATTGCAATACTCTGATAATTGTTTAAGTTTCACAGCGTATGTCGCGATCGATTCCCCTGGGGCTCTCACTCGCTAATTAAAACTTAAAACGTTGCATTATGACTAAAGGTTTCGGTTGGAAATGACCCCATTCCTCTGTAGAGCAGAAAAGCAGCATCTCAGTGAGTAATATAATCTTGAACACTGTCGTCGCCTAAACACAAGAGCTTCCATGGCTGCTTGTATCCAGCCAGCCCCTTGTACAGCCATCTTCTTTTTCCTAGGAAACCCCTCCCTAGAATTTATCCCCCCCCCCCCCATTAGTTACACATTGATTGAACAAATCACATGATCCCTACTTAGTTAAACTGATCTTAAAGTGACAGTCATTACAGGCCAAATCTTGCTGGAGTGGGGCATCTCGTAGCATTTTTTTTGTTCATTTAATGGAATGTGGGCATTGCTGGCTGGGCCAGCATTTATTGCCCATCCCTAATTGCCCTTGTGAATGTGATGGTGAGCTGCCTTCTTGAACCACTGCAGTCCATGTGGTGCTGTTAAAGAGGGAGTTCCAGGATTATGACCCAGTGTTTTGTGCCATTAGACTTTTTCCTGTACCCTTTAGCATGAATATAGTTTGCATCTTAATTTGCTGGGAGTCTGAGCTGATAATGATGTAGTAGGGGAAATGGGACATTTAAGGTTTGTGGTCCAATGTTTCCATTTGAATTAAACTATGTTGCTCAAATAGTTGTCCTCATTAATTTTTATTTGGCTTGAACCTTTACTTAGGCACTTCCTCCAAAATTTTTATTCTGTTATTCAGCATTCAGTACAGAAATCTCTTGGAATTGGATCATTCTTATCCACCAGAAATGCTGAAGAAAGTTCACTTCCATTGTTACATTATCATATTTGAAATTAGTAATGTTTTATCCTAGAAATATGTAGCTTTTGAGCTTTTTCTAGCACAACAGTACTATTCTATCAGGCACAAGCGAAGATTTAGTTGCTTGATGTTTTCATCAGAGTTAAGTTTTCTTGGCCTATCCAAAGCATTAAGTTCAATGTTTTATTTTAATATAGTTAAGATTTTATATAGTTGAACAAATTCCACTTTCTCACTATATCTTTATATAACTCATCACTCAAATTATATAAGCTAGTCCATTCATAGCAAACCATTTTGAAGACAGCATGACAGCTATTGATTAATTCATAACTAAACTGCTTAAACATTGCATCATTAGATCAAGAGCTGCTATGTTATATTATATATAAGAACATAAAAGAATTAGCAACAGGAACACGAGTTGGCCATTTGACACCTTGAACCATTCAGTAAGACCATTGTTGATCTGCTACTGCAGCTTCTGTACTATCCCCATTTCCATGAGCATCCAAAAATCTGACAATCTCTGTTGTGAATATGATCGACGACCAAAGATCTACCGCTCTCTGGAGTAGAGAACTCCAAAGGTTCATAACTCTTTGAATTCATCATCTCAGTCTAATGGTAAACCAACTAGTCTGAAGTTGTGATCCTGGAAACATCCTCCCAGTATCTACCTCATCAAGCAGCTTAAGAATATTCTGGGCCATTACTTCTGAGCTCCAGGGCATTGTGACTGGGGTATACCCCAAAGATGCGCTAGGGAAACCACTCCCCTCCCCCTCACCCTCGCCACCACCCCTGACCGAGGTTGCCGAATAAGGTTTCCACAGCAATTGCCTGGGAAGTGCAAACTTCCCCTGGGCAACTGACCTGCACTGGGAGCCATCCGAAATTGTGATTTAAGTTGCAAACTTTGGATGGTTCTGACTGTGTTACATCAATAGTTACCCAGAAACAGTCAGAAGGATTAAAATCACTTCTAACTTCTGGGTATTTTGTACAGACCCAGACCAACCTCCCATGGGACTGCACCCATCCCCCCCCACCCCCAAGCCCCAGCCCCTGACTACCCCCCATGGGGACTACCCATCCTCACAAAGACTCCCCACCCCCACAGGATGACCCCCCATGGATTTGCCACCCCATGGTATTTCCCCCTGCCTCACGGGATTGCCCCGCATGGAACTCCTGCCCCACGGAACTACCTCCCCAAACAGAACTCCTCTGACCATCCCCCGCCACAAGGGATTCCCCCACAGAATTCCCACAACCCCCCATGAAGCTACCCACCCACAGGATTCTCCCCCATGGATTACCCACCGCCCCCTCCCCCCCCAAACAGGATTCCCCCCCATGGAATTCCCCCCAACAGAACTGGCCAGCCACGGAACTCCCCTCACTCAGACTCTTCCACCCCCCACCGCGACTACCCGCCAAGGCTCAACTCCCCACTTTCACCCCTTCCCCGTGCCCAATCCGACCCCCACCCTGAGGACTGACCCAAAACCTCCCCCCACCCCAAGGCCCAACCTGACCCCACCCCGAGGCCCGACCCGACCCGCAAGGCCTGACCCCCCCACCACCCCGCCACAAAGGCATAATCCAACCCACCACCGACCTCCCAAAATCTTCCCCTCCTCAAATCTTACCCACCTACCTCATACACTTGCCTTTTCCCTGGCCTGTCAAACACCTTTAAACTTGGCTGGACCTTTAACTTACCTGGTTTACGGCAGCAAGTGCCATAAAAAAGGAGGAGTGGCCTCCTTATATCTAACTGAGCTGCCCTCGACGCTAGGCACCAGGGACGCACTGCACTGCCCGGATCTCGCCCACCCTGAGTCAGAAGGTCGGGCGTGATAGTATTGAAAATAATTAAGCGTAAGAAAGTAGGATCGGAGTGGCAATCTGACTCTGATTGTCACTCCATGGAAGTTCAGGCCCTATATGTTTCAGTGAGACCACCTCTCCTTCCTCTAAACTCTGGGAAATATAGTCATATCTACTCATTCTGTTCTCAGAGGACAATCCTCTCATTCTAGGCATCAGTCTCGTGAATCTACCTTGCACTTCCTCTCAGGCAAGGTTATCCTTCCTCAGGAAAGAAGCCCAAAACTGTACACAGTACCCCAGGATCTATATAATTGCAGTAAAAGGTCTTTACTCATACGCTCCAATTCCTTTGTAATAAATGCCAGCATACCATTTGCTCTTTTAATTGCTTTCTGTACCCTCGTGTTAAATTTTTTGTGATCTGTGTGTAGGAACACACGGATTCCTCTGCCTATCAACATTCTAACCATTTAAAAAGTATTCTGCTTTTCTATATATTATTTTCCAAACTGGAAATTCTTGCACTTCTGCACATTATATTCCGTCTGTTACATTCTCGCTGACTAAGTTAACCTGTCTAAATCTTTTGCAGCCTCCCAGTGTCCTCCTTAGAGCTTACTTTCCCATCTAACTTTGAAGGGTCAGCAAACATAGATACGTTACCATTAGCACCATCATCTAAGTATTCTTATAGATTCTAATTAACTGAGGCCCAAGTACTGATCCTTGTGTTAGCGCATTAATTACAACCTGCCAATGCCAAAATTACCTTTTTAACCCTAGTCTCTGTTTTTTGTCTATTAATCTATTCTCAATACGTGGATTTATTGCCCATCCCTAATTGCCCTCGAGAAGGTAATGCTGAGCCTCCTTCTTGAACCGTTGCAGTCCATGTGGTGTAACTGTACCCACAGTGCTGTTAGGGAGGGAGTCAAGGATTGGACGGTGAAAGAAAACCAATATAGTTCCAAATCAGGGTGGTGTGTGATTTAGAGGGAGAATTGCAGCTGGTGGTGTTCCCATGCATTTGCTGTCCTTGCCCTTCCAGGTGGTAGAGGTCAAGGTTTGGCAGGGGCTGTCAAAAGGAGCCTTGGTGATTTCCTGCAGTGCATCTTGTAGATGGTGCACACTGCTTCTCAGTGCATTTGTAGAAGAGAGTGTGAACATGTAAGGTGGTGGATAGGGTGCCGATCAAGCGGGCAGAGTTGCCTTGGATGATGTTGAACTGCATGAGTATTATTGGAGCTCCATTACACTCCTGACTTGTGCCTTGTGGATGGCAGACAGGATTTTGGCAGTCAGGAGGTTAGTTACTCACCACAGAATTTCCAGCCTTTGATCTGTTCTTATAGCTACAGTATTTATCTGGCTGTTCAATGGTAACCCCAAAGAATTTGGTGGTGGGGGATGCAGTAATGGTAATGCTGGTGAATGTCGAAGGGAGATGGCTAGTTTTTTTCTTGTTGGAGATAATCATTTGCCACTTATCAACCCAAACCTGAAAGTTGTCTGGGTCTTGCTGCATGTGGACACAGACAGCTTCAGTATTAATGATGCTGGAGCCCAACACATCACTGCTAAAGACAAGGCTGAAGAATTTGCAACCATCTTCAGCCATAAGTGCTGAGTGGATGATCTATCTCGGCCTCCTCCTGATAGGCTTCATGGATGCCAGTCTCCAGCCAATTCGATTCACTCCACCTGATGTCAAGGAATGGCTGAAGGCACTGGATACAGAAACAAAGGTCTATGGGCTATGAGAACATAGAAACTATCACATTTGTGGGCCAGAACAAGCTGCACACATCCAGCCAAGCTGTTCCAGTACAGCGACAATGCTGGAGTTTACCTGCCAATGTAGAAAATTGTACATTTATGTCGTGTCCACAAAATGCAGAACAAAGCTGACCTACCCAATCACTGCTCCATCATCAGTAAAATGATTGAAAGTGTAATCAAGAGGCAGTAACACAGTGATAACAGAAATGGGTGCACGGACACGAGACTGTGGGTTGAGGAGTTGGGAATGTGGATCAGGTGGGAATTTCTGATAAGCTTTTCTTAACATTAAATTTAGATTAAGAGATCATTTCTTACTTTCGAACATTGTTAGTTTAATAGCCTATTTAAACAGGGAGCTGCTTGAAGTGGCAGTTATCTGTCAATCAGCTACAAGTAATTGCCCTCACTGGGTGTTAATTACTGTAGCAGAAAGCTGAGCTTGCTAGTGACTTATCAGAGGCTTTATAAAAGCAGAGAGATTTTAAATATATACACAGAAAGGGTTGCATCATGCCTGAGTGAGATGTAGATTGAGTTAGGAGTTGGGGGGGTTTGGTTCAGGTGGGAATTTGGTGCACCAGGAGAAGAGGTTCTCCTTTTTCTACTTTCTTTCAGTGTCCAGTGGTGAATTAGTTTCCTTCCTTGTCTCAAAGCTATTAATTTATCTATGTAAATTATTAACTAATTGACTAATCAAGTAAATAAGGTTGGACAGAAATAGTAGGGCTGGTGGTGGTGCTGTGACTGCACCATGTGAGAATCTATGGAATACACTGCAATCCTGGACAACCATATCTTCAGAAAGTGTCTGCAGCTTGGGCAACTTCAGCTCTGGGTTGCTGAGCTGGAGTCCGAGTTGCAGGGCACCAGGGAGAGGGAAATTTACCTGGACACTTTGGGCGGAATTTTACGGCCCCTCCTGTTGGTGGGATTTTCCGGTCCCACTGAAGCCAACGAAGTTTTGAACGGCTTGCCGCATTTTCCGACCCCCACCCCTCCATGACCGGGCTGTAAAATTGCATTCTTTGTTCCAGGAGGCAATCGCTCCACTTGTGTTGGGCAGAACTTTAGAGTTGGTCAATGGTAAAGGACAGGCAGATGTGACTGTGAGTAACACAGGTAAGGGGAACCAGCATGTAATTATTGAGGAGCTTCAGCCCTTAACTTTGTCCAACAGGAGTGAAGTGCTTGCTACCTGTACGGATGAGGAGATGGACTGCAAGATGGATGAGCAGACTGACCATGGCACTTTGGTGAAGGAGACCTTTCAATTACGGGGATCAAAGAGGAATGTGATAGTGATAGGAGGCAGCATAGTCAGGGGGATAGATACGGTTCTCTACAGTCAAGAGCATGAGTCCAGATGTCCCTGTTGTCTCACTGGTGCCAGGGTTTTGGCTATTTGCTCGGGGCTGGAGAGGAATTTGCATTGGGAGGGGGATGATGCAGTGGTCAGTGTCCACGTAGTTCCCAATGATATAGTTAAGATTAGGAAAGAGGTTCTGCATAGAAAGTGTGAGGAGCTTGGCACTAAATTAAATAATAATCTCTGAATTATTACCTGAGCTACATGAAAATTGGCATTGGGTACATAAAATTAGAGAGATGAATGTGTGGCTCAAAGACTGGTGTGGGAGAAGTGGGTTCTGGTTCGTGGGGCACTGGCATCAAGACTGGGGAAAGTTGGATCTGTACCGTTGGGACAGTCTACACCTGAACCTGGGACTGATGTTCTAGTGAGCCACATAACTATCAAAATAGAGGGGGCTTTAGCTAAATAGCGGTGGCAAGGGATCAAATCTTGAAAGATGTGGTAAATCAAAGAGTAGAGACATAGCAAGAGAGAAGGGTATTAATATAGGAAAGGATAAATAGAAATAGGGGTTCCAACCCAGATCAGAAATTCTGTGCCCATGGTCAATATCTGGGTTCCAGTAGATCGATAGGTGACTGTGAAGGCCAATTTGCACCGGAAGGTTCTGCTGCATATAGGACAGGATACTGCAGACAATTGAGTTTTGGACAAGTTGCTGGCTCGGGATTTCCTTTTTTTTGTGTTTATTCTCTGCCTCTCATAGGCACTTGTTTTCTAAGGGAGCTGCACCCTTTTTTATTTGATTGTGTCAGGTGCAGCCAACCTGGGTAATCCATGTGATATCTGACTTCAATGCTAAGGTCACCATCATGGATTGCATTGGAGAGTGTGGTGGAGAAAAACATGCTTGGAAGGGTTGGCACTAGCACACAGCCCATTTTAACCCCATTAATGATGGGGAATTGGTCAGAAGACTCACCATTATCCAGGACACATGCAAGCATTCTGTCATAGAACTGTGGAACCATTGTGATGAATTTGTCAGGACAACTGAATTTCTCCATTACTTTCCAAAGGCCTCCACAGCTGACTGTGTCAAAGGCCTTGGTCAGGTCAACAAATATGATCTAGAGGTCAATGTTCCGTTCTCAGCATTTCTCCTGAAGCTATCTAACTGCAAACACCTTATCACTGGCTCCTTGATCTTTTCTAACTCTCCAGCAGCAGATTCTGGATGAATTGCCGCACCAAGTATTTCAGAAGGATCCTGGTGAAGATTTTGCCAGCGATATAGAGGAGTCAGATTCTTTACAGTGGAGACATCTTTGTATTCTTGTGGGATGGTTCCTTGCTCCCACAGAGACTGGAAGAGTTCAGTGGACACCAGCTGGGAAAGCATCAGCTCCTGGAACTTTGCAGCTAGAGAGGAGTTTGATTGTGTTCATCGTTTCTAACGGAGGGTCATCAAGAAAGCAGTTGATGACAACCTTTAGCTACTTTTTGATTGCTTCTCCAATGATAGATGAAAGCTGATTGAGAATGTGGTTAAAGTGCTCCGCCCATATTTTTAGATTTTTCGGCTTTTTCTGAGAGCAGAATTGACCCATTGGTATAGAGGATCAGTCATGATTGGGACCCATGGACAGATTTCAGATCATCATAGAATGTTTTCCAATCTTTGGTGTCTGCATGTGACTGAGCGTTGTTTGCCTTCTGATTCAGCTAAATGTCTTACGTGTCTCTGAGCTTGTATTGAACAGTCTTGTGGGTGTTTCAGTAGGCATCGCACTTAGATAGTGATGACTTGTCACTGGGGTAAACCCTGCAAAGGTGATGTTTCTCCTTCAGTAGGTTCTAGATTACTTCATTGTTTTACTGAACCAATTTTGATGCTTATGAGTGCTAGGGCCAAAGGCCTCTAGAGCAGTGGAGTACATTATATCCTGGAAGGTCGACCAATCATCCTCAATATAGCTTGTGTCTATTTTTGCTGTACAATACAACTCTCGAGGTTGGCTGTGAGAAGTTCCTTCATGATTGACAGTTTGGGCATTGAGACATTGACATGCTCCTGAACATTCATGCCCTCAGGGTGTTTAGGGGATAGATCTTATTGGAGTGTGACCTCAACGGAGTGTGAGAGTTTGGTGAGCTGAGAGAATCTTAATCTCTTTCAAAAAATCTAATATTGTTTGTGTTTAACATTTAACATTTAACTGCATGTGCTGTTTAAATTCTGAGTCTCATCCAGGGTCAAAATACTGCAGACACTGGAAATCTTAAACAAAAACAGGAAAGGCTAGAAAACTGAGCAGGGCTGGCAGCATCTGTGGAGAGAGAAACAGAGTTGACGTTTCGAGTCTGTATGACCTACTTCAGAGCTACCAGGAAGCCATTCAAGTGGGTAGCGCTGAATAAGGGTCATACAGACTCGAAACATCAACTTTGTTTCTCTCTCTACAGATGCTGTCAGACCTGCTGAGTTTGTCCAACATTTTCTGTTTTTGTTTTAGTATTTTGCTTTTTTATCAAACTTGCGAAGATGTGGTAAGCTGAAGAGTAGAGAAAAGGCAAGAAAGAAAGGAACCAATATGGGAAATGATAAACAGAATGTGCCAGGAAGGGACTGAGAGTACAAATCTAAGAGTAAGTCAGCAGATAAGGCTAGATGTTACAAAAATAATAAAAGGACAAAACTAAAGGCTCTGTATCTAAACACATGTAGCATTCGAAACAAAACAAATGAACTGATAGCACAAATAGAAATAGATAAATACAATCTGATAGCCATCACAGAGACATGGCTATAGGATGACATAGATTGGCACCTGAGTGTTCTGAGTGTTGAAGGGTACATGACATTTAAGAAGGACAGGAAGTTAGGAAAAGATGGAAGAGTGGATATGTTAATTACTGATGGTATTAGCACATTAGAGAGGGATGACCTAAGTTCAAGAAACCAAGATGTAGAAGCAGTTTGGGTTGAGATGAGAAATGATAAAGGAGTCAATTGTGGGAGAGGTGTACAGGCCTCCTAATTGTAACAACATGGTAGGATAGAGTATAAAGAAAAAGATAATGGGAGCTTGTCAGAAAAGCACAGCAATAATCATGGGGGATTTTAACCTACATATTGACTGGAAAAAATCACATGGACAAAGGTAGTGTAGATGAGGAGTTCATAGAATACTTACTGGATAGTTTCTTAGAACAGCACATTCAGGAGCCAATGAGAAAACAAGCTTTCGTAGACCTGGTATTGAGCAATGAGATAGGATTAATTGATAACCTTTCAGTGAAGGCACCCCTGGGTGGCAGTGATCATAATATGATTGGAATTTGCATTCAGTTTGAGGGAAAGAAGAATGGCTCCAAGACTAGTATTTTAAATTTAAATGAGGGCATGAAAGCAAAGCTATCTAAATTGAACTGACAAATGAGGTTAAGGGATTAGAGATGCTGTTGCAGACTTTTAAAGGGATATTTCTGAATACACAGATTAGATACATTCCAATGAGAAAGAAAATGTCCAAGAGGAGAACCTACTATCTGTGGTTAACTCAGAGCGTTAAAGACATTATCAAACTTAAAAAGAAATTATATATTTGTGCAAAGATGGATGGCAGGTCAGAATATTGGACAGAACATAAAGAACACGAAAGAATGACAAAAAGATGAATAAGGAGGGAAAAATTAGAGAATAAGAGGAAGTTAGTGTGACAAATAAAGACAGATGTAAGAACTTCTCTAGATATTTAAATAAGAACAGGGTTAAAAAAGTGAATCTGGGGAATTAATAATGGAAAATAAAGAGAAATGGCACATGAATTGAGCTGGTATTTTGCATCAGTCTTCACCATAGAGGATACAAGTAACATCCCAGAAATAACTGTAAATCGGGGAATGGAAGGGAGGAGGAACTCAAGAAAATTACAATCACCAGAGAAGTGGTACAAAGCAAATTGTTGGAGCTGTGGGCTGACAAATCCTCAGGTCCAGCTGACTTCATCCTAGGGTCTTGATAGAAGTGGATAGTGAGATAGTTGATGCATTGCTCTTAATTTTCCAAAACTTCCTGGATTTGGGGAAGGTTCCATTAGATTGGAAAATAGTAAATGTAATTCCTTTATTTAAAAGTGGGGGAGACAGAAAGTTGGAAACTACAGGTGAGTTAGCTTAACATCCATCATGGGGAAAATGTTAGAAGTTATTAATAACAATGTTATAGGGCAATTAGAAAAACTCAGGTAACCAGGCAGAGTCAACATGGTTTGTGAAGGGGACATCGTGTTTAAACAATTTGTTGGAGTACTTTGGTGGAGTCACATGTGCTGTGGATAAAAGGGAACCGGTGGATGTACTGTACTTAGATTTCCAGAAGGCGTATGATAAGGTGGCACATCAAAGGTTATTAGGAAAAATAAAAGCTTATGGTGTAGTGGGTAATATATTGGCATGGATGGAATATTGGATAGCTAACAGGAAACAGAATAGCCATAAATGTGTATTTTTCTGGCTGGCAGGATATAATGAGTGGTATGCCACAGGGATCAGTGCTCGGGCCTCAACTTTTTACAATTTCTCTAAATGACTTGAAAGGACTGCAAGTATGATTGCTAAATTTGCCGATAATACAATGATAGATGGGAAATTAAGCTGTGAAGAGGACATAAGGAGGCTACAATGTGACATAGATAGGTTAATTGAGTGGGCAAAGATCTGGCAAATCGAGTATAATATGGGCAAATGTGAAATTGCCTATTTTGGCAGGAAGAATAAAAAGAAGCATATTATCTAAACGGTGAGAGGTTGCAGAGCTCTGACATTCAGAGTGATCTGGGTATCCTAGTGCATGAATCACAAAAGGCTAGTGAGCAGGTACAGCAAGTAATTAGAAAAGCAAATGGAATGTCATCATTTATTGTGAAGACAATTGATTACAAAAGTAATGCTTCAGTTATACAAGGCACTAGTGAGACCACATCTGGAGTACCGTTTACAGTGTTAGTCTCCTTATTTAAGGAAGGATGTAAATGTGTTAGAAGCAGTTCAGGGAAGATTTACTAGACTAATACCAGGAATGGGCAGGTTGTCTTATGAGGAATGTTTGGACAAGTTAGGGTTGTATCCACTAGCGATTAGAAGAGTAAGAGGCAACTTGATTGAAAGCTTTAAAATCCCGAGGGGTCTTGACAGAGTGGATGTGGAGAGGATTTTTCTTCTTGTGGGAGAATCTAGAACTAGGGGTCACAGTTTAAAAGTAAGGGGTCACTCATTTAAGACAGATGAGGAGAAATTTTTACTCTCAGAGGGTTGTGAGTCTTTGCAAGTCTCATCCTCAAAAGGCAGTGGAAGCAGAGTCTTTGATCATTTTTCAGGCAGAGCTAGTTAGATTCTTGATAATCAAGGGGGTTATCTGGGCTAAGCAGGTATGTGGGGCTGAGGTTACTCTCAGAACAACCATGATCTTATTGAATGGCAGAGCAGGCTTGAGGGGCCGAGTGGCCTACTCCTGCTCCTAACTTGTATGTTTGTACAATTTGCTTTGAAACGATAAGATGGTGGTCAGTGCAGCAGTCAACAACGCACATGGCTTTCATTACACACATATTCTACCTGTTCCTCCGCCTGGTGATGGCATAGTCAACTAAATGTCAATGCATAGAATAGGAGTGCATCCAAGACTTCTTCTGGTGATCAGGGAGGTGGAAAACTGTATTGGTGATTAAGAGTTCTTGCTGGGCACATGTCTTTAGCAAGAGGAAATCATTGCTGTTACAACTGCCAATCCTGTTTTTACAATGGCCCTTTCCACTCCCGATGATCTACAGAAACTCTTGCATTGAACTCACCAAGAAGAACTAATTGTCTGACTTTGACACAGTCGCATTCAAGGAGATCATCATAGAATTTATCCTTGATTTAATCAGCACTGGTCATGGTAGGGGCGTACACACTGATGAGAGTTGCTTGCCTGTTTCAGTGTGGGGGAGTTTAAACACACCAGATAATCATTAATGCCCTTGGGAGGTTTCATGGACTACCTTGTCAGTAAAGCCTCTGCCAACTTCACATCATTCTTCTTTTCCAAGGAAAGAATGTATAACCTCCACTGATTTCTTTGAGTTGACCCTGCTCAGGTAGACGAGTCTCTCTGAGGGTGGAGATCTGAACGTTATACCTAGCCAATTCTCTACTGACTGCCAACATTTTATGTTCTCCTTTTATTCAATGTGAACATACCAATCATACACATGGATTGGTGAAACAATAATGTGTGTTCTTTATTAGAAAATAAGGCTATTTACAGATAATGTACACTGGGAGCTAAGTATAGTACAAAAACAAAAACAGAATTACCTGGAAAAACTCAGCAGGTTTGGCAGCATCGGCGGAGAAGAAAAGAGTTGACGTTTCGAGTCCTCATGACCCGTCATGAGGACTCGAAATGTCAACTCTTTTCTTCTCCGCCGATGCTGCCAAACCTGCTGAGTTTTTCCAGGTAATTCTGTTTTTGTTTTTGTTTTGGATTTCCAGCATCCGCAGTTTTTTTGTTTTTAGCTAAGTATAGTACATCTGACTTCTACCGCTGCTACTCACAGGCTGACAAGTCTTGGGACTAATACATCATTTCCTGTCAAGATAGTAATGATCAACAGTAGTTTAAGATACACGCCCTTGAAGGTATATGCACATCATATCACAACATGCCCCTTTTCTCAGCTAAAGAATCAAACTATTTACATGAAAGCAAAATAAAACATTGTGTCAGAATGTACTTTAACAGAGCCATGCATGTACAAGTCTCTGATATGTATCAACAGTTTGCTTATCCATCCAGCTTTAGTTATAGTGATCTTTGTTGGGGACTACTGTACATTTTCAGAATGCTGGTTAGGAGTGCTTTGTTTGTATTATGTCTTAGACTGTGTTCTAGTCACAATAGGATTACTCGGTGTTTAGGGCTGTAGTACTCTTCTGATTTGGCATCTGTTTCATAGTATTGGTGTTCATCCTTGATACGATCTTGGTTCTGGGCATATATTAATGACTTCTGCTGGATTTAGGTGTCATCAGTTGGGTGTTGTACTCAAACTTTCTGTCCGATATTCAGATTGTGTAATTAGTTACCTGCCTGCTGGTCATGGGCATCTTTCATCTTCCCGTTTTTTGAGTAATGCATCATCAACTCCTGGCGGCATCAACGAGTGATAACTGGGGAACGTTGTTGCATTTTTCTGCTGAATAGTAATTCAGCATTGGTTCCGCAGTATGAAGTTTGGAATGAGTATATGTATTCAGTTCAAACAGTGTTCTGTAGCCTATTGGTTGATGATCTGCAGTGCACAGCTAGCTGATCTTTTCCCAGTGTAAGTATAGAGTTTCCAATGGTGCACTTTGTGATCCCTCGTCCTTGTTACGTTCTTGACATTACCATGGATGGTGACCAAGGGCAGGTTCCTGCAAGCTGGTAGGACTGTGATCACTGGACCTGTGGTGTACCACAACAAGAAATATCTGGGGTGACCTTGGCAACTTTTTGTAGCGACGCTTGAGTGTAATGGATCCCAAGGATATAATCTCTGATCATAATATCACTTGCTACTTCGGTGAGTACATATATTTCAATGTGCAAAGTGGAAGGATGTTTGCACCTGCACCAGTATCCAGCTTTTCTTGTAGGTTATGTTGACTCACGGGCATCTAATCTGGATGGTGGCAAAAGAATAAAACATTTATTAAACAAGAAAAGATGAACTATATTACAATACTCCTTCACCCACAACTACGGGCAAAATTTTACGACAGCGGGATTTTACATTCCTGCTGTCATCAATGGGATTTATAACTGCCCGTCGCATTTTACGGTCCCGTCCCCACCGAAACGGGGCTGTAAAATTCTGCCCTGTGTGTTTACAGATATATACAGATTTGTAAGGATAATGCAAGTTACAAAAACTATCTTATACTCTAATGCTCACAGTAAGTACAAAGTCCATGTAAACCAATAGGTGACCTGAAGTCAGGCACACCACACTCTAAAACCAAGCGACAGATGCCACCCTGGACAGATGCTATGGAGCTCATTTTAACTTCCCCCAGATGCTTGTCAAACCATGACCCAGCCAGTCTCACTGAACTCTGTCTTTCACATGAGGGTTTCCGGTCTCCACTCTCTAAGAGCTTGCTTTGGAATCTTCTCCCAAACTGACACTTTCTCTCAGGCATCTTCTGCAAGAGTTCACTTCCAGGGTTTCAAATTCTCTGTCTGGAGTTCCTCTTCCCTGAGTCACCACATGCATTCAAGCTGTCTTCCATGCACTCTCTCTCACTGACTCAGCTGTCAACAATACCACTGCTTCACATCCCCATAGCAAAGAATTACAGACCTTCAGTTGCCTCTTTGAATATTCTGGCTTCTCACAAGCCTTTATATCACTTTGCCTCTGCTTCCTGCAGCTTAAAGCTTTAAGCTTGAAGCTTGGAGCTTTCCTTTGCCCCTCACACTTAAATTCACTTAACAGGACCTTTTCCAGGTTCCTGTCCTTCCTTTGACTAGAAGGTCTGCTTGGAACTTTCTCCTGTTCCACTCCCCTGGATTCGTGGGGACTTTCTTCTTTAGTTTGGGACTGATTATCTGTCCCCTTTTGCTCCAGTGTTCCCCTGGTAGATACTTTCAATGAACTTTAGCTTGGGACTAGTTACCTGAGCCTTCTAGGCTGCTTCTGCCTGGCTGCTGTCTTTAATACTGAACTCAAAAACAGTTGTATCTCATTTCTCCTGTGTGTCTATGGGAACGGCCTGCCTCTCTGGAACCCTGTTGCTAGGCAACAGCCCAGTTTTACTACTCTTGTGCTTGCTTAACTCTTCTTAGAGTCAAAATCTCATTAGAAATGCAGGCACCTTTTAAAGTGAAACTAAAACTCAACTTGACTTTTTTGTAGCACACAGATACAGAAGTACAAGTCAAATTTAAACATTAAAGCTAAAACTCATTCCTAATACCTACAAATACCAATATAACTTACTTAAACTATCTTCAATTCCTAACAATATTATTCGAACAATTTTATTGTTCGTTGTCCTGAATGTCTGCTCACTTTGTATGCCAATGTGCTGGTCATCCTCATTATCTGACCATGTAGCTTGGCTAGACATTTATTGTATTGACGTGGTTTGGTATATGTTCTTGGTTGGAATGCTGGCCCTGTCTGGCCTCTGTGGCTTCTCACAACATTGAACCATTCATTTTGGCCTTTGCTTTCGGCACTTGCACTTCCAATGTCCTCTGGTGCTACCTATGCTTGCGTAAAGAGTTAAAAGCTGGGCATTTTCTTGATGCAATTTTAATTTGTATGGCTGTTTATCTGGTTTGGAAATATTGAGGTCCAGAAAACACAGCTCAACGCATTGTCGAAACAAGGAAAACTCATATAGGAGACCCCTTGCCTCTCAATTAAATGTTGGAAATTTTTTCAGGCATCTTTAAGCTTTTTAGAGGATTTTTAATGCTTTTTGACCGCAATCAGTTTTCCTCCAGCTCTTCTTCAGTTAATTTAGCTCTGAGTTGCAGTACCTTTAGTGACCACTGCCTTAGCTGGTCATAGGTTACTGCTTGACTGATATGGTGGCACTGTTGAGCTCTTTCTGATTTTCCTGGTTTTAGCTCTAAGCTTCATCCATGTAGAAGAAATTTAGGGGGGGAAATGGTTGCAGACATCAAAAATGAAAGCAAGTAGTGAAAAAAACTTTTTTACATGCTTCTCCTGGCTATTATGAGCTATTACTAGATAGATTAATCTTTCCAGCCCAGTCTGCAGTATTTATCTTCAGAAGTAATGAATTTTCATGTCTATGGAGCTATACTTAAAGTGAGAGCACCTGCAGTCTGCTGTTTAATTTCTGTCCCTGCTCAAACTTTGTAGCAGTTAGACTTTTACTAATTAAGCACTCCCCAAGTTTGAACAATTTTACTGGGACCCAATGCCTGCTGACTGGAGCAAGATGTAATCTCAAAATGATTGCACAGTGTGTATGGGATCCCTACAAAGGTGCAGAATCCTTTCCTTTTTCATTCATGCGATGTGGGTGTCACTAGCTATGCCAGTATTTATTGCCCATCAGAAGGTTTTGGTGAACTGCTTTCTTGAACTGTTGTAGCCCATTTGATGCACCCACAGTGCTGTTAGGGAGGGAGTTCCAGGATTTTGACCCAGTGACAGTGAAAGAACAGCAATAAATTTTCAAGTCAGGGTTGGTGAGTGACTTGGAGGGAAATTTCAAGATGGTGCTTTTCCCATGTGTCTGCTGCCCTTGTCCTTCGAAATGGGTTGTGGGTTTGGAAGGTGCTGTCTAAGGATCCTTGGTGAGTTCCTACAGTGCATCTTGTAGATGGTACATGCTGCTGCTACTGTGCATTGATGGTAGGGGGGGGTGAATATTTGTGGGTGGGGTGCCAATCAAAACGGGCTGCTTTGTCCTGGATGGTATCAAGCTTCTTGAGTGTCATTGAAGCCGTACTCATCCAGGCAAGTGGAGAGTACTCCATCACACTCCTGGCCTGCACCTTGTAGATGGAGGACAGGTTTTGGGGAGTCAGAGATGAGTTACTCACTGCAGGATTCCTATTCTCTGACCATCTCTGGTAGCCACAGTGTTTATATGGCTAGTCCAGTTCAGTTCCTGGTCAATGGTAACCCCCAGGATGATGATAGTGGGGGATTCAGTGATGGTAATGCCATTGAATGTCAAGGGGTGATGGTTAGATTCTCTCTTGTTGGAGATGGTTATTGTCTGGCACTTGCGTGGCGTGAATGTTACTTGCCACTTGTCAGTCCAAGCCTGGATGTTGTTCAGGTTTTGCTGCATTTGCACATGGACTGCTTCAGTATCTGAGGAGTCGCAAATGGTGCTGAGCATTGTGCAATCATCAGCAAACATCCCCACTTCTGACCTTATGATGGAAGGAAGGTCATTGATGAAGCAGCTGAAGATGGTTGCGCTAAGGACACTAACCTGAGGAACTCCTGCAGTGATGTCCTGGAGTTGAGATGACTGACCTCCAACAACCACAACCATCTTCCTTTGTGGTAGGTATGACTCCAACCTGCAGAGAGTTTCCCCCCCGATTCCCATAAATTCCAGTTTTGCTAGGGCTCCATGATGTCACACTTAGTCAAATGCTGCCCTGATGTCAAGGGCAGTCACTCTCACCTCACCTTGGGACCTCAGCTCTTTTGTCCATGTTTGTACCAAGGCTGTATTGAGATCTGGAGCTGTGTGACCCGGGTTCAACCTAAACTGAGCATCAGTGAGCAGGTTATTGAAAAGCAAGTGTCGCTTGATGGCAATGTTGATGACCCCTTCCATCACTTTACTGATGATGGAGAGTAGACTGATGGGGAAGTAATTGGTAAGGTTGGATTTGTCCTGCTTTTTGTGTACAGGACGTACCTGGGCAATTTTCCACATTGTCGGGCAGATGACAGTGTTGTAACTGTAAAGTTTGGCTAGGGGCGTGGCAAGTTCTGGAGCACAAGTCTTCAGTACTATTGTCGGAATATTCTCAGAGCCCATAGCCTTTGCAGTATCCAGTGCCTTCAGCCATTTCTTGATATCATGTAGAGTGAATCGAATTGCCTGAAAACTGGCATCTGAGATGCTGGAGACCTCCGGAGGAGGCCAAGATGGATCATCCACTCGATACTTCTGGCTGAAGATTGTAGCAATTGCTTCAGCCTTATCTTTTGCACTGGTGTGCTGGGCTCCTCCATCATTGGGGATACGGATATTTGTGGAGCCTCCTCCTCCAGTGAATTGTTTAATTGTCCACCACCATTCATGACTGAATGTGACAGAACTGCAGAGCTTAGATCTGATCCGTTGGTTGTGGGATCACTTAGCCCTATCTATTACTTGCTGCTTATGCTGTTTGGCATGCAAGTAGTCCTGTGTTATAGCTTCACCAGGTTGACATCTCATTTTTAGGTATGCCTGGTGCTGCTCCTGGCATGCCCTCCTGCACTTTTCATTGAACCAGGGTTGATCCCCTGATTTGATGGTATGGTGGAGTGGGGAATTTGCTGGGCCATGAGGTCACAGATTGTGTTCAAGTACAATTCTGCTGCTGTTGATGGCTCACAGCACCTCATGGATGCCCAGTCTTGAGTTGCCAGATGTGGTTGAAATCTATCCCATTTTGCACAGTGGTAGTGCCACACAACACGATGGAGGGTATCCTCAATGTGAATGCAGGACTTCGTCTCCACAACAACTGTGTGGTGGTCACTCCTAATGATGCTGTCATGGGCAGATGCATCTGTGGCAGGCAGGTTGGCAAGGATGAGGTCAAGTATGTTTTTTCTTCTTGTTGGTTCCCTCACCACCTGTCACTGACCCAATCTAGAGGCTATGCCCTTTAGGACTTGGCCAGTTCGGTCAGTAGTGGTGCTACTGAGCCACTCTTGTGATGGACATTGAAGTCCCCCACCCAGAGTACATTCTGCATCCTTGCCACCCTCAGTGCATCATCCAAGTTTTGTTCAACATGGAGGAGCACTGATTCATCAGCTGAGGGAGGGCAACACATGGTAATGAGCAGCAGGTTTCCTTGCCCATATTTGACCTGGTGCCATGAGACTTGAGTGAAGCAGACAATGTTTAGGCACCTTTTCTAGCCCCTTCCCTGATAATGCGGAGATGAGCAGTGTAGTCCTTAAAAGGGCTGCTCGGTCACTCAGGGGGCTGGCATTTTCTACTTCTGCTTCCTTCCAGTGAAAAAATGACCCTATGGTCTGAGCCGCCTTGGTGCAGGTTCACAGTTACAGCTCCCAATGAATCCACATCTGCTGCTATGTTGCTCACTCATCACCACAAGACTTGTAACAGATAGGTCATGGATGACAGATTATAGAAATATGCTGAACCTGACTTGCAAATGAATTGGATTATAGTAAGAAAGAGTTGCACATCATCAGCCTCACTCTCTTGGCTGGATCTATCTTGATCCAGTGGCAAGACGAGGATAGAAGGCTGCGGAAAGATCCAAATACAATGGGTGACAAGGATGTTTTCTGTGTCTTGCTGAGTTCTATGAATTCCATAACATGGTGCTGACCCGCCTTCAGGACAATTGGACCTTAGATTGATCTCAATCCTTCCTATCGTCTTGAATCAGTCTTCACCTACTAGGGTAGACAGATTCCTTGGATACCGAGTATAGGAGACCCAATAGCTACCCTCACCTGGTTTGACCCGCTCCTCAAAGCCATAAGTAAATAAATAGCTTAATAAATAAACTGCACTAATTTTCATAAGATCATGATGAACAAGTTGAGTTGAGAATATCAACACTTCCTTCCTATAATCCAATTCATTTGCAAGTCAGGTTCAGCATATTTCTATAATCTGTCATCCATGACCTATCTGTTACAAGTCTTGTGGTGATGAGTGAGCAACATAGCAGCAGATGTGGATTCATTGTCTGCTTCACTCAAGTCTCATGGCACCAGGTCAAATATGGGCAAGGAAACCTGCTGCTGATTACCACGTGCCGCCTTTCCTCAGCTAGTGAATCAGTGCTCCTCCATGTTGAACAAAACTTGGAAGAAACACTGAGGGTGGCAGAATGTACTCTGGGTGGGGGACTTCAATGTCCATCACCAAGAGTGGCTCAGTAGCACCATTACTGACCGAGCTGGCCAAGTCCTAAAGAGCAAAAAGTAGTTTTAATTAGTTTCACATTAATTTGGAAGGAGGAAGGGCAAAACAGAGAATTCTGTGCACTTGTGTGGAAAGGATGATGTTCAATAAGTTAAAAAGTGTTAACTGGGTTTCTTTCTGACTTTTGCAACTGTCAACCACAATGACTTTCATTGCTGTACAATTAGCTGAGTGAGGTAAGTAAGGCTAGGACTAGGACTAGGATATTTCATGACTGACTCAAATTATGTCACCTTCAGTGTAATGTAACCTCTTCTATTTCCCCTACCCTTGAGATGTTTATGGTCAACATCGTGAGCTGTTCCATAGTATGTGAATTTAGCCCAGGGATCTGGATCTCCAGTCATCTGGCTGTGGCATCAATGCATCGCTCTGTGACGCCAGCCTTAGTTTTCTCCTTTTAATAATGTGTACTGCATCATTGTGATAGCTATTCAAAGAAAGCAAAATAAATCAGATTTAAACAAGTCAGGCTTGTTTAAAAATGGTTGGCCAAAATCCTGGTAGATTAGGTCACTAATTATTTGTACAACTTGGGAAAAATGTGACATCAGCCTTGGCATGCATGCGTACAGTCACTTTCAGTCTCTCGTGGACATGCTTAGCTTATATAGAATCAATGTACCAAAGCCGTGAAAACTGATACTTAAAGGCACCCAGTAAGGTGTAATTGAAGCAGAAACCTTTTCAGACCCTGGAACGATTGCAATCTACATCACTGTAACTAACATCTGGCCTCCACATAGAGCTGAAGAAGTACCAAACATACTAGATGTCCTTCTTAAATCCCTGCATACTATTGCTAACTCCACTGAGCAAGGGACAGGCTGATATGAGACAGTTGACTGAAGTACAACAATAAAGTGAGTCCTGTTATTCCTGCGCCTAAACAAAATGCCTTGGAGAATTTTGACATAGTGCATCACATCGCTTTAATGCCAGTGGACAAGGATTTGTACCTGTCAGTTTTTTTTTCATTCATAAGATGTGGACATTGTTGGTTAGGTCAGCATTTATTGCCCATCCCTAATTGCCCTTGAGTAGGTGGTGATGAGCTGCCTTATTGAACTGCTGCAGTCCATGTGGTATAGGTACACTCACAGTGCTATTAGGAAGGGAGTTCCAGGATTTTGACCCAGTGAAGGAACAGCGATATATTTCCAAATCAGGATGGTGAGTGGCTTAGAGGGGAACTTGCAGGTGGTGGTGTTCCCATGCATCTGCTACCCTTGTTCCTCCAGATAGTAGCCGCCGTGGGTTTGGAGGGTGGTGTTTAATGAGCCTTGGTGAGTTTCTGCCATGCATCTTGTAGATGGTACACAATGCTGCCACTGTGCATCACTAGTGGAGGGAGTGATTGTCTGTATATGGTGTCAATCAAGTGGGCTGCTTTGTCCTGGATGGTGTTGAGCTTCTTGAGTGCTGTTGAAGCTGCACTCATCCAGGGAAGTGGAGAGTATTCCATCACACTCCTAACTTCTGCCTTGTAGATGGTGAACAGCCTTTGGGGAGTCAAGAGGTGAGCTACTCACCGCCGGATCTCTAGCCTCTGACCTGCTGTTGTAGCCACA
Organism: Carcharodon carcharias; assembly: GCF_017639515.1. NCBI lineage: Eukaryota > Metazoa > Chordata > Chondrichthyes > Lamniformes > Lamnidae > Carcharodon > Carcharodon carcharias. The sequence continues at coordinate 181,650,702 of NC_054468.1, forward strand.
GTATTTATATGGCAAGTCCTGTTTAGTTTCTGGTCAATGGTAACCCCCAGGTTGGTGATAGCGGGGGATTCAGCGATGGTAATGCCACTGAATGTCAAGGGACAATGATTAGATTCTCTTTTGTTGGAGATGGTCATTGTCTGGCACTTGTGTGGCATGAATGTTACTTGCCTCTTGTCAGTCCAAGTCTGAATGTTGTTCAGGTTTTGCTGCATTTGAATTTGGATTGTTTCAGCATCTGAGGAGTGGCGAATGGTGCTGAACATTTTGCAATCATCAGCGAACATCCCCACTTCTGACATTATAATGGAAGGAAAGCCATTGATGTAGCAGCTGAAGATAGTTGGGCTGAGGACACCACCCTGAGGAACTCCTGCAGTGGCACCTGGGACTGAGATGATTGGCCTCCAAAACCACAATCTTTCTTTGCACCAGTTATGACTCCAACCAGCGGAGAGTTTTCCCCTTGATTCCCATTGACCCCAGTTTTGCTAGGGATCCTTGATGCCACACTCGGCCAAATGCTGCCTTGATGTCAAGGGCAGTCACTCTCACCTCATCTCTGGAGTACAGCTGTTCTGTTCATGTTTGAACCTCGGATGCAATGAGGTCAGGAGCTGAATGATCCTGGCGGAACCTGAACTGATCGTGATCACTCCAATGTTCTGGAGAGGTAGTTAGTTGTTTATTGCCTTATTTGCATATCCACTGGCATAGTGATTGATGTAAATCTCATGTACACCGGGTGTAATCTGTTGATGTTTATGGAAATTAGAGTGCAGTTTGTAAAAAGGCAGTTCTAGTTGAACACTACAGCAGCAAGTTAGGGAAGTAGCAGGTAAGTAAAGAACCGTAACAAAAACAAAAATACCTGGAAAAACTCAGCAGGTCTGGCAGCATCTGCGGAGAGGAACACAGTTAACGTTTCGAGTCCGAATGACCCTTTAACAGAATTAAGTAAAAATAGAAGAAAGGTGAAATATAAGCTGGTTTAAGGGTGGGGGGGTGGTGACGGTGGTGGGGTGGGACAAGTAGAGCTGGATAGAGGGCCAGTGATAGGTGGAGATAACCAAAAGATGTACAGACAAAAGGACAAAGAGGTGTTGAAGGTGGTGATATTATCTAAAGGAATGTGCTAATTAAGGGTAGAAAGGTACATATAGCTGTAGTGGGGGTGGGGTGGGGTGAAGGAATCAAAAAAGTCTAAAAGGTAGAGATAAAACAGGATGGAAATACATTTAAAAATAATAGAAGTAGGTGGGAAAAGAAAAATCTATATAAATTATTGGAAAAAAGGGGGAGGAATCGGAAAGGGGGTGGGGATGGAGGAGAGAGTTCATGATCTAAAATTGTTGAACTCAATATGAAGTAAAGAACAGTACTTGACTCAGTCACTGAGCTCCCTGCTAACTTCACTACATATTTCATCCATCTTTTTGTGTCACTTTTCAAGAATTTCTACTCCAGGAGCAGTTGGGATACACAATCAAACAAGGCAGCAGGGATATGGCACACAAGAGAAAAAGATGCCACAATTTCACAGATTCTGACCTGCAAAATTCCTCCACAAGGGAAATAATATCGGAATGCACAGACTGCTGGCTCTCCATGGCGGCAAACCTACCAGATTTGTCACTCATGCCATATTTTCTCTACAGCTCTCATTTATGCAGCACACTGCAAGCACCAATTGAACATATGGCAGCTTCAATGGAAGCTGCAGCAGATCCTCAGCTATAAGAAGCAGCTGGGTCCTAGTCAGTGCTTCCACCCCTTCAGGTGGTCTCCCACTTTCCTTTCTGCCATCATCACCCACCTCCTCAAAAAACTAATCTTTGACCCCAATGTCCTTGAAAACTACCATCCCATCTCCAACCTCCCTTTCCTCTCCAAAGTTCTTGGGCATTTTGTCACCTCCCAAATCCATTCCCATCTTTCCTGGAACTCTCTGTTTGAATCCCTCCAATCAGATTTCCAGCCCCACCGGAGTACCAAAACAGCTCATATCAAAGTCAAATGACATCCTGTGTGACTGTGACAAAGGTAAACTTTCCCTCCTCATCGTTTTCAACCTGTCTGCAGCCTTTGACACGGTTGACCACACCATCCTCCTCCAAAGTCTCTCCACTGTCATCCAGCTGGGTGAGACTGCACTCACCTGGTTTCATTCTTATCTATATAATCATAGCCAGGGAATCTCTTGCAATGACTTCTCTTCTGCTCCTGCACTGTTATTTCTGGTATCCCCTAACCATCTACCCTTGGCTCCCTTCTGTTTCTCATCTACATCTTGCTCCCGGCAACATCATCTGAAAGCACAGCCTTAGTTTGCATATGTACGTTGACAACTCCAGGTTCTACTTCAGTATCACCTCTCTCAGCTCTGCTACTGTTGCTAACTTATCGGGCTGCTCATCTAACATCCAATAAGAATGAGCAGAAATTCTCTCCAATTAAATATTGGGAACATTCAAACCATTGTTTTTGGTCCCTGCTCAAAACTCTGTTCCCGAACTACCAAATCCATCCTTCTCCATGGCAATGGTCTGAGATTAAGCAAGTCTGTCTCACAACGTTGAGTCACATTTGACCCTGAGATGAGCTTTCAATATTTGCGCCATCATTAAGATTGCCTGAGGTCTTCCACATTCGACCCTCCATAAACTGCTGCACTTGTCTTAACTCGCACAAAGTCCCAATCACTTGTACTCCTGTGCTTGCTGACCTATGCTGGCTCCCAGTCAAGCAACATCTTGATTTGAAAATTCTCTTCCTTATTTTCAAATCCCTCCATGGCCTCACCCCACCCTATCTCTGTAATCTCCTCCAGCCCCATAACCCTGCAAGATATCAGTGTACATCTAATTCTGGTCTCTTGAGCATGCCTGATTTTATTTTATTCGCTCCACCATTGGTAGCTATGCCATCAGTTATCTAGACCCTATGCTCTGGGTTACCCTCCCTACTCCTCTCCGCCTCTCTACCTTCCTTTCCTCCTGTAAGAAACTACTTAAAACCTACCTGCTTGACCAAGCTTTTGGTCACCTGTCCTCATATTTCTTATGTGGCTTGTGATATACTTTGTTTTATAATGCTCATGTGAAACACCTTAGGACCTTTTATTACATTAAAGGTGCTTTATAAATATAAGTCGGTATGGTTACTTCCACCTCCGTGGAAGTACAAACTATAGCTTTGTACCAACAAAGGACTGGATAAATAATATCCCAGATACCAGCTTCCAGATCATGGAGACCACAGTGCATGATGCTGGCTCACAGAGCCTTCAGGATCTGATAAATGCCATTATACCAGCCATTCCCCTAATCAGTGGAGACACAAGTCAAGGGAATAGTAACAGCTGGAATCATCTGTCTGATACCTCTATCTCTCAGGACAGCTGTAACTGGCAGGCTGGCCTTGTGTCTCTGAAAGTTACACAAGGCATATCAGGGTAATAGTTACAGAGATGCAGCCAGTGGCTGCCCCCTACTACGAACATACTGCTATGAGATGAGGACCAACTCAGTCCCATGACACTCTTGTAGAGCATGAAGGGTCAACCACCTCCAGCGATACCGCCTCCTGATTGAAGCCAGGAAAATCACTAGGGACGGTGAAAGACAGGCATCCAGGGCAAGTGTGTTGTTTGAAAAGGGTAGGTAGACATATGTTCACTTTACTAAGATAGCATGTGTATAGACATTATGCTTTGTTATTGATGGAACTTACAGTCATTTGGATGGGAGTACATATTTAGTGCTGACTTCAATTAGTTAATGATTGTAGGCATGGTGGTACAGGACAAAGTGGGCTGAAAGCGTGTCATGCGGTAGATAGGTATTGGATTGAGGGAAGTTCTGTTTATTTTAAAGAGGAGAAGAAAGAGATATGTTGATAGGATGAGATGAAGTAAGGTGAAAGGACTCTTGGCGTGGAGCATAAACACTGGCATAGACCTGATGGACTAAATGGCCTTTTCCTGTGCTGCAAAATTCTTTGTAAAATAAGGCTCAGGTGTCAAAGGTACATTGTGTTACACAGAAGAGAATAGCAGTGCTAAGGTGTGCTCTGATGCCTTTGCATTGGTCACTGAAGAGTCTGAGTGCAGATCATCCTGATGCTCTCCTCCATACAGTTCTGCCTCCAGTGTAACTGGGAATGCCTTTTCAACAAAGTCAGAATCTAGTCCTTTTTGCATGGCAAAGTTTTGAAGGATACAAACAACAGGCTACAATTATGTGTGACATACATTCTTGAGCACACTGAAGTGTGGTTCCCTGTCTGACTAAGCAGAAAAAGCATGCCTATAACACCTCAATGATCTTGTTGATGACCAAATTTCTAGAGCGTTGTTTCAGTAATCTACTGCTGATTGATCAACTTTAAGTGCAGTCCTTATCCATGGAAACAAGGGAATAGGGGCAAACTTTGGCACCTGCAAGCCTAATTTTCTTCCCTGAAGAGGTCAGGGAGGGTGAAATTTCAATAGATGGATATATCTTCACAATACATCTGGCATGTTGTCTAGCTCAATTTGTATATTAAGGGGGTGGAACCCCTTCCTATTGAGGAGGATCTCTGTGGAAGTCCATAAAACAATGTGGTGACATTGATTACAACTTGGGCCTTGGGAAATCCAGCAACCCTGAAGAACTGTCTAACCCTATCTCAGGGCTGCCTCGCTGGAATGTAAAAGGAGGTGAATTCCTCAGCTATCTTGTTAAGTACATCAGTCTCCTGACAAACACATCCCCAAACTGCAGCCTGACTGATGCCCTAGATTACCAGTACAGGTAGCTACCTGAAATGAGGTAGTGCCATAAAGCTAAGTGCAGTGGTTAACTCCACAGCCATGAAGAGAGCAGTAAGATAAAAGCAAAATAATATGGATGCTGGAAATCTGAAATAAAAACAGGGGATGCTGGAAAAACTCAGCGGATCTGGCAGCATCTGTGGAGAGAGAAACCAAGTTAAAGTTTTGAGTCCATCTGACTCTTCTTCAGAACTCTGTTAATTCTGTTTCTCTCTCCATAGATGCTGCCAGATCTGCTACATTTTTCCAGCAATTTCTGTTTTTGTTATGGAGAGAGAAATGTTGGTAGATAATTAATCAAGGGCTGTTCATAAAGCAGGTGGCTAGCCTGTCCTACTGTCTTTTTGCTGGAACACATTAATCTTATACACATCTCCTCAGGAAAGTCATCATATGACATACATTGCTTGCATATTCTATAGGAGTAATATCTGGTGGAGTGCATTCTATTCCATCCTATGCTGCTCCTCCTCAATGATAGAGGCATGCAACAATATGCTCATAAGGAATTGCCCCTGAGAACACTCATTGTGGGTGGAGGGTTGGAGGCTGAAAATCAGCCAGTAGTCTCGCATTGTCAGAAACAAGTTCAGATCTGTGCGGGCAGAATGTCAAAAAAATTGCTGCACACTCATCAGGCTCAACTTCCAGCTGTGCTGCACCAGCTGTGTCTTATAATTCTCAGTCTGGCTTCCCCAAGTGTTTTATGGTGAAAATGCAGGAAACTTGAAGCTGAAACACCATTATTCCTCATTATAATATATGTTAATACACTCACTCAAGTGGATCACAGAAACATGTCAAAAAAGCCGCAATGGAATTCAGAGAAGGCTTTGAGATAGAAAACCAGCATAAAAGACTTCCTTCCATTGGCATCTTACTGCTTTGGCCTATGTGGCCCATGCTTGGGTCTCCAGTCAAATATGGGACCCATGCCAGGATCTCCATGTAAATTTGGGTACCTGGTAAAACATAATATAAACATAGCAAAACTGCACACACAACCACTGGTTCAAAACCTCCAAGCATTGTTTTTAATTTGTTCTCAGGATGTGAGCATCATGTGAGTGAACACACAGGGATAGTGCAGGGAAATGGTGTTGAAGGAGAAGATTAGCCATGATTTCATTGAATTGTGCTCAACAGGCTAAATGGCTTACTCCTGCTCCTATTTCATATGTTCTTATGTTCTTATCACTGACAGCATTTATTGCCCAATCCTAATTGCCAGTGAGCCACCTAGAACTGTCTGGCTTGCCAGGCCATTTCAGAGGGCAGTTAAGAGTTAACCACATTGCTGTGGGTTTGGGGTCACATGTAGGCCAGACCAGATAAGGACAGCAGGTTTTCCCCTTTGAAGGAATATAGTAAACAGATGTGTTTTTACAACAATCCAATAGATTCATGATTGTTACTAATGGGACTAGCATTTTATTACAGTTATTTTTAATTAATTAAATTTAAATTCCACAAAACCCTGTGGTCGGATTTGAACCCATGTCTCCAGAACATTTGCCTGGGCCTCTAGATTGTTAGTCCGCTATTACCATTATGCAAAAATGCTGCCCTAAGTGGGATACACAAATTCACTATTTGTTACAAAATGAATGGTTTTTAATGTATTGGGGCGGGGGAGGAATGGGGTTGCATGGTGAGTGTAGTCAGGTTCCAGAAGGTTCTTGGCACCCAGGGCCATAAAATTCTTAATCTCGCTCTGTTTGCCCTATCTTCCTGCCACAAAAGTTATTTACACCAATTATTTGTTGAAATTATGCTATAAATGGTCTCAAAATTGTTTCCTGTGACAATTCTTTTAATATGTGCAATGATTTAAGTAGAATTAGTTGGCAGTTTTGATATTCTGTCAATTGGTTGAAAAATAAATAACATTAAAGTACCTGAAGCCAAATGAGAGACAGGTGCAGCTCTGATAACAACACAAGCAGGATCTTGAAGGACAATTTTAACTCTGCATGCCTGGTGGAAAATGAGCAGACAGCTTGTTAAAAATCCTCCAAAGACTTAGATGCTGCTCTCTACCCACAACTCTAAATTTTAACTTTCTCTTCTGATAAAGTGGGAAGGGCACACACACTGGGACCGAGGTTTCTCATCCCAGCCTAGGTTGCAAGGTAAACATTTTCAAAGCACCCAACTTGAATATACCTAAACTGGCTGAATTTCTGGATTCAATTCATTTGTGTGATGGGTCGTTTGCCTGTTCAGAATGCCACCAGTGAGTGGATAGCCACCCAAGATTGGGTCAGGAAAGTTAAGTACCTGTGCTGCCAGAGGCTGACAGTCTCTGCAGGTTCGCTTTCAGAGTTGACCTCCAGCCCTCTCATGTTCATTGCTGGCCTCAATAAATTCAAAACATATCTTGCTGCAGCTCTGACGCGATTGCTGGCAGAACCTCTGTGCTGCCTCCAATCCAAAATAGCTGGTTAGTTCTAATATTCACTTTCTCTACTTATTCTTCTTCTGCATAAACCCACAGAAATGACACAAGAAGCACCTCTACATACGGAACATAATATTTAAATGTTTGTTTTAATTGGGAGCTTCGCACCCACACTACATCCACACAAAGGTATCAGAGGCCTGGTGTTAGAGATCTTCTGTCCAATTTCTTCACCCTAATCCCTAGAATCTGATACACATAGGTGTTCAGATGAGCAAGATTAGTCCTGTTGTATTAAGGCTTGTTGCTGTAAAAGTTACTTAAGTAAAATGTTCAATCAATGCAGAAAAGTTTAATTTTCTTAAAGAAAGAAAAATAAGAACTGAACGTGATTTTGGTCATGGTTATTTGAGGGTTGACCAGAGTCATAAATTATTAAGTATTATGCAGCCTACTGGCCACATGCATTGCGATTGGATTTTTGGCTGAACAGGCGGTTTTATCCTGGTCTAGTGCAGATCACCTGATGCACAGCTCAGAGAATGATGCGCAGAACTGGCTGTGTTGATGTGAAGCAATTCAAGATAGGGCAATCCTTTTCCTTTCCAGTTTCTAGCCATCCCTTTCAGGCTGCCATAGAAGATCCAGAACTGAAATGAAGAGAACTGAGGCTCTTCTGACCTATCATCCAGCCTCTGGTAAGTTTGGCCTGACAGTCAAGTTGTCACTGCTCCTCCACTGCGGCCACCCAGCATCAACTTAGGCACTGGAGACAACAACATTAAACTCAGCCCTGTCAACCCTGCAAAATCCTCCTTATGAGCATCTGGGGGCCTGTGCCAAAATTGGGAGAGTTGTCTCAGACTAATCGAGCAACAAACTGACATAATAACTGCGTCCAGTTAAAAACATCAGCTCAGGCCATAATGATGTCATGAAATCCCAATCTACATATTTAAAGAGGATCCCATTGGCTCAGGTCCTTGCTGCCCAAAATTAAAATTCTGTAAAAATGTCTTCCTTACCACCAACATCCCCTATCCCCTTCCATTGTCATTAACTCCAGCATCTGTGGCTGGAAAAATATCTCTTCCATATTTCACTTACAATTGCACTTTCAAGCTGCTAATTGTCTACCCTTCTGTTCAACATCATTTTCCCCTTCTGGCTTTTTCCCACATTACATAGGTTCACCACAATGCTGGTTTATCACCTTTCCCCATATCCTTTTGAACCATTATTTGGATGTAACAGGTAGTCTTACAGCTGGATGCCCTTTCTCCCACTAACTCTCCTCATTTCTACAGGCTTGGGGCTGGCACTGATGTACGTTGGCTTCCCTGCACTGTATTGCTCAACATTTGCCTTTATTATTCATCGGCTTTCAATTTGCTCAATTACATTTTCTCTACTGCCCTTATTCCCAACCAAACCTTTACTCTCACCCATTCTGACCATTCCACTTAGTATGACTGTCAACATTCACTCCCTAAAGTTCAAATGTTTTGTATTTGAGGAGGCAATGGTGTAGTGGTATTGTTACTGTAGTAGTAATCCAGAGACTCAGGGTAATGCTCTGGGGACCTGGTTTCAAACTCCTCCACCCTCAGATTGTGGAATTTGAATTTAATAAACAAAAAACAGAATCTGGAATTAAAAGTCTAATAATGACCACAAAACCATTGTCAATTGCTGTAAAATATCCTTTAGGGAAGGAAATCTCCCATCCTTACCTGGCCGACATGTGACTCTGGATTCTGGACCCACAGTAATGTGGTTGACTCATAACCGCCCTCTGAACTGGCCCAGCAAGCCATGAAATTGTATCAAACTGCTAGAAAGTCAATGAGGAATGAAACTAGATGGGCCATCCAGCATCAACTTAGGCACTGGAGACAACAACTTCAAACCTGTCAACCTGAATTATGAACATCTGGGGGCCTGTGCCAAAATTGGGAGAATTGTCTCACAGACTAATCAAGCAACAACCTGACATAGTCATCCTCATGGAATCTTACCTTACAGATAAATTCCCAGACACCACCAACAATATCTCTGGATATGTCCTGGATAGTGATCATGCGGGATTTCAATATGCAGGTAGACTGGGAAAATCAGGTTGGTAGTGGATCCCAAGAAAAGGAATTTGTGGAATGTCTATGAGATGGCTTTTTGGAGCAGCTTGTGGTGGAGTCCACTAGGGAACAGGCAATTCTAGATTTAGTGATGTGTAATGAGGCAGATTTGATAAGGGAGCTTAAGGTGAAGGAACCCTTAGGAGGAAGTAACCATAATATGATAGAATTTACCCTGCAATTTGAAAGGAAAAAGCTGGAATCAGATGTAACGGTATTACAGTTGAATAAAGGCAACTACAAAGGCATGAGGGAGGAGCTGGCCAGAATTGACTGGGAGATGAGCCTAGCAGGAAAGACAGTGGAACAGCAATGGCAGGAGTTTCTGGGAGTAATTTGGGAGACACAGCAAAAATTCATCCCTAGGAAAAAGAAGCATACTAAACGGAGGATGAGGCAACCATGGCTGACAAGGGAAGTCAGAGACAGCAGAAAAGCTAAAGAGAAAGCATACAATGCGGCGAAGAGCAATGGGAAACCAGAGGATTGGGAAGCCTACAAAGACCAACAGAAGACAACTAAAAGAGAAATGAGGGAGAAGATTAAATATGAGGGTAAACTAGCCAGTAATATAAAAGAAGATTGCAAGAGTGTTTTTAGATATATAAAGGGTAAGAGAGAGGCAAAAGTGGACATTGGGCTGCTGGAAAATGATGTTGGAGAAGTAGTAGTGGGGAACAAAGAAATGGCAGAGGAACTGAATAGGTACTTTGCGTCAGTCTTCACGGTGGAAGACACGAGTAACAGCCCCAAAGTTCAAGAGAGTTGTGGGGCAGAGGTGAGTTTGGAGGCCATTAACAAGGAGAAGGTGTTAGGAAAACTGAAAGGTCTGAAGGTGGATAAATCACCTGGACCAGATGGATTATACCCCAGAGTTCTGAAGGAGAGAGCTGAAGAGATAGTGGTGGCGTTAGTGGTGATCTTTCAGGAATCACTGGAGTCAGGGAGAGTCCCAGAGGACTGGAAAATCGCTAATGTAATCCCCCTGTTTAAGAAGGGAGTGAGGCAAAAGATAGGAAATTACAGGCCGATTAGCCTGACCTCGGTCGTGGTAAGATGTTAGAGTCCATTATTAAGAATGAGATTTCAGAATACTTGGAAGTGCATGGTAAAATAGGGTAAAGTCAACAGGGTTTCATCAAGGGGAGGTCATGCCTGACAAAACTATTAGAATTCTTTGAGGAAGTAACGAGTAGGTTAGACAAAGGAGAGCCAATGGATGTTATCTACTTTGTCTTCCAAAAGGCCTTTAACAAGGTGCCGCACAGTAGGCTGCTCAGTAAGATAAGAGCCCATGGTGTTAGAGGCAAGGTACTAGCATGGATAGAAGATTGGCTATCTGGAAGGAGGCAGAGATTGGGGATAAGGGGGTCCTTCTTAGGATGGCGGCCGGTGACTAGTGGAGTTCCGCAGGGGTCAGTGTTAGGACCACAACTTTTCACCTAATACATTAATGAACTAGATGAAGGAACTGAGGGCATTCTGGCTAAGTTTGCAGATGATACAAAGATAGGTGGTGGGACAAGTAGTATTGAGGAGGCAGGGATGCTGCAGAAGGATTTGGACAGGTTAGGAGAACGGGCAAAGAAGTGGCAGATGGAATATAACGTGGGGAAGTGTGAGGTCATGCACTTTGGTAGGAAGAATAGAGGCATAGACTATTTTCTAAATGGGGAGAGAATTCAGAAATCTGGAGTGCAAAGGGACTTGGGAGTCCTAGTCCAGGATTCTCTTAAGGTTAACTCACAGGTTGAGTCAGTAGTTAGGAAGGCAAATGCAATGTTGGTACTTATTTCGAGAGGACTAGAATATAAAAGCAGGGATGTGTTGCTGAGGCTTTACAAAGCTCTGGTCAGACCACATTTAGAATATTGTGAGCAATTTTGGGCCCCGTATCTCAGGAAGGATGTTCTTGCCCTGGAGAGGGTCCAGAGGAGGTTCATGACAATGATCCCAGGAATGAAAGGCTTAACATATGAGGAACGCTTGAGGACTCTGGGTCTATACTCAATGGAGTTTAGAAGGATGAGGGGGGATCTGATTGAAACTTACAGAATACTGAAATGCCTGGATAGAGTGGATGTGGGGAAGATGTTTCCATTAGTAGGAGAGACTAGAACCCCAGAGCACAGCCTCAGAGTAAAGGGAAGACCTTTTAGAACAGAGATGAGGAGAAACTTCTTTAGCCAGAGAGTGGTGAATCTATGGAATTCATTGCCACAGAAGGCTGTGGAGGACAGGTCATTGAGTGTATTTAAGACCGAGATGGATACGTTCTTGATTGGTAAGGGGATCAAAGGTTATGGGGAGCAGGCAGGAGAATGGGGTTGAGAAACTTATCAGCCATGATTGAATGGCGGAGCAGACTTGATGAGTCGAAAGCCTAATTTCTGCTCCTATGTCTTATGGTCCTGTCCCACCGGCAGGGCAGTCTCAGCAGAGTTGGCAGCACAGTGGTATGGCGTCTGGACAGAGTTGTGCTGGGAGTCCTCAATATTGACTCTGGACCCAATGAACTCTCATGGCGTCTGGTTAAACATGGGCAAGGAAACTTTCTGCTGTCTACCACGTACCACCACCCAAACACTGCCCCTCAGCTGATGAATCAATACTTCTCCATGTTGAACACCACTTGTTGCCTCCCAGATCCATGGTTAACTTTCTCATGTTTGGATCACTACATTCAGATTTTTGCTTCTGCTACAGCACTAAGATGGCCATAAAGTCACAAATAATATCCTCTTTAATTGCGACCTTTGAGCACTAATTATATTTGTCCCTCAACCATTTTGCAGCCTTTGACATATTCCGCCACACCTTTTCCTTTAATGCTTACCTACCCACCTGTACTCATATCTTCAGCAATAGCTTCCATTCCCTCTCTTCCCCGTTACCTGATCCATATTTTTGTCATCTCGACACTCAACTTTTCTAATGTTCTGCTAACTGACTCCCACCTTTCATAAACTTCAGCTCATCCATAATTTGTTGCCTGTATCCTGACAATCATCAAGTCCTATGCATTCACCATCCATGATCTCTGTCATGAAGATATTAATGTGTATAATGCTATTGGAAATTAATTTTAAATTGGACTTGTAGTAGGGTCTGTGTCTATATGTATGTGTCTTAATTAGATTCAAGCCAGCTACTCTTGATACTTTGGTGTATAGTAGTTTGAGATGTTAATTAGATAAAAATAAGTTAGATGGTAAAGTACATTTACATTTGTTGAATAAAGCTTTCAAGAGTGGGAGTAAAATCTTGCACCTAGCTGAGAGATGCCAAGCAATGTGTTTATATTACTAATAAAATTGGTGGAATGAAAGGGTTTATTGTTAGGAGAGGTAAAATTTTAAAAACCTAGTAATACAATGGAAACTTTACATTCAAAGGGAAAGCTAAGTATAAGCTGAAAAGAGTTTGTATGTGTGGGTCAGAGGCATTTAGCACCTAACCAGCCTGTAAGCCTACAACAGTGTCTAGAAATGAACCAAATTGCAAGGGACCTCATTTTGAATTTGTAAGGTCAAATGTGCTCTGCCTGGTGTCTGTTTAAAGTCTATGATTTATTGTTGCCTTGGTGAAGATTCACCTGGGAGTGATTAATTTGGGGATTTGCTTAAAAGTTAGTATGGTGGTAATTTGTAGACATGTGAATGTATTTAATTAGTTGTTAAATTAATAAATGTTTAATTTAGTTTTATATAAAAAAACTCGAGGCTTGGTGGTCTTATTACTGAATTCAAAGCTGCATCTCAAACATACCAATTGAAAATATAGGTTATGACAGTTGTTCAAGTTTCCCTCTGGGATTTAAACAACTCAGCCTTTACCAACTGCTGTGTCATAGCATCTCCCTGACCTACTTGGCTCCCAGTTCTCCAGTCCTCCAATTTAAAACTCTCATCCTCCTGTTTAGATTCCTTGAAAATCCCTATCTCTGTAACCTCCTCTAACCCAATAATCCTTTCCTTCCCCCACAGAACTTTGCATTCCTTTGCCTCTGACCTCTTATTTGTTTCTCACTCCTAGCATCCTACAATTGGCAGCCTTGCCTTCATCTTCATGCGCTGAAACTCCCTGGCTAAATCTCTCAGCCTCTCCATCTGCCTCTCCTTTATTACACCCTCCTTAAAGCTTAACTCTCTGACCAAGCTTCTGATCAGCCTATCTAATATCACCTTATTCGGCTTGACATCCATTTTGTCTAATTCCGAACTGTCTTGGGATGTTTTTTTCCATTTAATTTTTAATTTAATCTTTTATGGGATGTGGGCTTTGCTGACAAGACCAGCATTTGTTGCCCATCCCTAACTGCTCTTGAACTGAAAATCTTGCTCAGTCATTTCAGATGGAAATTAAGAGTCAATCACATTACTAGAATCACATGTAGGCCAGACCCGGTAAGGGTGACAGATTTCCTTCCCTAAAGGATATTAGTGAACTGGATGGGTTTTTACAACAATCAATGATATTTTCATGGTCACCATTACTGAGATTAGCTTTCAATTCAAGATTTTATTAATTGAATTTAAATTCCACCGGCTGCTATGGGTGAATTTGAACCCGTGTCCTCAGACCATAAGCCTGTGCCCCAGCACGCCATGCCACCATCTTCCCATTTTAAAGGTGTCAAATAAATGCATGTTGCTGTTCCTGTTGAACTCTATCAATGCTGCTGACCTTAAGAGACAGTTTTCCATTGCCGCTTATGAACTCAGATGAAGTCACATATTTTTGCTTTGATTTATCCTTAGCACCAAAACATGCATCTCATGCATATCCAGGATGTGAGTCATTTCTGTCACCCAGTTTTCAAGATGTAATGAGAAGTGGACGTCGCAAAGAAAAACACACACATGGAAGCCCGCCAAACTGGGCAGGAACTTAAATCAATTTTTACTGACTCCTACCATTTCAACGTACTGATTTACAAAAGCACAAAAAAGCAAAAAATGACATATTAGAAATTTGGGCTCCGATGTCAAATTTAAACCTGGGTCATTTTCCTCCAGCTTGCGCTTTGTGCAACTGTTGTCTCTGTAGAGTATAGGTTTACCATCAGGAGCACCTGATGCTGACGTAACTACTGATGTAACAGTGATGCAATGTCACATGACTAAGAGACTGAGATCTGGTGGGAAGTGATCGTGACGCTCAATTTTTATGCCAGTGGCTCCTCCCAGGGCTCTACAGGTGATCTGTGTGGGATCTCACAAGCCTCCACACACAAGTGCATCCAGGTAGTTATGGACACCATCTTCATGAAGGCACAGAACTTAGTGCATTTTGCCCAGGATCAGGAAAGCAAGGAAGCAAAAGCTCTGGGATTTGCACAGATCTCTGGTTTTCCACAGGTGCAGAGTGCCATCGACTGCACTCATGTGGCACTTAGATCTCCATGAGAACAAGCAGTCAACTACATCGACCGCAAGGCCTTCCACTCGCTGAATATTCAGCTGGTCTGCGACCACCACAAATGCATCCTACAGGTCTGCCCAGCGTCATGACTTCTACATTCTTTGCAGGTCTGAGATCCCTGACATCTTCCAGGGTCCAGAGAGGGTGCAGGGTTTTCGGGGACAAGGGCTACCCACAGAGGACGTGGCTGATGATGCCCATGTTCTGGACTCAGACTGCAGCAGAGTGAAGGTACAACGAGGCTTGTGCCGCAATCCGGACTTTGGTGGAGCAAACAATTGGCATTTTGAAAATGAGGTTCTGGTGCCTCAACAGGTCTAGTGAGCACTGCAATATAGTCCACTGAGGGTGTAGCTTGCTGCATGCTACACAACCTGGTGCTTCAATGGGTGGAGATGGAAGAGCTATACGTCTCCTCCAATGAGGAGAACGTCGAAGGGGATGATGGTGATGAGGTCCTCGAAGGCGAAGTTGCTAGTGATGAAGCCATTGCACTGGCCAGATGAGGCAGGAGTGCTCGTGAGGCCCTCATGGCTGCAAGATTCATGGGAATTGATTGAGTTGCAATGAGGACAGTCCTGACATCCTTATTTTGCCTCTGTGAACGTTTGACTCCTGTGTGGCTGATGGCCGCACACATACCCTCAGTGCTCAAGCTCATGTCATGGAGATGCAGCAGAGGCCCTAATAGTTGCTAGGTTCTAGGAGGATGATAACAACATGCAGTGAGGACATTCCATAGATCTTCACCTTGCTTCTGTGAATGTCTGGCTCCTGTATGGCTGAAGGCAGCTTGCTAGCGCTCTGTGATCAGGGTCATATCATGGAGACATAGCCATGAAACTTTAAATGCACCTGATCCTTTGTCAGCTTTCGGCACCTGTCCCCTTCAGGAGCACAGCACCACTGGTCACAGATGCTGAAGAGATGGGGGCCAGGCCTACATTAAAGGTGCTGAGAGCACACAGAAAGATTGGCGGAACTCTGTGACACCTGGCCCCGACATTCTGGCAGCAATGACAAGCACCATCAAAGTGCAGGCATCACGAATGTGTCCAGTGAGTGTGAAGCCTGACAACCACTTTGCTCTGAAGGTTACACACTGCTCAGGGAAGAGGCTCTGGACTCAGACACTTGCCTTTATCTTGTGCAGGAACCAAGGTTTCATATCTGAGTGACACGAACACTGTTCATCATAACAAGGAGCCATAGGCAAGGAGACACTCTTGGGAGTTTATTTACAATAGTGAACATTATGTACAAGTGATTAACACCTGTGCCCAGGCTGTGCAGTTACATCTTCTTAACCTTCCTAACACTGCCGCTTTGACTTGGTGCTCCCCCAACATCCACAGCGGAGGTGGAAGCAGCCTGCTGGCTGCAACACCCTGTCTCCGATGATTTTGGTGCACATTTTCTGGAGGAGCAAAACCTGGAGGACTCCAGCCTGCTTTGGGTGTCCTGCTGTGAGCCAGTTGTACCCTCATCGGCCTGTGGAGCTGGAGCTGCGAGGGTCACAGGAAGAGGGGATTTAGATCAGCCAGATATTCCCCGAGTCACCTGGGTGGATGGCCCCAGGGTGTTGAGCTGCTGGTCCTCCTCTCTATGGCTGCCCGATGGCCCCTGACTGACTCCATGAGGAGAAGGGGAAGCTGGAGTTGAGATCGAGCTGCCCCGCACTCCTCTCACATTGACATTGTTGGAGGCCAACTGTGGTGTCAGCAATGAAGTGCAGCCTGTGCAGCAGCGCAGGACCGATGTCCTAGGCCAAAGTCTCAATGACAGCTGCCATCCTATCAGTGTTGACCTCGGTGCATCAACATGCCAGCACTATCACCTTGGACTGAAGACAGATGGACTCCTCCATCGTCCGTTGCAATCTGAGGAGTGTACCAGACATCCCTTCCTGATATTCTGGTGATTGTCTTTGCAGCTCCACCAACTGATTCAGGATAGAGTCCAAATGCTCATCATCTAACTCAGACTCTGCATATTCCTTGCCTCCAGCAACCGTCTGAGTGCCAGCGGCCAAGGGTGTCCCTGCCTCTGCCAGCTGTGGAACAGATTGTATGCTGTTCTCACCAGAATGCACAATCCTGAGGCTGCTCTACATCTTGGTCCCACTGGGGACTCTGTGCTGGTGGAGGATGTGGGTGAGCGCATAATGGATTTTCAATGATCTGCCCTCAGGGTCCTCATCCAAGGTGCTCTTGGCACTGGGTCTTTGTCAATGTGGCCCAAGGGTGACATGTCAGATTTGCCTAGGAGAGAAAGTTGAGATTATTACTGCTTGGCAGCCCGTTGAACACAGAACAGTGGACTCAGAGTAGCGTTGAGAGAGGGATGATGTGGTACAGAATCCTCACGTGGGTGTTCGCCTCTGACTTCACTATTGTTGCAGGAACAGTCCACGCCCTCTCCAGCCAGCTCCAATTCATGGCTCTCAAATAGAGAGAGAACCTTGATTCCGACACTTCACACCTGGCTTGGGACCTCTCCCGTTCATTGTTCGTGATCTTGTCCTGCATAAAGATGGATGGAAAGAATGTGAGCAAGGCGCATGCCAGGCCAAATGAGAAGGATGCCAGACGTGTATGCTGAATGAAGCCATAGATGGGATAAGGAGAACAGGCCTGATGGAGATGTGAGAGAGAGTGAATGGTGATGTCCCTTGAGCTGTCAGTGAGTGAGATGTCAGTGAATGTGTGATGGGCTTGTAAGTGTGAGTTTAAAGTGTTAAAATAGTTTCCTCACCCTGGCGGCATGCATGAGATCATGCATCTGTTTTTTGTACTGGATGGCCAACCTCTTGTGTGCAGCATTGACACTGATCGCATTTTTCCACCACCTCCCAACCAGAGTGGTGAGACTGATGGACCACCTACAGCCAGACCAGGGATAGAAGACTTTGCAACAGTCTTCCACACTGTCAAGAAGGCGTCCCAGGAATGCATCACTGAATTGGGGAACTGCATTCTTCTTGGCTTTTGGGGCATTTTTTCACTGAAGCAGTCCTCGGCTGCAAGCATTGAGAACTGTGCACGTGGCTGCAGTTTAAACATGGCGCCTGGCATGAGAAAGTGGTGAGGTAACGGCATAGCAGGCAAATCAGAGGCCAGCTGCCAGCGATCTGGCATGTTTCCTATGAGGTGAGAAGGGGATGATATGGCGCGAAACCTGCCATTATGGTCAACAGGTAAAACGACTTTTTTCATGTCCACTACCCCACTTAATGTAAATCTGAAATTATTCCACCCATAACTGGAATCCAAACAGCAGAGAGTACAGATCACAGTCAAACAACAAAACTATTGGTACATTATATTGCTACTCTCAGGTCCATTCCGAAGGTTTGCAACAGCCTCAACATTGGGACAAGTGGAGGAAGTGATTTTCCAGATATGGAACAGCTTTAGGTTTGCATTCGAAGGACCAGAAGGATCAGGTCAGTACTTTACTCTACGCAGTAGGATCCATAGCAGATGATGTTATTGTAAGACTGGGCATTAATGAGACTTTGAGTTCATATGAGAAAGTCGTGCAGGTACTCGATTTGTACTTCAGTATCCAAAAAAATTTGATCATTGAATGTGCAAAATTTAATAAGAGGAGGCAAAAGCCAGGCAAGTCCATGGACTCATTTATAAATGAGTTGTACAGAGTCTAGGAGAATTACGACAATGGGATCCTCAGAGATGAATTAATATGTGATCATATAATGGTTGGGGTCTTGGATGAAACGCTATCAGATCTTTTAAAAAAGCAACAGACTAATCTTAGGAAGCTAAACAGAGTGGTTGTTAATGGGGAAAGTAATGTCCCTTGGAAAAAAATGAGTGAACTCATTCAATATGTTGGACAAAAAAGATAAAGCACAATGAAGCAAAAGCCCATGAAATTGAGAAAAAGCATGCCAACTGCCATCTTGAGATGCTTTTAGTGTGGGAGGAAAACCCTATACAAGCTGGAAGAATGCCCAGCAGGAGAAGCTGAGTGCCATGACTGTGGGAAGTTTGGACATTTTAAATAGTCTGTAGATCCAAAGTTCCTATGGCTCATAGGAAGAAAAAGGCAACAACAACAAATAGAAATGGAAGAGGCACAGAAAAAAAACTAAAAACCTTCTTAGGAAAGATTAACGACACAGAAAATAATTATTGGAGAATTGAATTAGAAGTTGGTGGTCACCTCATGCTAGGAAGGTGTTTCAGTATTATCGGATATTTAAAATGGCTTAAAAATATCATGGTACAGCCATCTGCCAGCCAGTTGCAAGGTCTAGGAGGACTGCACTAAAAGTAACAGGCTGAATCTTGGCAAGATTAAGATACAAGGACAAAGAAATTGTGGAACGCTGCTATGTGATAAAGAATCAGGAGTCATCATGCTGAGCAAAAAATCATGCTTGCAGCTGAGGTTGATTTACAAGGTTGGTGAAATTGCTGATGAGCAGTCTAGTGAGGCATTCAGGAATGAATTTCTATCTCTATTTTCAGGCTTAAGAAAGCTGAAAACAGAATATCACATAATTCTAAGAGCAGATGCTAAGCCTATGTGTCTCTTCATGGCAAGGAAGGTCCCTCACACACTCTTAGACAAAGTCAAGAGGTTGAACACATGTTTCACAATCTCTCCAGTAACCAAACTAATGAAGTGGTGTTCTGGAATCGTCACAGTACCAAAGTCTAATGGTTTATTTAGAACCTGTGTGGATTTGGCTCAATTAAACAAGTCAGTGGAGTGCGAGATCCACCCGACAGTATCATGGATGAAAGTCTCGCCGAATTAGCAAAAAGCACCCCCTTCACAAAATTGAATGCCAGAAGTGCCTTTTGGCAGTTGTCCTCTGGCAAAGAATCCAGATTGTTAACTACTTTTATCACCCCATTTGGTCATTATTGTTTTAATAGGTTACCATTCAGAATTGCTACTGCACCTGACATATTCCAAAGTACAATGTCTCAGACCCTAGAAGGCATGGAAGGAATAATATGGCAAAAGGATGACATTCTCATACACAGTTCATCAAGGGAAGAACATGATAGTTGAGTGAGAGCAGTCCTCAAAGTCTTACAAGAATCAAGCTTGACATCAAACGACTAATGTGAATTTGCAGAGCCTATGATAAAATTCTTGGGCCGCATTGTGTAGGCTTGAGGAATTATGGCCGACATGCAGAAAACCAAGATCATTAGAGAGTTCCCATAGTCTAAAAAAAACACAAAATTAGAAAGGTTCCTTGGGATGAGCAACCAAGTAGGCAAATTCCTACCAAACTTGGTAGAAATCAATGATGTTAGAACTGCTGTTGAGACAAGGTCAACAGTGGCACTGGAATGTCAACCAACAAAATGGTTTTGACAAGATCAAAAATTTCCCAATGTCACTAGAAATTCTAGTGCACTACAATCCAGAATTGACAGCAATTGTAGCAGTGGACACATCATCTACAGGCTTGGGTGCCATGCTGTATCAAGTTCAAAAAATTGGACAAAGAAGACCAGTTTATTACATCTCAAGATATCTAAAGGACACCGAAAGAAAGGTATGCAACCCTTGGGAAAGAAGTACTAGCAGCCACTTGAGCCATGAGAAGTTCACTGATTATGCTATGGATTAAGGTTTAAAAACCACAAACCCTTGGTAAACATTCCTAATATAAAGGAAATTGCAAAAATGCCCCCTAGAATTTAACGTTTTAGACTGAGATTTATGAGTTATTCTTCAGCTACTGAGTATGTTCAAGAGAAGTACCGGACAAAAGCAGAGGCAGTCAAGAATTCCAGAAACTGGAAGATTTGAATTTTACTGAGGAAGTGGAATCATATACTTCACTCATTACGAAACATTTACCAGCCACTGAGAAGATATTACAAGAAATTAAATAAGCACAATAGCAGGATGATAAGTGCATCAAAATAAAAGATTATTGCCAGAATGGATGGCCTGGTTACATCCCAAACAAACCAGTACTTCAGCAATACTTTGAACAGGGAAAATATCTTGCAAAAATTGATGATTCCTTAGTTTTTAATGACAGACTAGTCATCCCTAAACCACCTCAACTAGACATTCTACAGAAAAGCAATCAAGGTCACTTGGGAATAGCAAAATGCTGAGCAAGAGCCCAGCAGTCAGTCTGGTGGCAGGCATCAGTCACTCCATTGAAGAATTCATCATGATTGCTTTACTTGTGCAGTGAATAGCCAATAGCAGAGCTAACCACTGGCACTCTCCACTTTTCCTTCAAGGCCATGGCAACCCCTGGGGATTATTTGAATTCAAAGGCAAAGCTTTCATTATTGTCATTGATTACTACACCGCATGATCTGAAATGAGTAGACTGCAAAGTACCATGGTGGAGATACTCCATCACTAAGAAGAATTTTCGGGACACATGACATCCCGGACATCGTGTTATCTGACAATGGTCCTCAGTTTGCTAATGAGGTGTCCCATAACTTTGCACAGAAATATGGTTTCATGCATGTGCCTATTTCACCTAGATATCCTCAGTCGAACGGAGCAGCAGAAGAAGGAATTCAAACAACCAAGGAATTGATGAAAAGGAACGAAGATATTAACTTAGCCCTTCTTAACTACAGAACCTCACTAAAAACCGTGTTCTTGCCATCAGAACTATTGATGGGAAGATAGCTATGAACACGACTTCCAGCTCTGCAACAAACGCTACAACTGACCATTAGCTCAGATAATTGTGAGAAAGTTAGAAAGCATGAGGAGCAACAAAGACAATAAAGCTCATAATTTCAACATCAGGCACAGAGCACGAGACTTGAAAGTGTGACATTCTGGGGAGAGAGTGTGGATATGAGACCAACAGAAAGAAGGCACAGCAATAGAAAGATCTCCACAACTGAGATCTTATAGAATTGAGATGAACCAGAGAATTATCAGAAAGAACCAAAGAGCCTTTCAATGGAAAGGAAACCAATGGAACCTTGGACATACTATTAAGATAATGGATGGAGACAAGGAACTAGAAGCCAATAGAAACACTACAAGCACCCAGGTGGAAGACACTCCTATCGAATAACAAGAGAGTGCAGTTCATCCTCAACCTCAAAACAAAATCAAGACCAGATCAGGGAGATTAATCAAGGCACCACAGAGACTAGCCTTGTGAAGTCTGAGACTTTGGGGGAAGATGTAGGAGGATAAAAATTTGTTAGGGATAAAGACTTGGGTGGAGATGTAGAATAAAGGGTTAACGTCAGGAGTACCTGATACTGATGTAACTACTAATATGAACGTATGATTTATGATCAGGAGTAGGCCGTGATGTAACTGTGATGCAATGTCACATGTCTAAGTGACTGAGCTTTGGTGGGAAGCAGAAGTATAACCACGTGTACAGTGCTAAGGTGTATATACATCTGTAAATAAACAATGGTTTTTACGGATAACAGCCAATGGTAGCATTCTCAGATTAACAGGCAAATCCTAAAGGCAACCCATCTAGACTCTGACCCCAAGATGAAACAAGAGGAGCTATTTGGTGGGAGATTATTCTAATTTACATAAGAAATCAGGTAAATTTCTTCCTACGTACATATTATGCTAATCATACCATATGGAAATATTCATCAAAATCTCTATAACATTGGATGCTTTTCCAAACCAAACTAGACCAACAAGAGATATTTCATGTCAAACCACTGCTTTATCACTTTATCATAATAAGAGCCTATTGAGGTTTGAAGGATCATACATCTTACTGAGACTAAAAAAACTGTCTCCATTTCAATGATAAAAGATTTGTCGAATCCATTCATTTTCATATTAGTGTTTTATATTGTTGTCTTCATGACTAGAAAAGCAACAATTTATCTTTGCTTACAGGGAATTGTGCCAGCAGAATTGATGATGCAAAAGATTCTCATGAGCAACTTGCACATGAAGAAGCTGAAGCTGCCTTCTTGCTGTGCAGTTATTTTACATGACAGCAAGCTATAGTATATGTATATTTGCTTAGTGGAACAACATTCTTGAAATAGGAAAATGTATTAAGCTTATTCTGTTCACTTGACCATCATATACTGTGATTCTGTAAAGTGCTTTGAGAAGTTTTTTTCTGTTATGCAGATGCTATAAAATTGTATGTTGTTGCAGTTAACTCTCCAGGTACTATGGACATCCACTAGGCAATAAGTACCAAGATAAAGCACAATCATGCCTATAAATAGTCTTCCTTTCTTTATAATTTTTCCGCTCAACGGTTAGAAAATATCCACAGAAAAGGAGGTTCCTGAAATAATACACAAAAAGGAAAATGCTTTGGAAAATGTGTTGTAAATTTTCAAAATTACTAGGGTTTGGATAAAGGCAAAATACAGCAGATGCCGGAAATCTGAAATAAAAACAAAAATGCTGGAAAAACCCAACAGGTCTGACAGCATCTGTGGAGAGAAAGACAGAGTTAATGTTTCGAGTCCGTATGACTCTTCTTCAGAGCTAAAGGGAAGTTGAAATGTGGTGAAATATATACTATTTAAGGGGGGTGGAACAGGTGAAGCTGGACCAGTTCCACCCCCCTTAAACAGTATATATTTCACTAGGATTTGGATGTTGTTTTTCTAGTTTGAAATAGCTAAACATTCTACAGTTATTTCTATCATTGCTGTATTGACAATGAAGACTGAAATAAATGAAAAAGAGATAGCAGTAAAGAAAGAACTTGGATTTATAGAGTGTCATATAATATCCTCACAATACCTCAAAACCTTAAATACATTACTTTTGATTGGTAATCACTGGTAAGTTTACACACCAATTTACATACAGTAAGTTCCCACAAACAGCAAATAAGATTAATGACCAGTTAATCAGTTTTTGGTGGTGTTGATACTGATGAATGTTAGAATTGGATAATAAATATCCTTCTGCTAATTTTGAGGGAAGGATGCAGAACTGATGGAACTAACAAGTGAAAAACTGCTCCACAATTCATCAGCACCAAAGGTACGAAACAGCAGGGACAGCATGTCCGTCAGGCTTACCACATTTAGTACTGATAGTAGCCTTTGTAAAAGATATATAAATAAATGAGTGAAGAAGCAAAGTATTATTTTGACTCCAATCATTATTTAGATTCTTTGGGCTTCATTCTGCCTTTATTTTTGACAATTGATCTCTTCTGTTTCTTGAGATATAATTAAGGCTCCAACAATTCTGTAGACAATGCACAATTCTGAAAATTCAGACAACAAAGCATGCCAAGGGATTAAAAAGGTACTTTCCTTGTGGAAAAAAATGTTTAGCCTGAATGACAGCAGGCAAGTTAAAATGCATTATGTCATTCGTTTTTGTGTCTTGTGGTGAGAATGTTTCAGACTTTTCTTCTGATCTACTGAAAAACAGCTGGCAAAAAACCTTGTGTCATGATTTGGTCCCTTCACTTATTTTGAACATGCACTCTAACCTGGCAGTTTAAAGTTGTGTTGAGACCAGCAAAGTCATTTATATCAGATTGTCATTTAGTTGAGGTGTTAACTAGTTTGCTGTTTTGAACATAATGTCTGTTAGAAACAGAAAGTAAAGAATTTACAAGATATTTTAGCCAACTTCATTATTGATATGAAAAGCTCAATTTTGAAGAGATGAAACATTCCTCACCACAGTCCATCCTTAGCATTGAAGACATGGGCCTGAATCTTGCGCTCGTCGGGCACACGCAATCGGTGGGCCTGGAAGCAGATGCGAAATGCGCTTCTGGCCGTGATCAGCCCCCAAACGCAATCTCGCGCTGGCTGGCCAATTAACGGGTAGCCAGGCTGAAAGGCGCACTGAGAAAGGCTCAGTGCTGCCAGGGAGCGAGCACTAAGAAAAGTGACGGTGCAGGTGGGCGCTTCTACTGAGCTCCCTGAAGGGAGACAGCTGCTGCGGAACTGCCTCAGAGAGCTGCAGACCTGTACAAATTAAATGAGAAGAAAAAAATCAGCAAACTGTGTCTATGCAGCACATTCCAGTACCTGACAGCAGGACTCAAAAGAAATCAGTCGCCAGACATCCTATTTTATTATATTTTGCCCCAGACATTTCATTCTGACCTGGATTGAGGTTTCAGCAAAAATGTGAAGCCCACAAGGCTGATTAGCTAGTCAGCCAACTGGAAAAGGGCCACATAAAATTGCTTTCAATTGACTCCTTAATAGGCTTAATTGCCCATTTAATTGTCAGCAGGTGGGCTTTCAACTGCTGCGCGCACCCGCTGAGCGAAATATCACCCGAGTGCGCGACGATGTCGGGACACGCACCCGACGTCTTCTCGCGTGATTTCATGCTCTATCAGATCAAGCACACGCCAGTAAAACAATGTAAAAGTCTAGCCATAAGGTCATTTTCCACTCTTTGCAAGTTATATCAGAAATAACAGCAGTCTTGTACTATCAGCACTACCTCTGAGCATTTTGATTTTTACAGTAACAAAATATTCCAGACGCTGAAAATATGAAAAAAAAATAGGAAATGTTGGAAACACACAGATTAGTCCACATTTATGAAGCAAAAGAAAGAAAGAATGTCTTGCATTTATATAGCACTTTTCATGGCTGCCAGGCAAGAGATCCTTTTGAAGTATTGTCACTGTTGTAATGTAGGGAATGAAAATGTAGAATGGATATAGTAATGTTTCAAATGCAGACTTTTCTTCAAAGCTGAACAATAAAAGATGCACGGGCATATTTATTCAATTACAAAAAGGGGAAGTGGGAAATATATATAATACAAACACAGACAAATCCAGAGAAGAATTATGCATGGAATCATGGAACTCTCATGAAGTAATGGAAAGAAGCATCAAGACGTTAAATAGATAAGGGGTGGATGAGTAGCCGAGGAAGTAGGAGGCCTGGAGAAATACATCCTTACTCCATTTTAGGTAATCTCGAATATCATAGTTTTGTTATTAAGCAATTAACAAATTACTACTGATTTATTCATTATGCATACCATTTACACAGTTATAAAGTAGCGGGCCAAAATTACAATACGCATCTTCATTGTTGGACGCAGTTAAAAAAAATCCTGGACTTGACACAGAATGTTTGAGCAGGCTTTTGTTCCACTGTTCTACGTTTGCAACATTCTGCACATATCCATGGAGTGCTTGAGCAGCCGCGCAACTATCAAGATCCTTCACATGTGCAAATTGTCCAAGGTACATTAGCTGATACATTAGCTGGTGTTATTTTATTTGTCTTTGTTATTTTACCCTAAATACATGAGTAAAGTTTGCGAGGTGGCTGGCAAATGTGCATTGAGTGTCTAGGACTCCACTACTCTTGAAAGGAAGAGGAAAACCATTACTTTGGAACAGAAATTAGATGTGCTACAACGGGGTGACACTGGTGAGAAGGCAGCAGCCATATCGAGCTCACTAGGGTTTCTGCCAATGAATGTGTGCACCAACAATAAGAACCAAGGTAAGATAAAGGCTAGTGGCCAAGTTATTCCTCTAAGCGCTTGTAATGACTTGGTGGACTCGACAGGTTTCAACAAGAAACAGAAAAACTTTATTACAGAGAGCTTTTCAGATGCTAAATGTTCGAACAGGATTCCCAACAGGAAGCCCAACCCCCTGGATTACCCATGCTTAGGGCTCGTTGGTCAGAGCCTCCCAAGAACATCACGTGACCCCTGAAAGACAGCAGGAGAGGCTATATCTTCAATTACTACATTTCCTCCCCCTTTAGATTTTTTACAGGTTTAATTTACAGAGACATCTGAATATCCACAACATATACTTACATACAACTTCAGGTGATTAAAGATTAAGTCTCTGAGGTGTTTTCCTTATTCGGTTAGAGCAGTATAGCTCTACCACTTGCAGTTCTTCCACAGGATCGACATAATGCAGCACAGGATTCATCATTAGAAAGTGACAGTTCAGGGTTATGCAGCTCTGCAGAAACCATCGGGCATGCCTATTCCAGGTCGGTCGGTGACCTCAGGGATTAATGGTTTTACATTAATCACAAGTGGAATAGTTGGTTACTGGAATGTCTCTAATACAAACATGGTCGACATGTTTTGAACAATTCTATCTTTCACTTACACCTGGAATGATAAGGGACTAGTCACTGAGACAATGGTTCCAGGAACCCAACAAGGTCCACTTCCAAAAGTCCACACAAATACTTTGTCTCCCACCGTGAATAAGCAAACTTTGCTATGAATATCATGATTCAATTTTTGATTACTCTGATTCTCCTCTACCTTCCCCTCTAAGTTTGGAAAAACCAGACTTAACCTCGTACGTGGTATTTCATCAATAATTCAGACAGTGTTAAACTTGTAGGTTGTACGATAACTGAGAAGAAAGTGGGAAAGTCATGTTTCTAGAGTACCTTCTGATAATCTCTTCATTCCAGATTTGAAAGTTTGAACAGTTCTCTCAGCTAAACCATTTGAGGAGGGATGGAATCGGACTGTTTTAATATGTCTGATTCCATTCACATTCATGTATCTCTGAAACTCTATACTGGTAAAGTCTGTACCATTACCAGAAACGATGATTTCCGGTAGGCCATGTATGCTAAAACAATGATGCAGTTTTTCTATAGTTGCACTTGATGTTGATGATCTGACTTTGTATACATCCATCCATTTAAATTGTGCATCTATGATCAAAAAAACACCTAAGAACGGTCCTACATAATCAATATGTTGTCTAACCCAGAGCCGACCAGGCCACTCCCATGGATGCAGTGGAGCTGAAACAGGTAATTTCTGTTGTAGCTGATAATGGAGGCAGTGCTTGACCATGCATTCAATGTCACCGTCAATGCTTGGCCATCAGACATACCTTTGCACAAGCATTTTCATCTTTGATATGCCTGGATACACACTGTGAAGCTCCGATAAGGCTGGTTCTCTTCCTTGAGAAGGGACATCAACTCTTGATCCCCACAACAAGATTCCATCTTGACAACATAACTCTGTTTTTCAGGCATGGAATGGTCTCATCTCTTCAGATACAGATGAATCTAACCACCTTTGCAAAACAAGGTTTCTGACTTTTGGCAAAATTGGATCTCTGTTCATCCAATTTCTAATTTGCTTCACACACATAGGCAAGGAAATTCAGTACTAGCACAACTTCTTGCGGCACTGGAGCATGTACAATGCTATGTGGTAACGGAAGACGACTTAGTGCATCCGCATTTGTAATATGCAAGCCAGAACAGTGCATAAAGGTATATGCATATGCAGATAATATCAAAGACTAATGTTGTATTCCTGCTGATGCAGAATGGCCTTAACCTCACTGAATAAACCCATTAACGGTTTAAGGTCCGACAATGGTGAAATGTCATCCATGCAGGCACTGGTCGAACTTCTTCAATCCAAATACCACTGATAAACCTTCCTTTTCTAGCTGGAAATAACCCTTCTCGGCTCTGGAGAGGGTTCTACAGACAAAGCCAATGGGCCTTTCTGACCTGACTTCTCTCTTTTCTTTACCTGTTTGCCACAGAGTTTTGCCTTGTCCTTCATTTTGATTTCACAATCAGCCAAATTTGACTCTCTTAAAATCTTAACTTGGTTTAATTCGGTAGTTGAGCTATCCACGGCTTCATTATCCACTCGCATCTTGGAAAATTCCACGACTTTTCCTTCTAATGCCTCTTCTGTATCATTCAGCTGATCTACCTCCATTATTAGTGGCTTCCCCTTAACTTGGATTGTGACAGTAATAGGTTCAGTTTTTACAGCGGTGACGTTACACAGAGAATAGACATCGGTATCGGCAGTTTCAGGTCCTGCTGTACTTTTCAATTCAGTCATGTCAGTTTGCTGCTTTACGGCTGTTTCAGCTTCACCCTGCATTGCCTTACTACATGACCTTTCTTATGGCAGTAATGGCATCCTGCCTCCTTGAATCTACAGGTCTCCAGTACACGGTCATCCCCACATCTATAACAAATTAACCTCGGAGCCGTTGCTGAAGTGCTTCTTCTAGACCTTTTCATGTTTCTAACAGCAGACATTGCTTCTCGCTTAGCTGCTGTGTCTCTGGTCTTCGTGCCATGCCCAGCGGTAGGTTCCCACCCCACATGAAGGATAGTGCCATGTTGTATGTGTTTTAAAACCTGTGAGGTGAGTGCTATTTCCAGGGCCCGCTTCAAATCGATGTCGACCTCTACAAGTAAATGGCGCTGAATGGCGTCGTCGTGAACTTCACAAACTAACTGGTCCCGCAGCATATCATTAAGTGTATCTCTGAAGTCGCAGTGCTCTGTCAACTGCTTCAGCTTTGCTACATAGTTTGATGAACCCTCCTGAGGCCCTAACCCTGGAATTAAACTTAAGCCTCTGTTTTATTATGGATGGTTTCAGCTGGAAATGAGTTTTCACGAGGACGACTAATTCATTAAAGGACTTAGAATTGGATGCGTTCGGGGCTGGTCAGGCTGCGGATGAGATTGTATGTCTTGCTACCACATACACTCAAAAGGATTGCTTTCTGCTTCTCCTCCGCGGTACTTTCATTTGCTACAAAATAAAAACCAATGCACTCTACAAACTGGCTCCAGTCTTCCATTGGACTAATTCTGCCCAAGAATGGCATGACTGGTGAGTAGTCTTTTCTTTCTTCTTAAGATTCGATGTACTCATGTTAACAAGGCATTAACAGCGTCGGAGCTATCCCATCCTCTTCGCCAAATGTAATGACTTGACAGACCAGACGGGTTTCAACAAGAAACAGATAAACTTTCTAACAGAGAGCTTTTCAGATGCTACATGCTTGAACAGGACCTTCAACAGGAAGCCCCCCGCAACCCCGGATTTCCCACGCTTAGGGCTCATTGGTTGGAGCCTCCCAGAACATCATATGACACCTGATAGGCAGCAGGAGAGTCTATACCTTCAGTTACTACAGCGCTATGAAAATTACCTGTACTAGATGCAGTGTGTTAGAAAATATGGAACGATTATTGAATGTGTGGATTGAGGATCAGAACCAAAGGAACATGCCTGTTAACATACTGATTTCTGTGGCTTCAATGAATCAACTAAATCTGTTCGCCAAGAGTTAGGCCCGAATTTTGTCAGGCTGACGGGGATTTAACCCCCTTCCCCCCACCATGTTGGAGAACCAGTGGGGAACCCCCATCAGTTCTGTGAGGGGGGCCTGATGGAATCAAGTGCCTTTCAGGCACTTAAGTGGCCACCGGCGAGTTCCTGGAATTGAGGTCCCTGGAGGCGCAAGTCCCACCCACCAAGAGCTGCTGGCCAACCAGAGGTCAGCAGCTCATCATTGCCATCATCATTAGTAGGAACAGAGGCTGTTGGTGATAATGCACCATACAGAGGCGCAGGGTCATTGTGGGACACCAAACTATAGATGAGCGAGGGCAGGGTGTATGTTGCAGTTTGGAGGGATTGTAGGGACTAGGGTGGAGGGGAGGTAGGGGCAAGGGCAAAGGGGGTGGCTTTCATTGACCAATCCCTGCTGGATGTCGGTCCCTTGATTGTGCACAGAGCGCCTGACTATGAGGGGCCCCCTCAAGAATGTTTGGTGGGCAGCATTCTGAGAGCACACAAAAGCCATGTGGCTCTGAGTTAATCCCTGAACCACTACTAAATTGTGGTGGGCTCATAGATAATGGGTGTGAGTCAGCTCATGAAAGAGCTGATTGATATCCCCTTGCTGATGGTCAGGAATTCCACGTCAGACCTTTCTACTCTTTCACTTAATCAGGGTGGTTTTGCTGCAGCCAGGAGACTGATGTGAGGCCTTTCCCATGATTAAGTGGATCCGGCTGCCATGTTTCCCAGCACAACAGGCTGCATTAAATACAACCCATTATGACGATGGCAACAGGGTTGGATTCTCTGATGTGGACCAAGATAACATTGAAAAAGTGCTGGAGTCCCACTGTGAAGCACTGATCAATAAGGAGCTGATGCAGCTTGAACAGGAGCCAGTTCTATCATAAGGTGAAGGAGAGGAGGGAGAATCATCATGCAAGCAACTAACATTGCAGCACATGTCGGAGGCTTTCAGTCTCACTTAAGGAGAACTGAAAATTTTTGAAGACATTGACCCTTCTTTGGAAAGAAATTTAAAGGTCGGGAGAGAGATTAAAAGTGTCAAAAGCTGCTACAGGGGGCTACACCAAGAAAAGCAAAAGCACCAGTTGCAACAATGCATTCAAGCATCCTTTGAACCTGCACTTCACCATTGCTGCCCAAGATGTACAGGTACCAAAAATATGAGAAAGAAGAAAACCTTCCATCTTCTGTCTCCCAATAACACCTTCCACCGCATGGTTAGTGTTCATTATTTTTGTACGCTGTGTTTTGTTTATTCTTGGCTTATAAATAAGGTGTATATCATGTTCACATTATTTATGTACTAGAGCTGAAAATCTTGGGTTGGCAACAGATCTGCTGATGCTACATGTACTTAAATGGGAAAACTTGCTTCGATAGGAGCAGTTTTGATTTAAATGGTGGTTTCCATGTTCGTATGTATTATTTAAAACGGGGTATCCCTGCATGAGGAATTGGGTGATATGGAATATATAGAAAACCTAGAGGTCAGTTGTGAAATTATTCCTATTTCCTGTTTTTAGTTTAAGTTATTCCAGCTGATTATTTCCAAATCTTATTATTTTCAACTTCCAACATAACCTTGCTTTATTTCTTACATTTATATCCCGTTGCCAGTTTGTTCATTTTTGCCAGGGTTGAAGGGTAAGGGTGTAATGCAAATGTAACTGCCTTGAATTTCTGTTACGATTTCCCTGAACTCAGAGCCCAATTACAGGAGAAACTCCAGAGAAACTGTGTGAATGGCCATTTACATCATTTCTCCGACTGCTGAAGTTACATCAGGAGATTGGCATAATCCCTGTGGAAATTGTAGCTCTATGAGTTTATTGGGAACATCTGTAGAAAGAACAAAGAAGTTGATGTTTTCAGATATGCTATTTTTTTAAATCTGACTGACCAGCGGAAAGCTTGCAAAATTCTCCTGTTCTTTGTTTTTATTTCCAAACATGGACACATGCTATACTGATGCTTTAAGAATTACAGCAATATGAAGGAATTTGAGTAGCAAATGTTCTGCTGGTGTAACCAGAAGCATGAGCTTATTTTAGATTTCGTTTCTGTGGTGGAAAAAAATTATACTAACTTTTTTTTAAAAACCTGTATGTGTTTTATTTTCTCCCATTTAATAATGGACTCTGGGAATTACAGAAACCTTTCTCAAATAAACTTTCCCCTACAGTGCAGATGACACAGACAGTACAAATTCTGCCCTGTTGAGGACATGTCTTCTGACACATGGAAGACTTGTCAGCCATTCATAGAACAGAGTTTCACATTGGTACAAGTTATGTAATTTAATGCATATGTGGAACCACTTGAATCATATTTAAACAAGAGGTGTAAGACCACGTTGAGGAAATGGTTTCACGCTACTTTTCCAGCATTAGCTGGAGAACTTAGAAACCTTTCAAGCTTCAGCGTAAATTTTCCTCTTTAATAGATGGGAGAACATGGAGGCCACAAGCCTGAATCTCTGGTATATGCCTTGCTAGCATGCAATACTGTGCACTTGGAGCCCTGCAGATGAAAATTCACCCCTTTATTTTTAATCTTTGTAAATTTGTCAGAGGCTTGACTTCCTATTAATGTTAAGCTTAGTAACTTAACATTAAATCAGAGCACATGTGCAGACCCATTTTTCCCTGGTAAGAGTCTGGCATGTACTAGCAGTTTAACATAGATTGGCTAGTTGGCTAGTATCTGTTCACAGCCACATGGGACAAGTTCCAAGCCGAGGCATTAATATAACTTTACCTAAAAAACTTATTCAATAACTTTGAAAGGTGAAAACCATACTTGAGTCGGTTGTTTTACTGACCCATTCTTAATAGCCTTCTTGAACTCATATTGCTATTACCAGTGGAAGCTATCACTAAAGTGAATTAATCTAAGGGAGGATATTACCATTGATTAAAACCATTTGCAAATCATTGGTTAAAATCCAACCCTTTATTCTGAGTAATGAAATTAGTTCTGGCATCTGGAATTGGTAAGGTCTCTTCCTGGGAAACTAAGGGCAGAATTTTGCCGTCGGCGAGCAGGGGGCAGGGCCCGCTCGCCGATGTGTAAAATGATGCTGGATGACATCGAGCGAAACTCCCGACGTCACCCCGCCCCATTTAAATTTTCAGGAAGGTGGGGGCGCAGCAAAATCTGCTGTGGGCCCGCCGATCTGTCAATGGCCACTTGAGGCCTTTGACAGGATCAATTAACCAGTTAAAGGATCTGCCCACCCAATCTTAAGGTTGGCGGACAGGCCAGGAGCCCTGACAGCAAATAGAAAAAACATGAAACCTCATCCACCGGCGGGATGAGGTTTAATGTAGGGTTTTAAAAATTGTAATAAAGTTGTTCTGTAAATTATGAACATGTCCCAACTCATGTGACATTGTCACATGAGGGGACATGTAAGGGAATTTTTTTTTTCTATTTTTAATATTTTTCAAAGTCCAGGCGATCTCCCTGAGGCTGCACTTAGCCTCAGGGAGATGAGTGCGCTCTTTCATGCGCATGCAAGAAAGAGCGCACTCTTGATTTCAGGGATTCCCCCAGTCTGCGCAGGGAGCGCATAGCGCTTCCCGGCGGACCTCAAGCTGGGCGGGCCAATTAAGGCCCACCCATGTAAAATGGCGGTGCGGCCCCGATCACTGGCGGCGATCGGCTCCATGCCCGCCTGCGATTGGGTTGGGCCCTCCCGCCCGACAGGCAGAAAATTCTGCCCTAAGTGTTATTTAATAAATTTTAAGAAATCATAATAAGATGATGCTAAGACTTTGTCAACACACTGGAATTGTCATACATATTGCAGGTACCATTTTTCTACACTGCTGCTGTTACTTTGGCAGAGTCCCCTGGAAAACATGTAAACAGTGCTTACATGCTTTCTGTGTGACATCTGTTGATCTTTTGTTGATGTTCAGTGGGAAACAGGAAGACCAACACAGAAATTTCAGGCATTGTATTTTTAGTTGCTTTCATCATCACTATTCAGATCAATAACAGAGACTGACTTTTATCCAGAGCAT
The DNA here is from genome assembly GCF_017639515.1 of Carcharodon carcharias. Classification (NCBI taxonomy): domain Eukaryota; kingdom Metazoa; phylum Chordata; class Chondrichthyes; order Lamniformes; family Lamnidae; genus Carcharodon; species Carcharodon carcharias. Next base: position 181,684,587 of record NC_054468.1, read on the forward strand.
TCTTAGTGTCGCACATTCTGATGATTATGGGCTAGAAATGCATCTGCTCTTTTTCCAGGCTCAGGGGTCATGATTCACAACCTGTGCCCACCTGTTCAAATCGAGGTGGATACAACACAATGGCCAGGACTTCAAGAATGGCAGGTTTCCTGTCCTGCCATCTGAAGAGTCAGCAGGGATGTGTTCCCCACCAACATTGCCTGCCCCACAGCCATTTCATGATCCAATGAGCATTAATTGGCTGCAGACAGGACTTCTGCCCCTCACTTGGGAGGAAGCCCTGTCTTAGAGAGCTATCATCCAATCAGATTGGCCAGCAGCTCTCTAGTCCTTACAGTGTGCAGTCCCTGGAGCCAAAGTCCTGGAATTCCAGGAATTGATAAGTATTGGGGCTCCCAGGGCAAGGAGGGTAGGAAACATCTGTGGGGGTGGACAGTGGGGATTGGGGTATCGGGGGAGAGGCTGGCTGGGGAGGAAAGACCAGTGATTACTGGACCTTAAGGTGGGGGGTGGGGGGGAACTCAGCTAAAAGGGGGCTTCTGATGGAGGCGTGTCCCCCCTCCCCCCTGCACCCACCACTTTCCACCCGAAGCCTGAGCCTGATTATTTTTGGGCTTCCCCCTTAGCCAGGAACTCTTCCTGCCAGCCTAAAAATTGAGGCTAGGTGGGAAATGACCCTTAAATGGTCAATAATTGGCTATTTAAGGGTCTCAATTGGGTCACGGGAGGGCAGCCTGTCCAAGGTCTTGCCCGCCCCAGCGTAAAATTGCTGAGAGGTTGGGGCATACAAAACTGCTCTTACAACTCCGAGACTTAAGCTCCTTATTAGAGCTTTCAAGACTGAGATGGATTTTTTTGTTGGGTAAGGGTGTTAAGGGATATGGATCAAAGATGGGTAAATAGACTTGAGGTGTAGATCAGCTATGATCTAATTGACTGGCAGAACAGGCTCGAGGAGATGAAAAGCTTACTCTTGTTCCTAATGTTCCTCCAAAAGCAAAATGCTATTGATGCTGGAAAACTAAAATAAAAGCAGAAAATGCTGGAAGTACTTGGCAGATTTGGCAGCATCTATGGAGAGTGAAACAAAATTAATGTTTCAGATTGATGGTCTTTCATCAGAAGCTATCTTCAGACGAGCATTTTTAAAAATTAAATGTATATTTTAAGATTATTATTTAGCATTGGTAATTAAGTTGTTGCATTGCATAAATGATTGTTATTCTCATTGCAGTTGTTATTTATTTAAAACATTATATCCCAAACATACAAGTTCCTGGTGGAAAGAGATTGCCCAAGAATCTAACTGGAAATGCCAAATATATGACAGTTTTCCTTTCTAAAATTTTATTTGTAATCTCCCAAGACACACAGCCAACAAACTATTTTATCTCCCAACAACATCATTGTTTTTTCACACTTGATATATTGAATATGCAGTGGGAAGTCCATTTGTGCTATTTCATGCTCACACTCTGCCTACAAACAGACTGGTGAGGGAACATAAAATTCAGACTAATATTGATGTACCCATCTGATTCCCCTGATTGTGGTGCTGGGTAAAGGGGCTTCTTCTGCACTATAGTACTCCGATCTCCATGCAGCCTGCAGCCTCTTCGCAAAGCAAGAAGGCCCGACAACACTCATTGTCCCTTGTGGTCCAGGCATCCTGCTCTTCTTTGTCTATCAGAGGGAGGTTACACACCAGCCTTGATGCCTGACTGAAAATCTTTTGTTACCATTTCGGCAACAGCAGATACGGAACAGGGTTCCCTAGTTCAGTTACCCCACACTGAAGGCTTCAGCTTCTATGGTGGGAGGCAATGTTTCACTGGGTCAGAAGGAAGCTCCCAATGCAGTTAATGCTTGGAGTGTGACCCATGTAAATGTGGCAGCAATGCAACATGAAATATACTGACTTTACACAGGTGGTCAAGGTGAATGAATGCATTCTCACATTTCCTCTTATGCCCACCACAGCAACTACCTCTCACTCATCTCATTACACCACACCCCCATTATTCACCCAGCTCAGAACTTACTCTGAACATTCATATACTGCACCTCACCTACACATGTCCACTAATGCTGCCAGCATCACACCCACATCCCCTGCCTCTGCACACCCTCCAGCTATTCAACTTTGGTCAGAGCATCCTCCAAAGCACAGTGACACACAATCACTGACTCTCTGCCCTCCCTCTAGTCCACAATAACAGGCAGAGGCAGATGACCATAGGGGGTCAGTGGGGGCGGTTGGCTGGAGGTTCATGACTCCATTCTCTAAGCCCCCTGAAGGAGGTGTTTCTTTGCATCATGGGTGGCAATGCAGCCCATGGCATCTAGCACAGCAGAGACTCTCCAGGTTGATAGTGGGAGACAGCCTTATGTCCCTTTTCAACTCCTTCCTCACCCTCATCCTAAGAAGTGGAAGCTGAAGATGGTGTGACCATGGAACTCCTGCTTTCTGCCCAACTCTCTTTTTTTATGCTACCCTCCCCTTTCTGCTACCCTCCTATCTCTATCCCAATTAAATCGACGGTGGGAATACCTTTGGATGGCCTTTTGATGGCCTTCTCACCTCACATTGAGACCCTTAAGTGGACAATTAATGCCCACTTATGGGCCTCATCCCACTGCCACTGTTATTAACCCAGCAGCAGGTGGGGTGGCTGAGGTTGGTGGGGGGCGGAGGGGCGAGTGGTGGGTGTCATCCATTGTCAGACCAAGGCATCCAGAAGGGGAGACTCATTGAGAGCTACCACCACCCTTGCTGCTAAAACCACCCCCCACCCCCTCACCCAAACCGCCTCCTACCCCACCATCCGGCCTGGGATACGGTGACAATCCTAGGCATCAGGTGGGGGTCATAACAGCAACAGCCACCAACTCTCCAATGGCACTGCTGTTCAATGGAGCTGCTGGCCTCTGACTGGTCAGCAGCTCTCAGTAGGTGGGATTTCCACCTCCAGGGTCTTAGATCCCAGGAAAGCCCTTCCACTGTCCAGTTAAGTGCCTGAATGACACTTAATCTAGCAGGCCTTCCCTTAAAAGTTCTCATGCCAGCGGGTGAGACAACACACCCAACACCCCACACCTCCCACCCTCAACCGCCACCCCAACCACCCCATCACCATTAAATACTGCCCTGGCCCTCCATAAAGTATAGAATCTAGTGTAGGCTCAGGATTGACAACTGGCTCAAGCGGGCTGCAGCCAGGCCAAGGAGCGAAGAGTAACTGGCATGCCAACTCCCCAGAGGGTGGAGTCACAGACAAATTCTGCTGCAGAGGTCTCAGATGAAGCCTTTGATGGAGTGGACTACAGGAGCAGGTGGATGGCTGGATGCACAGCATGATCTTTTTGTAACATACAGAAAAATGTGTTTACTCTAATTTGCATACATTTGGGTCCTATTTTAAAATTGAAATAATGTGTTGCGAACATGTGGATATTTGCACACAGCAGGATTCCAGTGAGAACAAGGTCACACTTTAACAAGTTTCCAGCTCAAAACTTTCCAGTAAGAACAAACTTTCTGATTAAAATATATTGAAGAACATCTTGCATACTACAGCTGCTTCCAAAGGGACAGAAGCCTGAAGACTTGGTGACCCCCTGGGATCATCTGGCAGATGTCCTAACATGGGCACCATCACTAGCAGGCTACAACACTGAAAGGTTATTTCATCATACACTTGTGTAGGAGTTTGTAGATTTAATTCAAAGAAGGATATTAATCCAAAATCACATGTCCTTTTAAAGAATGAAGTCAAAATCGATAATAAGGAATATTGGGCAGGATTTTTCGGTGAGCGGGCAGGCACACACCTGACTCACTCAAGCGTAAAATGATGCGCAATGACGCCGGGCATGTGTGGAAGTCGGCAGCGCACCTGCCAACAGTTAAAAGGCCTATTAAGACCATTAAAGTCCCAATTAAATGTTATTTTCCACTGCCTGTCCAACCTTACAGTTGGATAAGGGCGGGATAAGGTTTCCAACAGCAATTAAAAATAAAATATAAATTTTAACATTCATACAGAACATGTCCTTGCTCATGGGGGTACATGTTTTTAAACAATTTAAAATAGTTCATTTTTAATTCTTAAACTCTTCATTTCCCTGAGGCAGCTCTATGCCTTGGGGAGCTTTCCCAGCTCGCACGCTCGTGCATGCACGAAGTTGCGCGCTCGCCATTCTCTCCCTCCCCACACAGGCAGCACCGAGAGCTGCCACGCGCGTTTCACACTGGGCGGGCCTTAGTTGACCCGCCAGCGTGAAATCGCGGTCTGGCCCCAATTGCAGGCAGCAGTTGGCTTCCCGACAGCTCCCGCCTGCTCCTGTCAAGCCCACCCAACGAGGGAAAAATCCTGGCCATAGAGAAAATAACAACCATCAGTCTTTCTGGAAGTCTTGGGATCAGCCTGTCATCACTCCTCAATTTTCTTTTAATTATTGTTTGACTCAGTACATTTAAGATCAATCAGCTCACTGATAAAAGTAAAAAAGTAACAGTACGAACGTCTGGGGAAATACCGGGCCTCGTGAATCAAATCCAATCAGCCACTTTCTTTTGTATCTCAGATTGATTCTCAGAAGCTAATTCTGAGACCTTTTTCCCCAGATGATGGAAACTATTTTTAAAAGTAGTGGCATTTGTCGATAGTTGATGTGCTTCAATCATTTGAAAATGTCATGTACTTTGCTATGTATGCCAGTAGGATTAAATGCAATAATACTGAAGCCTTGTATTAAATTGATGTAAAGGAAAATATGCAAAGACTTAGCTTAAGAAGCCATGCCAAACTTATCAACATCTTTAGGAGCAATAACAGCTCCTGATGATGAATAAGTTTTGACTGACAGCTATAATTACGTTGCAAATAATTTTGTATAAACATCCCATTTTTCTGGTTTGTGTGTGTTAGTATGCAGGGGCAGTTGTATAATATGAAGCTCCCTCTACAGTACCTTGTTTTTTTTTTAACAAACATCATGTAGCACCTGTTATGGTTCCTATAAAGACCAATAACTTGCTCAATCATCAACTAATACAGCAAACTAAAGAAAAAAAGTAGGTTTTGCGTTCACTACCTAACATAACCAAAATATATATGCTTTTTATTCATTTATGGGATATTGACATTGCTGGCTTCGCCAGCATTTATTGCCCATCCCTAATTGCCCTTGAGAAGGAGGTGATGAGCTGCCTTCTTGAACCGCTGCAGTCCATGTGGCGCAGATATACCCACACTGCTGTTGGGGAGGGAGTTCCAGGATTTTGACCTAGCGGCAGTAAAGGAACAGCACTATATTTCCAAGTCAGGATGGTGAGTGACTTGGAGGGGAACTTCCAGGTGATATTGTTCCCATCTATCTGTTGCTCTTGTCCTTCTAGATGGTAGCAGTCGTGTGTTTGGAGGGTGCTGCATAAAGAGCCTTGGAGAGTTTCTGTAATGCATCTTATAGATGGTGCACACTGCTGTCACTGAGCATTGATGATGGAGGGAGTGAATGTTTGTGAATGGGGTGCCAATCAAGGGGGCTGCTTTGTCCTGGATACCGTCAAGCTTCTTGTGTATTGTTGGAGCTGAACTCATCCAATGGAGTGTATTCCATCACACTTCTGAGTTTTGCCTTGTTGATGGTGGGCAAGCTTTGGGGAGGGGGGTGGGGGGGTCACAAGATGAGTTACTCACCACAGGATTCCTAGCCTCTGACCTACTCTTGTTGCTAGTCCAGTTCAGTTTCTGCACCACGGTAGCCCAATAGGATGTTGATAGTGGAGTATTCAGCGATGATAATGCCATTAAATGTCAAGGGGTGATGGTTAGATTCTCTCTTGTTGAAGATGGTCATTGCCTGGCACTTGTGTGGCGTGAATGTTACTTGCCACATGTCAGCCCAAGCCTGGATATTGTCCACGTCTTGCTCCATTTGAGCATGAACTGCTTCAGTATCTGAGGAGTAGATTATGAAACACTTTTATGCAATGCTTATTTATGGCAGATATGTAGCATTACAGGAACAATCCCACAGTCACTCCCAGCTCTCCAGTTTCACTTGTCCATGCCATACCAGATTGAAACTTTCAGTGCCCTTCGGCAATTGTTCCACTCCGTTAGAATTTTCCTAATCCAATTATCACCAACAAGGCACATCTTGGCCATGTCCCATTCTGTAAATGCTCAAGAGCTCAGTCCATTCTGTTCCTTTTTGAACAGAAGCCAAACTCTCACAAGCATCCTGCTTGGTTGTTAACGCAAAACAGTTCATCCTGCTTTCCCACAACAGTAACTCCTTTTTTTCTACTTCTAAAACAGCAGCTATACTTTTTTCTGTGAAATACTGTGAAAAGGCATTGAAACCACCACCCTATTTCAATGGATTTTGATTTGAGTTTCTCTCCCTATAGCAAATGGATCACATGGGCATATCTCCAAGTTGAGTTGTTTATCCAGAATCCTCTGTTCTACTTTGAGTTAAAGGTACATTTCAAAACATAGCCAGCTTGTAAAGTTCAACATTCATGACACACCACGGTAGCTAGTGTCTTCACTTAATATCTAGGAGCCAAAGAAAAGGGCACATCTCAGTGAAAGCAAAACAATAGATTTTCTTTTACATAGAATTTACAGCACATAAACAAACCATTTAGTCCATTGGTCTATGTCTCTGCTCCACACAAGCCTCCCCCCATCTGATTTCATCTGAACCTATCAGCATATTCTTCTATCCCTTGTAACATCGTGTACTAATCTAGTTTCCCTTTAGTTTAATTTATGCTATTCATCTCAACTACTCCCTATGGTAACAAGTTCCATATTCTAATCACTCTTTGGGTAAAGGAGTTTCTCCTGAATTTCCACCAGAATTTATTGGTAGCTACCTTATCTTGATGGTCCCTAAATTTGGATTCTCCACAAGTAGAAACATCTTCTTAAAATCTTCCATCTTGAACCCCTTCCTAATATTAAAGACACCTATTAGATCACCCTTCAGTCTTTTCAGTTCAAGAGAGAAGAAGCCCAGTTAGAAATATTAAGCAATAGGAGCAAAAGATTAAGCTTTGTCCACAGGCAAGTGTACCCTTGAGCAAATCACAGGGCAGATATCCTATAGCAGGATATAACAGGATGATTAGAAAAGACAGTGTTTCATGGGGCTCTTGTGAGGGCTCAGGGAGAAATGCATCATGTGGTATAATCCTGGAAGGTCACATGATTGATCCGGTTTATATTGTTAGTGGAACTCAACAAGGACAGTAAATGATGGCTAAGATGATGCAAGTAAACTAGTCGATCAGATCCCTGCTCCTAATTCCCATCCAGTGATCCCTGCTTTGAAAGTATAAACATATGGCTGAGGGCAGAATCTGACTTGGCTTTGGTCAAATCAATTATCAAGAATCACATCTCCCCCTCCCTTTTAGCCCTTGAAGGCATGATTTCCTCTGTGACACCCTGGCCTACTCCTCACTCAGCCCCAATATCTCTTCTCCTTTCCATGGCACCTTTCCATGCAAGCGCAGGAGATACAACACCTGCCCTTTAACCTTCTTCATATTCAAGGCTCCAAACATTCCTTCTGGAGAAACAGTGATTTACTTATACTTCTTCCAATTTAGTATACTGTGTTCACTGTTCACTATGGAATTTCGTCTACATTGGGGAAACCAAAAGTAAGTTGGATGACGACATTACAGAACACCTCTGTTCAGTCCACAAGCATGACAGCGAGCTTCTGGTCACCTATCAATGTAATCCTTCATCTTTCTCCTATTCTGACCCTCTGTCCTCAGTAGCAGCAGTTTGTACCATCTACAAGTACTTAGTAACTCAGCAAGGCTCCTTCAAAAGCACCTTTCAAACCTACAACCTCTAACATCTAGAAGAAAAAGGGCAGCAGACCACTACCTGCAAGTTTCAATCCAAATCACACACCATGCTGACTGGGAATGATATCACTGTTCCTTCACTGTCTCTGGGTCAAAATCCTGGACATCCTCCTTAATAATACTTTGAGCGTATCTGCTCTACATGGATTGCAGCAGTTCAATGAAGTGCCTCACCACCTTCTCAAGGGAAGGAAGGGAAAATAAATGCTGGCCTTTCTAGTGACACTCAAATCCCATGAATGAATAAAAGAAAAATGCTGCTTTGATATAAAGGGCTGCTAGTCTCACCTTTCCTCTGGCATTCAGTTCTTTCTTTCACCATTGGCATGTAGATTGTGATGAGGATTACTTGTAGGGAGGCTGATCTAATAGCATCACACTCCTGATTTGTGCCTTGTAGATGGTGGACAGGCTTTGGGGAGTCCCGAGGTGAGTCACTCACTGGAGGAATCCTAGTCTCTGACCTGCACTTATAGCCACAGTATTTAATGGTTAGTCCAGTTTACTTTCTGCTCAATGGTAATGAGCAATGGTAATGGTATTAGATCCCAAAAGCTCAAAGACTCAACATTCATCACTATTTGGAAGCTACAATGCATACTGTACTTCATTCTGTCACCTCCTGTTCCCTGGAATACATTTTGTGCTTTCCTAGGGTAGAAGCACCAATTGGTCCTTTATGACTTTGTAGCTGGGGGTCTGCTGCAGATCTAGTGAAGCTGACACATGTTCCATTGGCACCTGGTAAGGAAGAGAAAGCTTCCATGATATTGCCATAAAAGACAGCTGTAGACATGAGAGCCACAACTGACCTTTGCTGCACAATTCGATTCACTCCATGTGATATCAAGAAACCAGTGAAGGCACTGGAAAGTCCAAAGGCTATGGGACAGAGATGAGGAGAAACTTCTTCAGCCAAAGAGTGGTGAATCTATGGAATTCATTGCCACAGAAGGCTGTGGAGGCCAAGTTATTGAGTGTATTTAAGACAGAGATAGATAGGTTCTTGATTGGTAAGGGGATCAAAGGTTACGGGGAGAAGGCGGGAAAATGGGGTTGAGAAACTTATCAGACATGACTGAATGGTGGAGCGGACTCGATGGGCTGAAAGGCCTAATTTTTGCTCCTATGTCTTATGGGCCCTGATAACATTCCAGCAATAGCACTGAAGACTTGTGCTACAGAACTTGCTGTGCCCCTAGCCAAGCTGTTCCAGTACATCTACAACACTGACATCTATCCGGCAATGTTGGAAGTTGCTCAAGTATGTCCTGTACACAAAAAGCAGGACAAATCCAACCCAGCCACCCCATCAGTCTGCACTCGGTCATCAGTAAAGTGATGGAAGGGGTCATCAACAGTGCTATCAAGCGGCACTTGCTTAGCAATAACCTGTTCCCTGCTGCCCAGTTTGGGTTTCACCAGGGCCACTCAGCTCCTGACCTCATTAAAGCCTTCGTTCAAACATGGATAAAAGAGCTGGACTCCAGAGATGAGACACGAGTGACTGCCCTTGACATCAGGGCAGCATTTGACAGAGTGTGGCATCAAGGAGCCCTAGCAAAACTGGAGTCAATGGGAATTGGGGAAGACTCTCCACTGGTTGGAGTTATACCTAGCACAAAGGAAGATTGTTGTGGTTGTTGGAAGTCAATCATCTCCATTCTAGAACATCATTGCAGGAGTTCCTCAGGCTATTGTCCTAGGCACAACTATCTTCAGCTGCTTCATCAATGACCTCCCTTCCATCATAAGGTCAGAAATAGGGATATTCGCTGATGATTCCACAACGTTCAGCATCATTTGCAACTCCTCAGATACTGAAGCAGTCCATGTCCAAATGCTGCAAAACCTGGACAATATTCAGGCTTGGGCTGACAAGTGGCAAGTAACATTTGTGTCACACAAATGCCAGGCAATGACCATCTCCAACAAGAGAGAATCTAACCATCAACTCTCGACATTCAATGGCATTACAATCACTGAATCCCCCACTATCAACGTCCCGGGGATTACCATTGAGCAGAAAGTGAACTGGACTAACCATTAAATACTGTGGCTATAAGAGCAGGTCAGAGGCTAGGGTTCCTCCAGTGAGTGACTCACCTTGTGACTCTCCAAAGTCTATCCACCATCTACAAGACACAAATCAGGAGTGTGATGGAATACTCTCCACTTGCCTGGGTGAGTGCAGCTCCAACAACACTCAAGAAGTTCGACACCATCCAGGACAAAGCAGCCCGTTAAACATTTATTCCCTCCACCACTAGTGCACAGTGACAGCAGTATGTACCATCTACATGATGCACTGCAGTAATTCACCAATCCTCCTTCGATAGTACCTTCCAAACCCATGACCACTACCATCTAGAAGGTCAAGGGCAGCAGATACGAGAACACCACCACCTGGAAGATCTGCACCAAGCCAATCACCATCTGGACTTGGAAATATATCACCGTTCCTTCACTATCACTGGATCAAAATCCTGGAACTCCCTTCCTAACTGCAGTGTGTGTGTACCTACACCACATGGACTGCGGCAGTTCAAGAAGGCAGCTCACCACCACATTCTCAAGGGTTAATTAGGGGATGGGAAATAAATGTTGGCCTATCCAAATGACACCCACATCCCACGAATGGATGATTTTAAAAAATCATTGGAAATTGACTTCAGACCATACGTGTAGGTATGAGATTCCTCAAATACTCCTTTTTTTGTATTTGGGGCCCTTATATGGCAAGAACTATAAATAAGATATCTAAAGACATGTTGAATGATTAATCAGTATGGGAAATACAACAGTGTCACATCCTTGATCAAAGATTTGGAATGGGAATCACTGCAGCAGAGGAGGGAGAAAAGTGTTCTATAAAATATGGAATGGGCTGGTGGGAATTGACAGAAACAAGTACCGAGCCCTCCAGCAATGACAAAACACACCATCCACACAAACTACAAAGATCATTTGTATCCAAGACAGTGTATCAACAATCTTTCTTCCCAAGGACAACCCAGTGTGGAACAAGCTGCCGAAGGAAATGGTCACAACCCCATCAATTGAAATCTTCAAGACCCATCTTTAGAATATTTCCATTTAAAAGTTTTCATTATCATGGCCACCATTTCAGCAGATCATACCTGATTTAGTTAGTGCTACCCATACAAATGTTGGCGGAATATGGATATTAGTCTGTGATGCTGACACAACTAAAGCTGAAGCAGGAACTACTGATGAGTTCTGAGCCTCCAATTCAGCTTTCTTCTCAGAGGTATCTGACCTTGTGTCTGCAAGAGAGAGAACAGGTGCCAATGTGGTAACTGGGAAATGGTTTGTGAAGAGGACAACATGGCAGGATCACACAGCTGCACAGGGAACATGACCGAGATTGCATGCTTGACTTCCTCACCATCATTATCGTTGTAAGTGCTGAGGAAGAAATAACACACTGGATCCTCCTCTTTCTGTTCCTCTCCCTTGTCATTATCATCTTCCCTTTCCCATGTTCTCATTGCTATGGTGGATCTACAGGAACACTGGCTAGAAGCTAAATATGCATGCACATAAACCCCTTGGGATTAAGGAGCCCAAGAGGAAATTGAATCTTTTGTTTGTGTGTGGAGATTTACAGGGATGACAGGGCAATATTGCCAGTGTTGAGTCATGAGCATGGTGCCGGCAAGCTGCTGTTGAGATTGCCATTTCCTACAGCAAAAGGCGAGTGAATCCCCATGGGCTTTCTGATTGCACACACAAGCATTTTGGTGTTTGACGAACTGTGTAGCCAGGATGCAGCCACCCTTAATCAAAATGCAGTAGCAAGGATTAGTTGTGCAAGTGTTATATTAAAAAGTTGAAGAGACTGTTGTTTGTCAAGCTGGTCAAAGAACAGATTTCCTAATGTGTTACCCTGTCGAGAACCTTGAAATTTTGGGGGTGCTTTTCTGCAACCCTGAGAGAAGGGATTTGGCATTCCACATCAATGACATCTCCCTTCAGTAGCCCAGGTTACATTCCCAGCAGGCTTGGAGGCATTCACACAAATTGTGTGACTTCAATTTTCCTGAGGGGAGCTGGAAGTTTGAATCTGTGTTTATGTTTGCATCCTGACTGGGACCCTGCCCTTCCACGTTCTAAATGTGGATGTTACTTGAGTGTTCATTATCCTACAGACAATAAAAAATCTTGATAAGCCATCAGTGACATTATTTGAGAGTGAAATGAATCAGCCAAGCACTGATTATTTTTCTCACCTGTTTGTTTCACAGTCTGCTGATGAAATGTCCACCACACTCTCAGGTAGTGAACTTTAGATTCTAAACACTCGCTGCATGGAAAAAAAAAATTCTCATGTCACCATTGCTTCTTTTGTCAATTACCTTAAACATTTGCCCTCTGGTTCTCGACCTTTCCACCAATGTCCAGACCCCTCATGATTCTGAATACCTCTTGCAAATCTCCTCTCAACCTTCTCTTCTTCAAGGAAAGCAGTCCTAACTTTTCCAATCTAAGTAACTGATGTTCCTCATCCCTGGAACCATTCTCGTGAATCTTTTCTGCACTCTGGCTAACGCCTTCACATTCTTCCTTAAGTGTGGTCCCCAGGATGCAATACCGCAGTTGAGGCCAAATCAGTGTTTTATACAAGTTTAACATAACACCCTTGCTTTTGTAATCCATGGGTAGAATCATCCAAAATTTACACAATGTGTAGTAGCGGGTGGGAGAATGATCGTTTTACGCCCCCCCCCACCTCCCCAACCACCACCCCCCCGCCCCCAGCACCACCACCTCCCATCACCATGCCTCAATGGTGACTTTTCACACCATATTGTCCCAATCTTACCTCATTAATCATGCAGTCTTGGGAAACACGCGTTTTGATGATGGGCAGGCTCTCATTCGCCTGCCATGCCATCATCTCACCGATTCCTCGTGCCGGACGCCATATTTAAAGTGCAGCCATACACACATCGCTCAGTGCTTCCAGCCCGGGACTGCTGCACAGAAGACATGGCTCGAAAGGCAAGACGACTGCAGCCCCCTGATTCAGTGACGCGCCCCTCGAGCACCTTTTGGATGCCATGGAGCCCACTGTGATGCCCTCTGCCCCCACTCTGGATGAAGGCCAGAAAGCAAAGCCAATAATCAAGCATAACAGGTGATGACAGCGGTGGTCAGCGCCAACGCCTTGCAGAAGAGGACAGCCACCCAGTGCCGAAAGAGGATGAATGGTCTCAACTGTTCTGCCAGGGTAAGTCTCTCTTCTCATCACTCTCATAGACTCACAAACCCACATGTCTGCAGCAGGGGGAGGCATGTTCAGCCAAGTTCCCCAGCACTTGGAGGTCTGCTGAGAAAAGGCATCTGTGAGGTCCGAGTCAGATGACGAGACTCTAGATTCAGCCTTCCAACTCATCGTGGAGAGTCAGCAGAAGGCGTGGGAGCATCATGCAGAGCTGTTGGAAGCCCTCAACAGAGTGGCACGCGAGTCAGAGGAGTGCATCCGCTTGCTCTCTGATGAAGTGGTGCCCACATGTACATGTACGGAGGTCTCCATGGGAAGGTTGGCGGACACCTTGGAGACCTTGGTCCAGCAGAACGCAGAAATGCACGCAGACCTGCCCTCCATCATGGTAGCCATGGGTGACTTCCTGCAGTGGCAATGTGAGAGGTAAATGGGGCACCTCGACGTCTCTCCAGGCGCTCCTTCCCCTCAAGGAGTCAAGCCAGGGCCCTCGGGCACAGTAAAGAAGGAGGGGCGGCAGCTGGACATCCCTGGGTCATCCACTCAGGAATCTCAGCGGCTGTCCGCTCTTTCTAAGTCTCCTTACATGTCACTCCCTCAACCTTATCCTTTGTCACCGCAGAGGGAGCAGCTGGTCCACAGGAGGACAGCCAAAGCAAGCCAGGGCCCGCAAGATCTCTGCTCTCTGGAGGTTCCAGGCCAAAGTCATCAGAGGCAACAGGGCCAACTATTGCACAGGCTGTCTCCGCCCTTGTTGTGGATGTAAGGGCAGCACCTAGAAGAAGTGGTAGGCCTAGAAAAGTTAAGTATTTCTGATCACAAGTGGTTGTATGGGTGAACACATTTTGTCACTTTATAATCTGAAAATATATTTGCTTTCTCTGAATATTGTGTAATGTTGTCTCTGAGCTTCAATTACAGGCTTCTTGAGTCCTCCCACTGCATCCCCTCCAACTAGCAGTTCAGCTACACACAGCCAACCCACAAGTGATTCTAGAGGAAGTAGTGTGTGTGTGTGTGTGTGTGTGTGTGTGTGTGGCAGGGTCTTTCAGAGCCTCGTGCAAGCACTGTCCCACACATTCGGATCCTTCCTCCTTCACACTCATCTCAATGTCCTGAGTGTTTTCAATGCTGTCTGCTGGGGTTATCTTTCAGTTGTCCATCTGAGCTGACCTGCATCTCCACCCACCCAACGATCACTGTCCCAAGCAGCACCTGCTCCCACCCACCACGAGTGTCCTTTCACTTTCAGATTTGCAAGCATAATGCATTTAATATTCTTCTTTAGCTCCCCCATCTTTACCCCTCCTCCAGTCACCCATATCCTTTCCTCCAGAACTGTTAAAACGCTGGCATCACTTTCCACCTCCCCACCCTCACCAACCAACCACAACCCTTTTCTTTCGGGGATGTCCAGATGAATGTGCACGTTCCCAACCTTCCCTAAAATCCCATCCCCATCCACACTAACTTCCCCAAACTCCTCCTTCCTATCCCCCACGGTCCCCTCGCCGTCCCTTTTACCAACACAGTTGCACCCTCACCCTCCCACCCTACAAACTCACTCTGCCCACTCTCATTCTCACCATTGCCCCCTACCATGCCCGTCCTAATTTCACTCCTCAGGAGGTAATTATCGATTCCACAGACCTCTCCCTTGCATATTCACCTGGACATAGCCCCCCACCCCACTTACTCCTTCCCCCTCAGAACTTCTTCCCCACCTCAGAACTCTTTCCCCACTCGGAACTTCTTCCCCCCACCTCCCCCCGCGACCACCCCACCACCACTCCCCCCCACCCCCCCCCCAACCCCCCCGCTGCACCCAGAATGCTTCGACCTCTGGATTCCTTCCCCCAACCCTGGACTCCTTCCCTCCCCAGACTCCTTCTCCCATCTGGACCCGTTCCTCGTCCTGGACTCCTTTCTCCCCACGGACTCCTTCCCCTCATCCTTCTTTCTATCTCTTCATTTGGTCACAACTCTGGGATAAATCTTGACTTTTGTAATAGTTGAAAACAGGGGAATCGAATGGGAATAAAAATTGGGAGATTTGCAATGAGGACAGTCAAGTCACTGTCATCTGTTTTACACTCTAGCACAAAGGCAAGTTCTATTCCCTAATTACTAAAGACTAAGCTATTTGATATAAGAGCTCGAATTTAGCCGCAACAAGGGAGAATGATGTTTATAATAGTGAAAAGAAAGAAATGCTTGTATTTATATATAAACTTTTCATGACCACCAGGCATCTCAAAGCACTTTACAGCCAATGAAACACCTTCAAATTATAGTCACTGTTGTAATATAGGCAGGGAGAGAAATCACGGGACCTTGTGCTTCCCCTGTTTCCGGGCTCTTTATTTCTCCTCAACCCCCAGCTTAACCCTCCCTGTCAAACATGCAAGATATTTTTCTCCTTTCAAGATTCACCAATCAATTCACCAAACAATCACAGAAAGGTCCTAATAAAATGATAATTTCCATTGTTGGCATCTGGTTACAATTATCGACTGATATATATGCAGCATGTGTCATTAATATTAAGAGCAGCAATGTTATAATGTGGTGTTAGTTTGTGTGCACCCAATAGGTGATTCCACCATGGGTATTAAACAAACCAGAGAGTACAAATTTTACTTTAACAGTATCGTGCAATATTGTTAATTTGATAGGAAAATATCCCATTGGTTATTTATAACACTGCGCAGACGATAACACTGATAAAGGGACACCACCTCGGCCCTCATTAACATGTTCTGCACATTATACCATATGAACACGATGACAGTAAATTCATATCTGTGGGACAGATTTAATATTTTCAACCCAGATAAATTGCACAAGATCTTTTCCATTCTGCAGAGGAATTAGAAGGCTTTTTCCTGCCTGGATGCATGATATTATTCAATATAATTATTTCATATAAGGAGTGTATTTGGATTCTATTTTATCAGTAGAAAGAACAAATGACCCCTGAACAACAAAGTTGAATGACTGAACAACATAAGTCTTCACTGTCAGTGAGAAGCATTGGAGCTCTCAGATGTCTCTATGCAATATAACTTTAAAGAGGCTAGAGGACAAAGATTGACTGGTTCACAATTGTATCTCTGTTTTCTTGATCAGCAAGCCTGAAGACTCTGCTGATTACTACTTCTCACTCCAATATATTTTCAGTATCTACCACACAACACAATTTTATCAGAATGTTTAACTCCTTGAAAAACTCATAAAAGCACCAAGATAGAATGGGGTAATAGGTAAGTAGACAAAAAGGAGAATATTGAAGTCAACGGAAAAGACTCTTAAGAATCATGTGCAGTGTGAAACAGGTTACTGGTTCACTATGAGCCCATTATGCACTCCTGTTCTGGCAATTTCGCCCCACAAACCCTGCTCATAGTAAACTTGCACTGGCAAAAAATGAAAAAGGAAACCCCAGCCATGTTCACAAGATAATTATGGATGACAAAGGCCATATAGCCCAGCCCCTCTCATCTATTCAGGATGACATATGAATATACTTATTAGGAGCACGAGTAAGCCACTCAGCCCCTGGAGCCTGCTTTGCCATTTGATAACATTGCCTACATTATATGAGTGACTACAACTCAAAAGTATTTGACTCGCTATAAAGCAATGTGGGATATTGTGAAAGGTGCTGTATAAATGTAGGCTCTGTGTTTCTTTCATTACATCTGCATGCAATAGGTAGAGTGACTATAGCAATGGTGAAATTCGAGGTCCAATGCTGATTCTCTAAGGATAATTAATCACAGGAACAAACTGATGTTAGGAAAGTGGCTACAAAGAAATCACTACATCTACAAAACAATTCAACTCTATAGCTAATACAGCTTTACCATTCTCACTTCTCTGGCACCAGCCCACAATGTACCATAAATGGCATCAGCCCTTTGTATGCTATCCCCATGGAGTTGCCAATCAGACATCTCCCAGCAGCTTAGGAAAAATGTAGGTTGAATTGTTGATCCAAATTTTTCAGAGAAGAATGGTACATAGTACAGAAATTCCGGATGGCCTTAACTGAAGAACTGGATTGTTTTCCCTTCCTTGAGAAGCCGTCATACAAATTGTGTCATACACTATGAATTCACAGCTGATCCACAAGTTCCATATTATATTGCAATACATTTGTACTAGCTAAATAGTATTTTTTTTATTCCAATTGTTGTTTGAGGTGTAAGAGAAACAGGCAAATTAAGTGGAAAAATGTAATTAATAAATAAGAAACTCCAAAAGCAAAAAAAGTGTGACAGCAATATCCTGAGAGCAATCATTTTGAGAAGCACTTATTTCATAGGATTGGGTTTGTATAAAGGAACTTTATGCTGTCGCTCTGGAATTTCAAAGATTTTTTTTTGCCAATGTTACAATGGATGATCGAGAATCCACCCCCCAAGAGAAATTATTGTCCCACAATGTGACCACCTTCTGCTGGATTTTAAACAGGATGGTGCAGGATGTGTGAACCTAGGATGGAGTAGAGATTTGTAAAACATTTCTTTAAGCAACTTCTTAGTGACAAATAGAGATTTCATGTCCAGACTTTACAACAGTAATAAAATGGGTAAGAGTGAGTCAACACCCTGTTTTCCATCACAGTTTCTGGTTTCCTACATTTATTTTGATGAGGCCCAAGATTCTCAAACCATCAACACAGGCATGATGTCAGAATTGTGTTTACTTTAGGGCATAATGAAAATTTAGGCTGCTCTTTTTTTGCTGGTTTAACTTCAAAGGAAAATTTTGAAAAGTGTGTACATTTAATTTTGTGGCACGAAACCTTAAAAGTGACACCGCCTCCATAACAAAACCTCCCTCCAGGCCCCACCCCAACACCCAACCTCCGGCCCACCCCCACCCCACCAGCATCCAATTGGCTCTAAAATAATTAGAGATTTCGCTTATCATTTTTCAACCAAGTACACTCTCAGTTGCTGTGCTGCTACTGCAGCTGATCTTTGGACAGCTTCGTTGTTTTCTGGCAGGGTTTAAAAAAAAATCAAATCAAGAAGCTGCCTGAAGGCTGGAAGCAACAGCGTAGCAACTAGTGAAACTCATCTGAAAGATCCACTTTAAAACAAAATTGGAACTGTTGGGCTGACAGTTCGAATTATGTTTTAAAGCCAGTCTTTCAGCTCTGAACCTACTCTGAGGGACAATGAGAACTCCATTTAAAGCACTGAGCATAGGCCCTCCACTCCCCAGCCCCCAGCCCCCAGGCCCCAGTGTTTGCCCCATCTGCACCCCCTCTCTGAGGCCCTGAATGTAGCGAATACAGTAGCCAATTTGCAAACAGCGAACTCCCACAAACAGCAATGTGATAATGACCAGATAACCTGTATTTTTGTGATGTTGATTGAGGGATAAACATTGATCAGGACACCAAGGTTAACTCCCCTGCTCTTCTCCAAAATAGTACCATTGTTGCTTCTTCTTCTTCTTCTTTAGATGCAGCCTTGGTTTAGCATCTTATTCAAAAGACTGCACCTCCAACAGTGCAGCACTCCCTCCATATTCCACTGGAGTGCCAACCTAAATATTTTACACTCAAGCCCTAGAGTAGGACTTAACCCAGAATCTTGTGGCTCAGAAGCAAGAGTACCAATAGCTTGATCAATGGCTAACACTCATAAATCAGGGTTTGTTAAAATGAGCATAACATCTTACTCTTTAATTAATTATGGCTGCACAGGGGCAAGTTTAAAATCATGGCAAAAATCTAAATTTACAAAGTCCATACTGATTTTGGGTGAATCTTAATTCCTCATTAAGATTCTGCTTTACATTTCTTATTCAGAATGTTATTCCTATTGTTGTGATTTGTGCCACACAATTATATTAATTCAATGTGCATTCTCATATTCATGCAAAACTTAATCAGTGGCATCAATAATTAGTAAATACATTTAGGACTTGAAAAAAAGACTACAAATAAAAATACAACAAAGTAGCTCATGCACATTAAAGTATGTTTTTACTTTTCTGACCTGTTCCAATGCTGGTGAGCAGAAGAGTAACCTGTAAATTTTTCTATAGTATTCAAAAGACAACTACAAATTATTGACAGTGCAATACTCATTCTTTTTCTTTTCAAATGCATAACTCGCATTGCAACTGATATTACATGCAAAATTTTTGCACGCTCAGTTGTGCTCCAGCCATTTTCTAATCTAGCCATATCTCAAAATTCTGAATGCTTACCTGAGGAATTGTTGTTATCTGCAAGCTGAAAGCTATGTTATGTTCTGCACCAGTTTCTGTAACAGCTATAGATGATCATGGCTAGAAAACAACTGTATGATAGATTGCAGGCAATGCATTTCAACATGCAGTGTTGAATTCTATATTAAAGTAAGTGTAGTATTGCAAAGCATAACCATACCAAAGACAGCAGCAGCCAGGACCAGCCAGCATGGCCTTAGACTTGAGGATCTCCATCTCAAAGTCAAAGGTGCACTCCTTAATCTTAGACTCCAGTGTCTGTGATCTGAAATAATCACATTAAGAAGCTCGCTTCCCCATTGGATTTGTACATGAATCAAAGATCTTACTGGGAAAGGAATTTGCACCTTGGTAAAGCTCAAATCCTGAAATAGCCAGGAAAAGCCTGTAACACAAAAGCTCCCCTGTTGACCACTGGGGAAAGTTTGTAATCTGCTGCAGTACAAACTATTTCCAGACAGATTTCACATCAATAATATATTTTGCTTGAACAATTTAGTATTCATTCAGTGTCCAAGGTCGTATGATAACATTATTGTATATTTGATGTCATGCAAGCACAAAATAGCCATTTCATGGAAATTATAGTGCCCCTATTGCAGCCTAAATGTTCTGTTTTTTCAGCAAAAGCAGCAATATTTTTATTACAAAGGTGATAAATGAATAATATTTTGGCTTTAATTGTACTAGATTGACAATTTATCTAGGAAACCAGGCAAAACTTCATAGTAAAACAAATTGGCTGCACCCTTTACAACCCAACAGTGTGCTATTAATCTTAATTTTTTAACATTGCACAGTCAGCCTTTTTATTAAAGAAAAAACATACCCTTGCATTAAATGCAATAAAAAATCCTTGCATGTTCTGTCAGCCATAACCAGCAGAGGTCCCCATTGAGCAGTATGACAACTTTACTGGGTCAATACAAACAAACCAGTTCACAAATGGGCTGATTATATTGTCCAGCCATGCAATCTTCCCTTTACAATAGGTCAGTAGATGCCAATCAGAATTTCATGATTATACCCTCCTGACAGAATTCCCTTACCTCCTTCTCAATTCTCCCTCTACTCACAACAAGATCATATTTTCTGATTGAGGACATTTTAGAAAATACACAAATAAAAACAAATAATAACTTATTCTTTCTGAGAGATTGCACTGGAATCTGAAACAGTCCAGTATAGATCACATAGCCAGCCCAGCTGTCCCAGATAACATTATTTTAATTAGGGAGCTCATGCTGTTTTGACGTTCAATTGTGAACCATCTGATCTTTAGACTGAGGGCCATTTGGCATTAATGTAGTCCTTATGCTCTACTGCTCACTTCAGATAGTTCTGTATTATTGAAATCTTTGCTTGTGCTTCACGTAGGTAAAACTCAACTGTACCTAAAACTAATGGGTGAAATGCCATACCAAAAAATGCCATTTTAACATGTTTGTACAAAATTTACCCAGCTAAAAATTTAACCAATACATCAGCCCATTTAGAATAAGTAAATCTATCACTCTCAGGAATTTTACACAAACTTATTAATGGGCCTTTATGCTAATATTGCATTATGCAGTTTTATTCCATGGATATCAATAGTTCACTCACCATCAAAATTCCCTGTCAAGCTGCTTATATCACATTTCAGTCTTCCTGCTGTTCCTGCTGTCACTTAAAAATATTTCAGTATTAGGATCAAACAGCTCATGGCATGAGTTACAATTTGGGCCACCAAATGGAGTACTTTTCAACAGCAGAAGTAAGGACCCACATATATGTAGCTTAAAAAGGCTACATTTGTATCATGCTGACATATTTACATGTGCTGTAAATGTCATAGTCAGACCAGGCACAGTAAAATCACAGAAGAGGAAAAGTCAGTTTGCATTTGCATATGATTTTAATGCAATAAAATTTTTCATATACGGAAGCCTTTATTAAGTAGTTTTTCTCCCTTACTTTTCCTGGCTTTGTACCAAATGAAACCATAAAGCGGTGCCTGTTCTTAGGCCTCCCTTGACTCTGTTCTGAACTGGTCGCCAGTAGGTACACAAGAGAATCCTGGTGCGTGATTCTTTCTTGGATTTTCCATCCTTTTGAGACAGTGCTTGGCCTCAGCTTGGTTCTTCTTCACAATGAAATTGGGGATTCAGCTGTGTGCTATAATTCCCTTTCCTTCTTCATGTATCTTCACCATTGTGGATTAATCTTCAATGTCTAACCCAGGATTTCAAAATCTTCATTTCCTCAGAATGGGGTTTTAGAATTGCAAAGAATACAAAATCCTCTGCTGAAATATAAAATATTCGCTACTCATGTATATTTAAAAACCACATCAAATTTTGACTGTGTTTAGAATAGATGGGGATGATTTTCGACTTTGAAGTCAATGGGGTGAATATCAGGCAAGTTTTATAATGGAAGGTTGTTCCCTGCTCTGCGAGGTTACTACTCAGGTGACAAAGTTGAATATTATCCTCATATTTATTCTCTATTACTAGAGGCTATAATATATATAGAGAACTTGTGTTTATAAGCGGTGAAGAAGGTGGAAGATGGCCTTCCCATCCAGGGGCTAAGTGAGGCCCTTAAATGACCAATTGAAGAGCACACAAAGGCACCTTCCCACCATTGTCAGCATTTTACCAGTGACATCCCACTACCTGGGGAGATTGCCCAGTAAAACCTGCTACCCTCCCTTTGACCTTGGGGGAGGGTTCTCCCGATTGGGCACTCTGTGTACCTTTTTTTATATATTCGTTCATAGGATGTGGGTGTTGCTGTTTAGGCCAGCATTTATTGCCCTTCCCTAATTGACATTGAGAAGGTGGTGGTGAGGTGCCTTCTAGAACCACTACAGTCCATGTGTTGTACGAATGCCCAGAGTGCTGTTAGGGAGAGAGTTCGAGGATATCGAACCAGTGAAAGTGAAGGAACAGCGATATATTTCCAAGTTAGGATGGTGTGTGGCTTGGAGGAAAACTTCCAGGAGGTGGTGTTGCCATGTGTCTGCTGCCCTTGTCCATCTAGGTAGTAGAAATCGTGGTTTGGATGTTGTTGTCTAAGGAGCCTGGATGAGTTGCTGTAGTGCATCTTGTAGATGGGATAAACTGCTGCCACTGGGTGGGGGTGGTGGAAGGAGTGAATGTTTATTGTGGTGGATAGAGTGCCAATCATGCAGGCTGCTTTGTCCTGGATGGTATAGGGCTTCTTGAGTGTTGTTGGAACTGCACTCACCCAGGCAAGTTGAGAGTATTCCATCACACTCTTGGCTTGCGCCTTGTAGGTGGTAGACAGGCTTTGGGGAGCCAGGGGGAAAATTATTCTCCACAAAATTCCCAGCCTCTGATCTGCTCTTGTAGCCACAGTATTTATATGACTGGTCCAGTTCAGTTTTTAGCCAATGGTAACACCCAGCATGTTGATCGTGGGGCATTTAGTGATGGTAATGTCATTGAATGTCAAGGAGAGATGGGTAGATTCTCTCTTGTTGGAGATAATCTTTGCCTGGCACTTGTGGTGTTCAAATGTTACTTGCCACTTATCAGCCCAAGCCTGAATGTTGTCCAGATCTTGCTGCATATAGACATGCTGCTTCAGTACCTGAGGAGTTGTGAATGATGCTGAACATTGTGCAATCATCCACGAACATCCCCACTTCTGACCTTTTGCTGGAGGGAAGGTCATTGATGAGACAGCTGAAGATGGTTAGACCTGATTACTGTACCTGATAAGAAAGACTTTACACATAATATAGAACTGGGCTGCTATAAAATCAGTGCTTAATACATGCCATTGTCCAAAATAACTCATAGTATCAGAAGAATTTGAAACTAACATCTGCAGAGTGTAGTGCTGAATTCCATTCCTTTCTCCATATTGTAATGGCCTTAATCCATCCAATATGTCCAAACACATTCTGCCAGCACTCTGCATCAGAGTTAATCAGAAAGCATGATTCCAGCATAACTATGGAGATTGTACTCATTTGCATTTTCTGGTTGGAATGTTTAAAATGAATCCCTTTCTTCCAATCCCTAAGCAGTGGCCTTAATCTCCAATCTTATCATTCACAGTCATAAAATAATAGAAAATTATTCCACAATTCGTGACACATTATGTTAACGCCTTCCATTATGCTGATACATCTTGTGAATACGCTTCATGATAATAGCAAGATTCAGGTTCCCTTTAAATTCTGTACATTGTGCATGGTCATCCAGAGCTTTGCTCCAACATTCTGACAAAACAGGTTCAGCCTGATGCTCAACAAACTCTACTGACTTAAAAATATCAGTTTAGCATGGTTGGTAATCTCTGTGAGTTTAAGCCTCACAGCAGGTTTCATATACATAACCTGGGCTGAGATTCCAGGCATGGTATTGAGGAAATGGTGAAAGTGTCATCGTTCAGACAAGAGATTTAACTCAGGCCATGTCCTGGCAGTTAAGATGGATGTTAAAGATCACATGGTATCATTCAAAGAAGAGCAAGGGAATTCTGCAGGTGTCCTGGTCAACATCTCTCACTCAGCCAATGCCACTGCCAAAACAGATAAGCTGCTCATTCATCGTAAATCTCAATGCTGTTGTGGACGCTTGCTGTCCAAAAAGGGATACTGTGCTGGTCTTCGTAAAACACTAAGTCACAGCATGGAGATACTTCGGAATGATGTGATAAGCTGCTGTACACTTGCAATTCTTTCATATTCTTTCATTTGCAGCAGAAATGTGTATATTTACTGTTGATACAGCTTTGACTGCTTAATAGCACTATCAGGAAGAGCTAAAGGAAAGAAAGAAATGTTGGCATTGGAAGAGTTAATTCTCCTTCCCTAAATGTAGTTCAGCCTATGATCTCATGCTTAAAGGCATGCAAGCCAACACCCTTAGCATGCAGCTGTACAAAACCCGACACAACAAGTAAATTGTTCGTAATAAAGGAAGCGGTATGCTTCCTTTCTTTTTCAGTTTGGCTTCAAAATATGTGTTGCATGTAACATGTTTGTGGTAATTCACTTTTTTTCTGCACCATGGTGCAAACCACAGCTTCAGAACTGCTGAACCCAAACCCAGATGTTCATCTGAGCTCCAGAGGCTGAACTAAATTTCCAAACAGTTGATTTTTCTTAACACTCAGTTTTGAGGAAGAATCTAGTTAAAATTGAAAGAAAAACAATTTTTTTAAACATTTACTTTAGAAACTTAGGAGTTTAAATATTTGGAAGGCACATTTAAAACAATGTGTGAAGCTAACACAGCTTCAAGGGAAAATATAATCATCTTCTGTTTTCTCCCCTCTGGTATCCACTGAACTTTAGGATCAGATGAGGTCATGCGTCTTCAGTGCCAAAAACAACAAGTGAGCTATTACATTTACATTAATATAGCCTTTGTCTAGGAGATGACATTAAACATTGTGCTCGGCTTGTACAAGGTTCAGATTACATTGCCTTTATCAATGTAAATGTAAGTTTGATTCAATGAAATTATTTCTAAATGATTGCGAAAGGTGGTGTGCCAAAAGCACTTATAATTGAACTGATGTGCTTCAAGTAAACTCTTAAAATACTTCCTAAATGCTTTGCCCCCTAAAAATTTGGAGGCCATGACCTTTGATGCACCGGTACGTTCAAGTGCTGACTCTCCCAGCATTTCTATGGGCATCTAACTTACAGGCTAAATTGACAGGCAGGAAAAGACCAGCTGGTCTGTCAAGCCTGACCCACATCACAATGCCAGAGTATCCTTACTAAACACTTTCTTATCCACAACACAAAAACAAAAATACCTGGAAAAACTCAGCAGGTCTGACAGCATCTGTGAAGAGGAATATAGTTAACATTTCAAGTCTGAATGACTCTTCATCAGAACTAAGGAAAATAGAAAAGAGGTGAAATATGAGCTGGTTTAAGGGGGGGTGGGACAAGTAGAGCTGGATAAAGGGCCAGTGATAGGTGGAGATTGCCAAAAGATGTCATAGACAAAAGGACGAAGAGGTGTTGATGGTGGTGATATTAGCTAAGAAATGTGCTAATGGTGGCATTAAGGGTAGAAAGCAGGACAAGCAAGGTACAGATAGCCCTAGTGGGGGTGGGGTGGGGGGAAGGGATTGAAATAGGCTAAAAGGTAGAAAATATGTATAAATTATTGGAAAAAGGGGGATTGGAAGGGGGTGGGGATGGAGGAGAGAGTTCTTGATCTAAAGTTGTTGAACTCAATATTCAGTCCAGAAGGCTGTAAAGTGCCTAGTCAGAAGATGAGGTGCTGTTCCTCCAGTTTGCGTTGAGCTTCACTGGAACATTGCAGCAAGCCAAGGACGGACATGTGGGCATGAGAGCAGGGTGGAGTGTTGAAATAGCAGGTGACAGGGAGGTCTGGGTCATGCTTGCGGACAGACCGAAGGTGTTCCGCAAAGCAGTCACCCAGTCTGCATTTGGTCTCTTCAATGTAGAGGAAACTGCATTGGGAGTAGCGAATGCAGTAGACTAAATTGAGGGAAGTGCAAGTGAAATGCTGCTTCACTAGAAAGGAGTGTTTGGGCGCTTGGACGGTGAGGAGGGGGGTAAGTAAAGGGGCATGTGTTGCACCTTCTGCAATTGCATGGGAAGGTGCCATGGGAGGGGGTTGAGGTGTAGGGGGTGATGGAGGAGTGGACCAGGGTGTCCTGGAGGGAACGATCCCTGTGGAATGCCACCAGGGAGGGTGAAGGGAAGATGTGTTTGTTGGTGGCATCATGTTGGAGTTGGTGGAAATGGCGGAGGATGATCCTTTGAATGCGGAGGCTGGTGAGGTGATAAGTGAGGACAAGGGGATAGGATCTGGGAGGGAGAGATTATCCCCTTATTATCCTTATCCCCTCCCAACCATCCTACCCCACCCTGTCTCTCTCCCTCCACCTCTACCTGCTGCCGTCACATAATCTCCTGGGAACCGGGGCAACAAAAAAAAAAGACCAATAATGAAAAAAGGTCCTCCAGAAAACTTCTCTCTTATCCACTCAGCTGATTGAAACCAATCCACAGGATGCAGCACTGCTATCAGCTCATCTCCAGGGCCAACCTGCTCCATGCAGCCAGAAAATTGAACACCTGCCCAGAATGGTGGGGTTCAGGGTCATAGGTATGATTGTTTTCCAGTGGTGTTTGGAAGCGAATTTTGCCTAACTAAACAGCATTATTTTAGCTGGTCTACCTTTCAGATAGGAATTTGGCAAGAAGGTTCAAAAAGAAACATTAATGCAAAAGCAACATGCTGCAGATGCTGGAAATCTGAAATAAAATCAGAAAATGCTGGAAATATTCAGCAGTTCAGGCAGCATCTGTGGAGAGAGAGATAAACAGATTTCAGGTTGATGACATTTTGTAAGAACGTTAATGACGATGATTAAAGATCATCGTCCTGAAAGTTTAACTTGGTTATGCTTTCGGACGGCAGCTGCTCATCATTTTGCCAATCACGCCTCCTCGAAACACATCTTTACTTATTCCATTATTACCCACTTTGGTCTTGGACTACCAACGTTTTTGTCATTTAATCTCTCTTGTCTTCCACCCTGTCACAGACCCCCCTTCTTTTGTTCTTTTTTCCACCATTCCCCTTTCATTTATATAAAAGCAATTAAATTTTTAACTTTTCTCAGTTCTAATGAAATGTCTTCAAGCTGAAACACTAATTCTGTTTCTCTCTCTCCAGCTGCTGCCTGCTCTGCTGAATATTTCCAGCATTTTCTATTTTTAGTATCCTTGTTTTCATGTTTTAGCAAGTGGTCTAAGCCACATTCTTT
This sequence comes from Carcharodon carcharias, assembly GCF_017639515.1. Lineage (NCBI taxonomy): Eukaryota > Metazoa > Chordata > Chondrichthyes > Lamniformes > Lamnidae > Carcharodon > Carcharodon carcharias. The sequence goes on from NC_054468.1 coordinate 181,711,769, forward strand.
TGAAGGAAGTGGTGTGATAAAAAAGAACATAGAAATTTGAGGAGGCTTGGGGCTGTTGTTTGAACAGCCCGACTTCACGTTACCTGTGTCAAAGGGGGTAGATTACACAAGTCCACCTCAAGACCCCCCTTTATTCTTCCTTTCCCCAGTCCCTTGTACAGGAGGCCCGATTGAATGTATTGTTTGGAAAGCTCTTACCTTTACTTAGGGGTTTAGAGAACATTCTGGCTTAGAATACCTTGGTAGCATCCATTTGGAGGCTGGTATACTTTCTTTCCAAAAATACCAGCCTTCAGTCAATTGCCATGTTGAGTAAGGGAAGCTAGAACTGCAGCATAGGGAATTCTTATCCAAACAGTTCAACCAGCTCCACTCTTAGGCCTTGTTAAGGGATGGTACGAGGTTACATCCCTTAAAAGATTGGCACAAAAATTCCAGAATCAATGATCCTTGCCTTTTCCCAGTGGATTCCACTCGAATCCTGACAGCATCCTGATGGAAGTATGGATGAAAACTCTCAAAAATGTTTAAAATGTGCACTTTTAACATAAACATTCATAATTTTCTCAGGGAGTCAACAAACACACCCTCTCTTGATTTACATTTTTGATTGTCACATTTCAGCATTTTAAAAATCATTTTCTTTCCTTCACAGGAAGGGGTATGAGATGGAGTTATTATTAAATTTTATGCTCAAAGCAAAGTGTATTTGCCATGTTTAACTGGACTACAAGCATCAAAGAACATGACTGAAAGCAAGAGGATCCAGAATGACTAGGAATGTTAAATAGTTCGTCATCTCATCATACTTTGCCAAACATTCACACTCAGTGTGGTGACGATGATTCATTTCACGTGGGTAGGGATGAGGTGGAGGCTAAAATTACAGCAGGTTAGTCTTGGAGTTGGAAATAGCCAGAATGATAAAACCGAAAACAATTACCTCACACATGAAAAGGAGAAGGACATTTCATTAATTATTTTTCCCATGGTTTTGCGGTAAAGTAGGATTGATCCAAGAAAGTGGAATGTACTTGGACTTTTATAGAAGAAAGAACCTGCATTTATATAAAGCCTCTCATGATCTCAAGTTGTCCCAAACTGTTTTATAACTAGTTAAGTACTTTTTGAAGCCTAGTAACTGCTGTAAGGTAGGGACATTAACTTGTTGTCTGTGTAATAAAATAACTTAATAATTCATAACTGGCCTCGTTTCAGAAAGTGTTTGCCTGCTTTTGAATCGACTGGTAAAGATCATACCAGGTCATATGTGAAAGACACACTATACCAGTTCAGAACACAAGGCTTGGTTTTGTTATACTATTGGGGAATATGGACACATCCTTACTAATGAGATGTTCAACTCACTGAGAGGAATGACTGTCACCATTGTACCTAAGAGAATCTCTAAAACATATCCCAAACTTGTGCAGCCTTCAACATTTGGATTTCTCCTTCAGGCTTTTATGTAATTCCAACTGATTTTTTTCCAATGCAAGTGAAGTAGGGCAGGGTTTTCTAGCCCCACCCACCGACAGGATCGTCCGGTTGCCTCAAAAGTCAATGGACCTTTGGCTGGGTCGTCAAATTTCTCGCAGTGGGTCCCGCCATGACAAAGCCAGGAAATCGCAGCCTTAGTGTTTTACATACATACCTAGCACTAACTGCAAATCTTTTCGTAAATCTCCTTTCTTTGCAACCTTTCCCAGTACCTTCGGTATTCAATGGCTACACACCTCAATAATTTCCCTCACATCATATTTACCATACTTATTCTGTATGAATGGGATTAAAACAACTTGTCAGGAGTTAGCTCTTTGGGGGTTGTACCAATTTGTTTGAAGCTAGTTGCCCAGCTTTTACTTGCCATGCACAGGAAATAAAAATCTCAACAGTTCAAAAATTGTTTCTATTATATTACATAGATATTTTCCTTCTAATTTCCTTTATTTTTACAATACCATCACACATTCTTCTTTAGTCAGAAAGATGAGATAGCCTGGACTAATGTTCTGTTCTATAGATAGTTTTTAAATTATTGACACTAAACTGAAGTAGAGAAAAAACACATTCCATTTTTTTCCAATTTATCCGGATCTGCTCTTGATGAAAGATTTACCTCAGTCTGGTGTTCCATAGCAACTTGATTAAAACTGTGCCATCTCACCCATAAATGAAATGCATGGTAAAGTTGGCACTTAGGGATATTATTGCATAGCTGTTCTGGAGAAGAGCCGTTGGGAAGGGTTAAAAAATAAGGAGACTTGTGGAAAGTATGACCTCAGAAGAAATTATTTGAGTTTGCTGTTAGAGGACAGATTAGTCAAGGAAATGGCCGGAAGTGAGCCATGAATAGGAAAACAATGGCTTTAAATATGTCCCAGTTAAATCACTGACTGAAAAAATTGTTTTTTTTTTGCGATAGTATTAGAAGCATTATTGTTCAGGGAGATAGAGCAGAGGTCTTTAACTGTGATGATTAAAATATTTTAAATTTGATATATTATAATTATCTTTGGCAATATGGGGTGAGGTGTTAAATGTTTGTTTCCAACTCCAGGTTCCATTTTATTGGAATGATTCACATTAGACTGATCTGAATTTCAGTTGAATACTTTTCAGTCAAAAAATTACAATCTCTCATCTTGAAATAATCATATTAAAAACAATATTTGGTCAATCACTTTTTATGAATGGTAAATTGCTGTCTGACAATATAAGGAAAGTTAATACCTGGCATGAGGTCCATGAATTACCCAGTTGTGGCAACATCTGTAGAATTGTAGATGCCATAAATGGAAATTGTCCTGTATTTTTTTTTGGTAGGGGGGTGGATTTGGACTGAATTTTATCAAACATAGGAAAAGAAGGAGGCCATTTAGCCCCTCAAACCTGCTCTGCTATTCATTTATATCATAGCTGATCCGTATCTCAACTCCATTCCATCTTTGATCCAAATCTCTTGGTACCTATGCTGAACAAAATTCTCTTGATCTCAAATGATTTGCTTGGTGACACATATCCAGTGAAATCTGTGGGGTTGCTAATTGGTTTGTTTGATTCCCTTCGATTAAACAGTAGACAAAATAAAGTTGTCACTTATCTCTCATCTTTTCACTATCTTGGAAATTGCACTGCTGATACTCGTGCCCAGAGTAACCAATTGGGTAGATCCACACTTAAAGTTAGTCTTGATGTAGATGTTTACAATCTACATGATTATGTTAATTCCCACTCCCCCTTCCCCCAGCCCACCAGTTGTCCCTAGCCTATTTAGTTGGAACTAACAATCTACTCCCTTCAATCAAACCACCCTTCATTTTGGACATGACTAAATTGTAGAGTTCCAGTTCTCTTAGACTCTGTTAAAATGCTTCAAACTGGGAATTAATCTTGCGGCCGTCCTCTGCACACCTTCTAAAACATCAATACACTGTAATCTCTCAAATGCTAAATGCTTGGGACCGAGGCATTTCTGGATTTCAGAATTCTCTGGATTTAGGAATAATGATAGAATGTCTAACCACAAGTGTAAGAACTGGATATAAGTATGTACCAGAGACATAAAACAGTGACAAAACATTATAAAGCAGTAATAAAAAAAATTGTTTTATTTATCCAAAACAGCGATGAACAATTGTAAAGCTTTACGGCCCCATCATGGCGCGGGGGCGGTGTGGGGGTGGCGTTAGAAAATGTGGCGAGCCATTCAAAACTTCATTGATGCCAACAGGACCAGAAGATCCTGCCGGCAGAAGGGGCAGTAAAATTCTACCCATTGTGTTATAAAGCAGTTGGTGGGTGGGGGTGATTGGTGGGGGGTTGGTGGGCATAGTGAAAACACAGGAAGTTGAAGTACATCATTAGGCCCATACCCTACCTTATTAGCTTCCATCATCTGTCTTGTCCCATCCATCTTGCATCCAGGTTGCCCTTACACAGCGGTTTCCAAACTGTGGGCCATGACCCCTGATGGATTTTTAGACAGAGTTGTTAAGGGCTGCGGACATTTTTTAAAAAATTCCTGCTGTTTGGGAATCTCATGATTTGAGCAAATTGCTAGATTTTCCTGATCTTTTAAACGATTTCAAATTTTAACATTGTTCGTTTCTAATTACAAAGCCCATTCAATAATTAATATGCAAATAAACTACTACTGATGCTGGATATCTGAAATAAAAACAGAAAGTGCTGAGAATACTTAGCATGTCAGTCAGCATCTGTGAAAAGAGAAACAGAGTTAACATTTTTGGTCGAATATGAGTCTTCCTCAGAATTTTTCCCTCATTGGGTGGGCGTGCCCAACCTGAACAAACTTAAAATGATGCACGATGACGTCCCGACATTACCACGCACTCACGCAATATTTCGGTCGGCGGGCACACACTGGAGTCGGCATCGCGCCCGCCGACAATTAAACGGCCTATTAAGGCCCTTAATCAATTAATTGATTGGCTTGCAGGTCTGGGCGCAATACCAGGAACACCTGATTCTGTTCCTGGAGCTGCCCCTCCATGAGAGTTGTCACTATCTCAATGGGGGAGGCAGTGCACTCAGTGCTGAGGGTCAATACAGTACTCATGCACCACATGGGCTCCTCCATGACATAGACCATGGCACGCAAACTCTCAGGAATCTCCACCAGATCCTCCGGTGTATCCCGCTGGACATCCAGCATTTGCCACCTAATGGATGGCTGAGCGGCTTGTCATCTGCTACTGACTCTGCATGGTCCTGGTCTCCAGCAGTTCTCCAACTGCCTGTGTCCTGGATATTCTCTGCCTCTGTCTGCTCCTCATGTGAGTGTGCTATGCCCTCACCGCTGTGCACCGGCTTTGTAGCCAATGATCTAATGCCCAGCTGGTACCTGCGCTGCTGCTTGGTGCAGAGTGGGGGTGTGATGCAGGTGCATCTGATGGGCACAGGTCCTCTGGCGCCAAGAGTGGCTCATCGGTATCCTATCCTGGTTGGCTGGATGGCGATTCTAGGTCAAAAAAAAAGAGGTCATTAGTATTCATCATCACACTGTCACTGTGCATGCTAGGCGGGCTGGTGAGATAATGGAGACCTGCATCATGGTGCCATCATCTTTCAATGAACAATGGGGTTGGAGGTTTCCATTACAGATGAGACAACACAACCATGTTTACAAACTCCGACACTCTCACATCCGTGCACTGCACTCTTACTTTCGGCAGAGACTCCTGCCTCCCCACGACCTGTCAAACAAGTTGGGCGTCAACGCTCCATCTATCGGGCATCCACCTCGCCCCTCATCAATATGAGCAGATTTGTGGGGCCTCCGCCTGTCCTTGACCTCTCGATGTCGTTATGGTTTCTCCTCTTCTGAAAGGACAGAGGAGCATTGATTAATCCACTTTCTAACTGCAGGGCCATTGCAGCCTGGCCAGCCCCAGCTGAGGAACACCTTGCAGGGCACACCTGAGTTTTGGCCCTCAGCCTTGGCTGGCACCAACTCCATTGGCAGTTGGCACTCAGACCCTTACGCCCCTGAGCACCACGGGGAGGACGGTCAGCCGTTAACACTTCTCTACACAGATCCATGCCAACTCAGTGCGCACCCTCGCCAAGCACAGCAAATTGTTGAACTATTTGCGACACTGCACCCAAGCGCACTGCACAACATCATGGCCGCTGACCTCAGCTGCCAGCTCTGCCCATTCTTCCTTGGTCAGGTGCGGTGGCCTTCTCTTGCCATCCCTGGAGAAGAGGATGTCCCACCTGGCACTGACCTTCTCCACGAGGATTCTCAGGCACTCATCTGAGAACCAAGGGCTGGGGGGGGTGGTGGCTGAGTGCCCACAGTACTTTCCCTCCAGCCTGACGTGCCCAGCAGGTACAGATGGCATCGCAGTTCAAAAAAAGGTTTTGTGAAACAACTCCAAAGCTACAAAGTGTCCCCTGGCAGCCTTCAGGGAGTGCCTCTGCTGCTTTTAAATCCCCCACTAGGTCGCCATTGGACCCAGCACCCACCCAGCTCTTCCGACTATTGAGCAGGCGAGTTTCACTCTGGGCGTTCCCTAAACGGCCACCCAGCATGAAATCTTGTTGGAAATGTGATCTCACCCAGGAGCAAGTTATACGTCCACTTCCGGGTCTGCCAACCTGGCACACACGCCAAGCATGAAATTCAGACCCTGGTGTTTCCAGATTTGAGAGGTTGTTTCACTTACCTTGCGAGGAGATCAAAATTGGGCACAGTGTTGCAAACGAGGCCTGACCAAGGTCTTGTACAAAAACAAAACTGTACACTTTGGGCCGAAACATCCGTGCCCCTTGGCGTTGGGCGTCTTCGGTGGCCTGAGTGAACAACATGGCAAGAAGGCCAAAAATTGTTCAAACGAAGTCGTGAACCAGTTTGCGATCATCCGCTCTGCCCACCAATGGAGGGCCACATTCCCCGCCGTTGAACATCAGGAAATGCATTGTAATACATCAGCTTATCACTATAAGGCCAGCCAGCCGGACTCATCCAACTGCCCACTGCCCCCCCACCCCCAACCGAACACCATTCTGGATCGTCCGCTCACGTTGGCGGGAAAACATATTGGTGCAGAATACATCCTGTCAAGTGTGACATGCAGAAGTCAGGACTTACCGCCAGGGCACCGCAAACATCCGAGGAGCAGAAGGTGCTGGAGCCCAATAGCAATGGGATCCTGGAGGAACGTCCAGGGTATGCTGGGTGGATCCTCATGGTCATGGCTCCACCGTGAAGCAGCTCACGGAAAGTGGAAAGTCACCTTTGAGGGCCTGCTCACAATGGATGATTGTCAAGGGGGTGGGAGAGGAAGGTCTAGGATCGACTGGAAGAGGAAGAGATATCGGGGGAGATTGAGGTTTGGGGGCGGGGCAGCGGGAGGGAGTATGGGGGAGGAGACGGTAACGGGGAGAAGACGACAACTGGGGAGGTAGGTGTAAGGGGGCTGGAAGGTATAAGGGAAGGAGTGTGGAGAGGGGAGGGAGCAAGTACGTAGGAAGAAGTAAGGGTGAAGGAAGGAGTCAGGAAGGGGGGAGGAGGAGACCGAAGGGGAGACTGGGTTGGGGGGGAAGGGTAAGCAGGTGGAAAGGATTCCAGGGTTGGGGGGAGGGGTTCTAGGATGGGAAGGGAATCCGGGGGGTAATGGGTGCAAAGGGGGCTATGTGCAGGTGAACGTGCAAAGGAGGGGTCTAATAGGTCCATGACTGCTCCTGGTGAGCAAACTGAGGGAAGGTGCGGTATGAGGGAATGGTGAGAACGACCGAGGGCAGAGTGAGGTGGTAGCGTGGGAGGGTGAGGGTTCGTCAGTAACAGTAGAAGGCTCAGCGAAGGTGGTTGGTGGAGACTCAGAGGCAGACACAGACCCTGCGTGTAGGAAGGAGGAGGTTGGGGAGGTGAATGTGGATGAGAATGGAATTTTCAGGAAGGAAGGGAATGCGCACATTCACATGGACATCCCCGAAGGAAGAGGGTTGTGGCTGGTAGGTCAAGGAGGGGAGACGGAAGGAGATGCCAGGGTGCTGGGGGGTCAACTGTGATGGGGGAAAGGAAATGAGTGACTGGGGGAGGGGAAATGATGGGGGAGCTGACAAAAAAGGAAATCCAGACCATGCTGTCCAAGTCGAAAGCAAAATAACAGTTGTGGCTGGCGAGATCAGATGCTGCGCGGGAGTGTGATCAGGGGTGAGAGGCGATGCAGGTCAGCTCAGATGGACAATTGAAAGCGAATCCCAGCTGGTAGCATTCAAAATTCTCAGGACATTGGGGTGAGTGTGATACATGAAGTCTGCATAGGAGAGTGCTTGCACAAGGCTCCGAGAGGCCCTGCCACACACACACACACACTTTTCCCTTTGGAATCACTCGTTGGCCAGCTGCTCCCTCTGTGGTGACAGAGGATGAGGTTGAGGGGCTCACCGGCAAAGGGGACTCAGAGGGAGAGGACAGTCTCTGAGGTTCCTGAGTGGATGACCCAGGGGTATCCAGTTGCCTCTCCTCCTCCCTTTGGGCACCTGAGGGCCCGGTCTGACTCCTTGAGGGAAGGAGCATCTGGAGGGTCGTCGAGGTGCCAACTGCTTCCCTCTCGTATTGCCACTGTAGGAACTCACCCAGGGCTCCTACAATGGAGCAGATCCGCACACATCTCCGCATTCTGCTGGACCAGGGTCTCGATGGCATCCACCATCCTCCCCATGGAGACCTCCATACATGCACATGGGCACCACTGCATCAGAGAGCAGACGGACGCACTTCTCCAACTCATGTGTTACTCTGTTGAGGGATTTCAACAGCTCTGCGTCATATCCCCCACCTTCTGCTGACACTCTAGGATGAGTTGGAAGGTTAAATCAGAGGTTCATCATCTGACTCGGATCTCACAAATGTCTCCTCCCAGCAGTCCTCCAAGTGCCAGGGTGCTCAGCTGAACCTGCCTCCTCCTGCTGCGGATATGTGTCCATGTGGTGACCACCAAATTGTGAAACCAAACCAGCTCTAGATCCACATCCCACCGAGGTGTGTGTCCCTGCGCTGGTGCAGGGTGTGAGTAAGCGCTGTGAAGGGTCTTCCAGGCTGCTTATTTCCACCTGAGGATGTCCTCTTGGCTGGAGGTGAGGGCCTGGATGGAGCTGAGGGACTGGCTGGCTGAGGGTGTCCATCCTATGAACAAAGGTAGAGATAATTAGTGCACGGCAGCAGAGTCAAAAGCAGGAGAGAGAGCACTCACAGTTCCGTTGAGAGATGGATGATGCAGTGCAGGATCCTCAGGTGGGTGCTCGCCACCGATCTCACCGCCACCACAGGCACGGTCCATTTCGTCACCAGTCAGCGCAATGGCACACTCCTCAAAGTGAGTGAGGGGCCTAATGTGAGCCATTCCACCCCTGGTCTGGAACCTCTCCCTGCTGACGTGAGCAGGCTTCTCCTGCATGAAAACAGATGGAGAGAGTGTGAGCAGGACACATGGCACTGCATGGAATGTTTGTGTGGTGATTGGAGCCATACACAGGATGAGGACACAAACTAGAGATGTTATGAGCCTGATGGAGATGTGAGTGTGTATGAGAGTTAGTGGTGTTGTCCCTTAAGGTTTGAGTTCCCTGTGGATGTGTGATGAGTTTGTAAGTATGTGAGTTGAGAATGATGAGAAAAGTGAGTTACCCTGGTGGAAAGGATGAGACCATTCATCCTGTAGTGGCACTTGGTGGTTGTCCTCTTTTGCAGGGCATTGGCGCTGCCACTGCCTGCCATGCTGGATTGGTGATGCTGCTGCCTGTCCCGTGGCCAGAGCTGAGGTAGAGCACACCACAGCGGGCTTCCACGGTGGCCCAAATGGCATTTCAGAGTTGCATCATTAAACCTGGGGACTGCAGTCTTTTTGTCTTTCATGGACATTTTCTCAGCAGTGGTCATGGACAGGAAGCACAGAGATGTGTGCGCGGCTGGACTTTAAATATGGCTCTTGGCGTCATGAAGCAATGAGTTGATGGTGTGGTGGGCAAATGAGAGCCCGCCCTCCATGGAAACAGTGTTTTCCCCAGGAAAGCATAACTAATGCAGTGAGTTTTGGACGATATGGCGTGAAAAGCTGCCATTGTGGCTGGTGCATTAAACCTCGTTTTACCCGCCCGGTACCGCACTTAGTGCAAATCTGGGATGATTCTGCCCTTTGTTTTATAGTGAATTGTCCTATGAATGCACTCAGCATTTTATTCACTCTAGGTATCAGTTCATGGTATTGCTCATGAATCTTTATAGATCTATGCACTGGAACACCCTGATCTCTTTCTTTCTTCACCTACTTTAGTGTGAGTTTCTGAAAGGTGCAATGTTCAGCAGCCACCCCACCCACATGCATCACACTGAAATTTTCTAAGTTATAACTTTGTGTGACAATAGTCTTATTATTAAAGGCTTAGCAATAGGCCATTACATCATATGCTTTTCATGACCTTTATCATTAGTCTGCATTAACTTCCATTATCTCAGTGTTCCAGAGATTTGCAATGGTGGAACTGTACAGGGTTCACTCCTCTACATCAGTAGTGGTGTAAGCTGCCTATCTAACTACATCTAGGGAGAAGGGGCAAGTCCTGATATGGATATAAGGCAGATGTCATAGTACATGAATGTTGGAACTGCACAAAACACAAACAACTATCTCTGATGATTTGAGCTTGCCATAGTCACAAAGGAACTTTAGGAGCCTGGACTGATTTGGACGTGTTCTAAATACTGCCTGCTTCAGAGAAAGTGAAAGAGAAACCATCCTACTTGCTATAAAGTCGAGCTACTAAAAATTTTACCCCCAAAAGTAAATGATCATAGGGCAGGCAAATGCCAGAAATGCATTCGGATTGCTACTTGGAGATGTCTGCCCCATGCTAGTGAGAAATCCGACTACTGACCCCATAAATTCCACTGTGGTTGGCACTGAAGGTCACTGTTAATTATGATCTTAGTAAAATAGGCACAAAGCAACCCAAGGAATTTTGGAATAATTGGGCAGAACTTTCCCCACAATGATGGGAAACAGGAGCCGGGACTATTTTCAGGTCTGAGAGCTGCCTCTGTTGGGAAACTGATGAGAGATTTTCACATGGGTAAGCCCTTGGCTGGCAGATAGGTTCACTGTCCAGTTAAGGTTGGCAGCTGGGCTCTCAAGGCTAGAAGATCAATCAGATGCTTTGCTGCTTCAGTGAACACCTGACTGCAATGCATGCTAAGTAACTGAGAGGGTGCTTCAACATGAGGGTGCCGTCACAGACACTTCATTAAAAAAATAATTAAGAACACAACAATAAAGCCAGCATTATGAGGAGGGTTGGGACACCCCTCTACAGAACAGCCTTTGGCTGTACCACCACCCAGGCAGTCAGGGAGGGCCCAGAGGCCTGTCAGGAGCACTGACACTGCAGCCTGATGTGGCTGAGTGCCCACCTTCAGGCGGTTAGACTGCACCATCGCATCAGGAAACTGGAAGCAGACTGGAAAATCCCAGTCAACTCTTTAATCCCTGGTCAACAAGGCTCTTAATGAGTCCAATTGCCTATCCACCTTGTAGGGGCTGGCATCCTTCCCAGGCCCCGAACCTGCATCAGTCAGGAACAGGTCGGAGTAGTGGTGTGCTGGCCAGCCTTGTAACTTTCGGCTCCCATCCGCCTCAGTTCCTGTCATCAGCAAGGCCTGAAAATTCAGCCCATTATGTTTGTGTTGATGCTAACTGCTGTGGTTACATTGCAGAGTCACTGGGTTGTGACTTATTTTACATCACTCTGAAACTTGTGCAAATTTAGACCTCTACACATTCACATGATGCCTTCCCCAGAGTTTTTCATGTGATCTGCCAGCAGAATATGCTATTTTACAGAACTAATACTGGCAAGTTTGTTTTGCAATGCTCTGAGTACCAGGTTCATTCCAGCATAAACTTAGCAATATAACATTGGACTAGACTGTTGATTTGCCACAATAATTATATGATTAATTTGCTAGCAGTTATTGTGAGTTATTGTATGCATTGCAGTGTTCTGGCTGCTGGCCAAGCTTTCAATGATGGCAAAATTGGAGTTGACCTTCATATTCAGTAGCCCGGTAAGGTTTTCTGGGTGAAAGATATTTTGATCCTGTAATAACTGGGCTGCAAACTATGAGTCAGAATATAGCATAACTTGAAGCCATTGTGGGCACTTATTAAAAACTAAAGTATATTAAGCATGTGACTTATTTTTCTTAAATACATTCTTCATATGAATAAAACACTTTATATTTTTCTTCTTGTTCCTGTGCTGTACTTCATTATGCATCATTACATCTCAGGTAACTTTGCTCCTTTGCTAAGAAATGTATGCTTCGCCCAGTTTGTCTACAGTTTTAGGAAGAACACCTTTCTTCTGTGCGTTTTTTTTTCCACATTGGCATGGCTGAAAGTGAGTAATCACTGGGGTAGATTTTGACATTGTGCGACGATATAAAACAGTTGATAACGAGTCAGCAGCTCTCCTTACTTCTCCCTCCTTGTCATTTCCATTGACCTCAGTCAGGTTGAATAGCCTACTCCTGTTTCCATATTCAATGTCAGTATATCTGCCAATGGCTTTTGCGTTTTGAAGGTGGTTCAGCAACAATCTTTAGTTAAAGCAATTTTGGTATCGTAAATGGCCTCAGGCCTTTTACAGAAGCATAGTGGTACTGTGGTATAGGTGATGAATTAGAAAGGTGGCTGTTGCATGAAAATAAAGCCAAGGTCAGAACAGCAGATGGCCACACTGACAAATATGGTTGGAAGAGGTTGTAGAGTTGTAGGGCACAGCAACCAAAGCATTTATAAGTATTGACACAGAAATTGAATTCAATCCATTGGAGAAGCTGGATCACATGCCAATTGTAAAACATATGCAATTTTCATTGAAATCAGTGGAATGAAAATCGGGTGTCTTCCACAAAGGGCAGACAATTTGCTTATTCAGGTTACCACCCAGGTGGCAAAGTTGAAAATTGCTGCCATTGGATTTTATGAAGGGTAGTACACTGTAGACAGACAGTAGTTGAAAGTCAAGCTTGGAGGTAACAGGGGTGTTGATAAGGGTTTCAGCAGCAGTGGATGGAAGCAAGCAATGTTGCAGAGGTGGAAGTGGGTGTCTTAAGAGATAAGATATATGGTTTGAAGCTGAGCTTTTTGCAACTTCATCTTTTACCTAGCCAGCAATCAAGAAGGAGGACGGTGTCACGGTATTGGGTGCAGAGTTTTTGCTGGAACTATAACAGCATGCTCCATTCTTTGGGGTTATAGACTCATAACTGTGTGAGTGGAGACCAAGCAAATGAGGCCAGAGGTCAGCCTGAAATTAGGCTTTGATCCTTACCTAACTATTCTGGACAATGTGATGTTGCCAGTCGTTTGGGCCATTAACGTCATTGCCAGAGGGCTATCAGGTAAGATTGGGAGAGGAAATTGGGAAATTGGAGTGGGCAGTGAGGTAGGTGGGGTCGGGGTGGGGGAGCTTACTCATCCTGTCTCCTCAGAAAGGTTTTAATGAATTAAAAATAAACGTAGCAACAAGAGCCAATGAATAACCCTGAATGATTAATTTTGTAAAGCGGTCCTTTGACAGCTAGTCCCTAATCAATATATTCAACATTTCTAATTCCAGCGAATTAGGCACAGGTTGCTCCACTTTTAAAATGATATGCTGAGTGCCTAATTCACACATGGGCAAAACACATCCACCAATTTCTAACCCCTCATTTCTGTCTTGATAGTGTTAAGTTGGTGAAGTTTTACCCCATCCATGATATCAGTCCGAATTTGGGTGCATAACTGACATTTCTCGACACTATCTGCTGCCCAAAGGAAATGACCTAGTAGCTGGAGAACAAGTGTAGGAAATTGAGCAGGAACCAATACCACTGAGCGCCTGAGAAATGTTCCCTGAAAACTGCTGGCAATGGTCTAGTCCATCAGCAGTGGGGTCCCTCTTGGTTACAGAGTCCATCCAGTTGCCTGCCCTGCATTGCTAATAATCATCGATGCTGGAAAATGTCTTGGAATCATGGCAGTATTGAGGCAACTAGCGGAAGCCCCACCCCAACATTCCCAGAGCAGAAGAAGGAGAATACTATCCTGTATCACTCATTTGTTCCACTGAACTAGATTACAGCTAATAAAACTGGCTGTTGTCTTCATTTGACACTGAATAAAGGCATTAACAGGAGTACAATCAGATCCCATGCCTAAGCCATTTGCAGTGAGTAACCTGTCAATGAAGTAGTGGGTTTATGTCATCCACTGACTCAGAGGCAGTGACTGTCACCAGCATCACTTCATGCTTCAAATCGATCAGCAGCAAGCCATGCTACTTAAAAAAAGCCTTCCTTTCAAAATCTGGCCTTTTCGCCTGGCATTGTCATCACTTTTGCATGGTACCACTTTGTTCCCTTAAAAAAAAGGGTGACATCACCTAGTTACTCATTAGCCAACACTATCGTGTCAGCCAAATATTACAGAAGCACTGTTCAAATTGTTGTTCTCACATTGCTTATTACTGACAAATATATCAGTCAGGAGCCTAATCACAACCTTATCCAACATTGGCAGGAAAGGGAATATTCTATCCATTGACATCTGTATGATTTATAATTGCTATTTAGCATCTAATTAAAGATCTAAAGTGGTAAACAATTAACCATCTCCCTGCCTGTTACAACCAAATCCATAACAAAAGCTATCAGCTGATTGCATAATTTAGAAAAGCTTTTATGTTTCTTTTATTTCCATTACCCACCCAGAATAAGAAAAATATTTCACAAGAGTGCCAACATGTTCATTTTTTTGTTTAAATTATATCTATTTTCCAGCAAATGTATAACAAATAATTCTGCTCTTACTCAACAGCTTGTGATTTTTTTTTGCTTTTCAGGAATGTTGATGCAGAGCTTGTGCAGTGCACAATATTAGGAGCAAAGACTCAGTGGGTGGGATTGACTCAAGTTCCCATTTTCCCACATTAATATTACAGCTGCTCTGATTTCTTTCACAATCAGAATTATGTCAGGATCAACGCTTGCAGAATATTTTTGAGAAGCTGCAAAACACACCGTAGACTCTGACCCAAAATGAATAGAAAACAGATTGGAGAGTTCTTTCAATCCATTCCTTCTACTGGGGTAATTTTACAAGCCAAATAAACTACAAATCGAGGACAGAGAGTTCCTGAAATCCTGATTTGTGTTCGACAGTCAGCGGTGCAGATTGATTTAGGTGTGGATATCTAAAAAGTGTGGTATCTGTATTAGAGTTAAAAGGAAAAACTCAATGCCAGACATATTGATTTTGAGGTGATACACTTTCATCATGATTGAAAATTCATAAATATCAGAGTTAAGTATAATCCCAAAACCCCTGAGTCAGGACTGAACTGACAGTACTAACGATAGCTAATATTAACATAAATCGCAGTGCTTTGTCGTGGAGCTTTAATGCATGTACTCATTGAGGTGAATGTAAATAGGTTTTAATAAAGCCCATAATTAGCACTTAAAAAAGAGTGTGAGGAAAGTAAATGGGATTATTTGAAACTTTACCCTTAAACTGTCGGCAAGAGGAGGGAAATAATTAGTTTTTCAGTGACAGCCAGTTTTGTAGATTATCAGGTCATGCAGTGTGATGCTGGGACAAACATTAAATTTATAGTAATTAAACTACTGAACAGACCAGACTTTCTTGCACAACCGATATCAACAACGTACACTTTAAGTCTTGCCTTCTAATGTGCTGATCTTGCCATTGCTAACTTGCTCCAGACTTTGCAGGTTTTCTGATTAGAATGTGCTGCAGCAAA
This sequence comes from Carcharodon carcharias, assembly GCF_017639515.1. Classification (NCBI taxonomy): domain Eukaryota; kingdom Metazoa; phylum Chordata; class Chondrichthyes; order Lamniformes; family Lamnidae; genus Carcharodon; species Carcharodon carcharias. The sequence continues at coordinate 181,727,108 of NC_054468.1, forward strand.
CACAATAGTGAATCAGGCCCTCAGCACCAATCTAAGATCTGGAATGGCAGCACATTCACCATCTGTAGCAACGTGAGGGTTTCAGTGACTTAAGTGTGACTTGTTAAATAATATTTAATCTATAATTATTGATATGTCATGCCTCTTTTCAATTTGTGGGATTTTTGTGGTTATGTCAGTGGATCCATAATCCAAAGGCCTGGAGTTCAAATCCCACTACAGCAGCTGGGGAATGTAAATTCAGTTAATTAAATAAGTCTGGAATAAAAAGCTAGTATTAGCAATAGTGACCATGAAACTACCACCTGTCATGAAAACCCATTTGATTCACTAAAGTCCTTTAGGTAAGAAAATCTGTCATCCTTATACCTGCTCTGGCCTATATGTGACCTCAGATTCACAGCAATGTAGTTGCCTCTAACTGCCTCCTGAAATGGACCAGGAAGCGACTCAGTTGTACCAAACCACGAGAAAATACATAATAAGAATAAAACTGGACAGATCACTCAGCTTCAACCAAGGCATCTGTTAGGGAGAACTGTTCTGTTGTTCCGAAGAAGTCACATTTGACTTGAAACCTTAACTCTGTTTCCGTTTCCAGTGATGTTGCCAGACCTGTTGAGTTTTTCCAGCATTTTCTGATTTTATTATCACATGATATCAAGAAAGGGTTGAGTGAACTGGATGCAGAAACGGCTATGGGCCCCAATAAAATCCTAGCTATAGTGCTGAAGACTTCTGCTCCAGAACTAGCCGCAACCCCGGTCAAGCTGATTTAGTACAGCTACAATACTAGAAAATACCCAACAAAGTGGAAAATTGCCCAGATATGTCCTGACCAGAAAAATCAGGACAAATCCAACCCAGCTAATTACTGTTCCATCAGTCTACTCCCCATCATGAGCAAAGTGATGGAAGGGACCATAGACTGTGCTATCAAGCAGCACTAACTCAATACTAATCCTTTCACTTATACTTATTTTGAGTTCCACTGAGACAACTCAACTCCAGACCACATTACAGCTTTTGTCCAAACATGGACAAAAGAGATGAATTGCAGAGGTGAGGTGAGAGTAACTGTCCTTGACATCAAGGCAGCATAATAGAGTCTGACACCAAGGAGCCCTAGTAAGTTCAAGTCAATGGGAATTAGGGGAATAATCCATAGGCCGCATAAGACCAGAAGCTCATAAGACATAGGAGCAGAAATTAGGCCATTCGCCCCTTTGAGTCTGCTCCGCCATTCAATCATGGCTGATAAGTTTCTCAACCCCATTCTTCCCGTAACCTTTGATTCCATTACCAATCAAGAACCTATCTATCTCGGTCTTAAATACACTCAATGACCTGGCCTCCACAGCCTTCTGTGGCAATGAATTCCATAGATTCACCACTCTCTGGCTAAAGAAGTTTCTCCTCATCTCTGTTCTAAAAGGTCTTCCCTTTACTCTGAGGCTGTGCCCTCGGATCCTAGTCTCTCCTACTAATGGAAACATCTTCCCCACATCCACTCTATCCAGGCCTTTCAGTATTCTGTAAGTTTCAATCAGATCCCCCCTCATCCCTCTAAACCCCACTGAGTATAGACCCAGAGTTTTCAAGCGTTTCTCATATGTTAAGCCTTTCATTCCTGGGATCGTTCTCATGAACCTCTTCTGGACCGTCTCCAGGGCAAGAACATCCTTCCTGAGATACGGGGCCCAAAATTGCTCACAATATTCTAAATGTGGTCTGACCAGAGCCTTATAAAGCCTCAGCAACACATCCCTGCTTTTATATTCTAGTCCTCTCGAAATAAATGCCAACATTACATTTGCCTTCCTAACTATCAACTCAACCTGCAAGTTAACCTTAAGAGAATCCTGGAATAGGACTCCCAAGTCCCTTTGCACTCCAGATTTATGAATTCTCTCCCCAATTTGAAAATAGTCTATGCCTCTATTCTTCTTACCAAAGTGCATGACCTCACACTTCCCCATGTTGTATTCCATCTGCCACTTCTTTGCCCATTCTCCTAAACTGTCCAAATCCTTCGGCAGTCTTCCTGCCTCCTCAATATTATCTGTCCCTCCACTTATCTTTGTATCATCTTAGCCAGGATGCCCTCAGTTCCTTCATCTAGATCATTAATGTATAAAGTGAAAAGTTGTGGTCCCAACACTGACCCCTGCGGAACTCCACTAGTCATCGGCCGCCATCCTGAGAATGACCCCCTTATCCCCACTCTCTGCCTCCTGCCAGACAGCCAATCTTCTATCCATGCTAGTACCTTGCCTCCAACACCATGGGCTCTTATCTTATTGAACAGCCTCCTGTGCGGCATCTTGTCAAAAGCCTTCTGGAAGTCCAAGTAGATAACATCCATTGGCTCTCCTTTGCCTAACCTACTTGTTACCTCCTTAAAGAATTCTAACAGATTTGTCAGGCATGACCTCCCCTTGATGAAACCATGCTGACTTTGCCCTGTTTTACCATGCACTTCCAAGTATTCTGAAATCTCTTCCTTAATAATGAACTCTAACATCTTACCAATGACCGAAGTCAGGCTAATCGGCCTGTAATTTCCTATCTTTTGTCTCACTCCCTTCTTAAACATTAGCGATTTTCCAGTCCTCTGGGACCCTCCCTGACTCCAGTGATTCCTGAAAGATCACCACTAATGCCTCCACTATATCTTCAGCTATCTCCTTCAGAACTCTGGGGTGTAATCCATCTGATCCAGGTGATTTATCCACCTTCAGATCTTTCAGTTTTCCTAGCACCTTCTCCTTGGTAATGGCCACCATTCTCACCTCTGCCTCCCGACTCTCTTGAACTTTGGGGATGTTACTCGTGTCTTCCACCGTTAAGACTGACACAAAGTACCTATTCAGTTCCTCCGCGATTTCTTTGTTCCCCACTACTACTTCTCCAGCATAATTTTCCAGCAGCCCAATGTCCACTTTTGCATCTCTCTTACCCTTTATATATCTAAAAAAAACTCTTGCAATCTTCTTTTATATTACTGGCTAGTTTACCCTCATCTTTAATCTTCTCCCTCCTTATTTCTTTTTTAATTGTCCTCTGTTGGTCTTTGTAGGCTTCCCAATCCTCTGGTTTCCCACGGCTCTTCGCCGCATTGAATGCTTTCTCTTTAGCTTTTATGCTGTCCCTGACTTCCCTTGTCAGCCATGGTTGCCTTGTCTTCCCTTTAGTATGCTTCTTCCTAGGGATGAATTTTTGCTGTGTCTCCCAAATTACTCCCAGAAACTCCTGCCATTGCTGTTCCACTGTCTTTCCTGCTAGGCTCATATCCCAGTCAATTCTGGCCAGCTCCTCACTCATGCCTCTGTAGTTGCCTTTATTCAACTGTAATACCGTTACATCCGATTCCAGCTTTTTCCTCTCAAATTGCAGTTATACTGGCACAAAGGAAAATGGTTGTGGTTGTTGGAGGCCAATCATCTCAGTGCAGGACATTTCTGCAGGAGTTCCTCAGGGTAGTATCCTAGACCCAACCATCTTCAGCTGCTTCATCAATGGCCTCCCCTCCATCATAATGTCAGAAATGTGGATCTTGCAGATGATTGCACAGTGTTCATTTCCATTCACAACTCATTGGAAGATGAAGCAGTTCGTGCCTGCATGCAGCATGATCTGGACAACATTAAGGCTTGAACTGATAGGTGGCAAGGAACCTTTGTGTTAATTAAGTGCCAGGCAATGACCATCTCCAACAAGAGAGAGTCCAACCACCTCCCCTTGGCATTCAATTGCTTACCATGGCTCAATCTCCCAACATTTACATCCCGGGGATTATCATTGGCCAGCCTCAGATGTACTGTGGCTACAAGAGCAAGACAAAGGCTCTGTATTCTGAGGCAAGTGACTCATCTTCTAACTCTCCAAAGCCTTTCTGCAATCTACAAGGTACAAGTGAGGAATGTAATGGAATACCCCATCCATCTGAGAGTGTAGAAAGGGCCTTAGTTTAATGTCTCATTAGCAGGAGAGGGGCTAAAATTGGGGAAAAAAGCAAAGACATCAATATTAACCTCCTGCCCACCTCCTTCCTGACAGTCAGGGCAAACCTCAAAATGTAAAAACTATGACCGCATCACCAAACAGATGTGGACATGTCTGTTGACATTTTCACAGTGACAACTTTCAATGTGTGCTCCTCTGAGGAGAGGCAAGACACTTCATTAAAATATTTAAATCAGGCTGCCATAGTGCATTTGGGAGCCTGATTTAAACATTTTAATTGCCAATCAGGTTTCACAGGGCTTGGGAAACTTGACCATAAAAGGAGGCAGGAAGCGAAAGATAATGGAGCCTTGGGCACTACCCCTACAGCAATGTCCTGAGGTTGAAATGATTGGTATCCAACAACCACAACCATCCTCCTTTATGCTAGGTATTACTCCAACCAGTGAGGAGTATTCCCCCAATTCCCATTGTTACAATATGAGGTATACGCAACTTTACGGGAACATATAGTAAACTGCTGTTAATCACCTCAACCGGATGTGATGTATTAAACCAATGACTTGGAGTCAGTCTACAAGCAGCAGCAGTAAGAATCAGAAGTATATACTTAGCCTCCTAGTTGACGTTATTTGCGTATAATCTTACCATCAAATAAAGAACTCATATTATTGTTTCACCAATCCTTGTATACGATTGATACATTTACGTCAAAGTGAAGGATGTAACATGGTGGTAGCATAGTTTTGAAGATTTGACTGAGCAGAATACAAGTCTTAACACTTCCACATCGAGCAAAAGAAAAGAACTGGTATGGAAGTGAAAAATTATAAAGAACTCACCATGTGGAAGTGATTCTGCAGCTCTATAGGAATCCTATGCATCACACTTTTGTTCTGGGATTGCACCTTGCTGCAGGCAACAGGCACCTGATCCCGGTAAGATTGTTCAAATCTGGGAGAACTTAAATAGTACAAGTCTACCTGCTGTGAAGTTAAAGCAGGAAAATAAATTAAATAGCTGACTCTGGAAAGTCTATCATTAAGTAGAACGCACAGACAGGAGAGATTCCATTATTGCTGCTTACTGACCCTAAAGAAGGTTAGGGGAACTTAATATACTGCAGACTAGGCTGGGAAGAATCCATCCATGAACAACTCCCAACTGCCAGAAAAAGCCCACAATATGATAGAATTTTACTTTATGTTTGCTAGTGAGGTTGTTCACTCTGAAGCGAGGGTATTAAAGTTGAATAAAGCAAATTATGAAGGCATGAGGGACAAATTGGCTGAGGTGGATTGGGAAAATACATTTAGAAGTAATGGATAGTCTCCAAAGGACTATTGCATAGCTTACAGCACCTATACTTTCCTTTAAGGTGCAAAAATCCAAAGTCAATCAATCGTGGCTGACAAAGGAAGTTAAGAATTGTATAAAATTAAAAAAGGCTTATAAAGTTGCCAGAAGTAGTAGTAAATCTGAGGATTGGGAGGTTTTTAGAATGCAGCAAAGGAAGACCAAGAAACTGGTAAAGAAAGGGAGAACAGAATATGAATGCAATCTATCAAAAAAACATAAAAACAGTCTGTAAAAGCTTCTATAGGCATGCAAAAAGGAAATATTTGGCTAAGACAAATGTGGATCCATTACAGGCAGAGTCAGGAGAATTCATAAGGGGAATAGAGAAACAGCAGAAAAGCTAAATGATTACTTTGTATCTGTCTTCACTGAGGAAGATACAGGAAACCTCCCAAATTTAGACATCCAAGGGACTTGGGAGAATGAGGAGTTGTAGGAAATTGGTATAAGAATGAAGGTTATATTGGAGAAATTAACAGGACTGAAAGGTGGTAAGTCCCCGGGACCTAATATTCTGCATCCCAGAGTGTTGAAAGAGGTTGCTATAGAGATAGTGGATGCATTGGTGATCATTTTTCAAAATTCTACAGATTCTGGAATGGTTCCTGAAGACTGGAAGGTAGCAAATGTCATCCCTCCATTTAAGAAGGGAGGGAGAGAGAGAACAGGAAACTGCAGACCTGTTACATCAGTAGTAGGGGAAATGCTAGAATCTATTAAAAAGGATGTGATAAATGGATATTTGGAAAATCATGATCTGACTGGGCATGGGCAACATGGATTTGCAAATGGGAAACCATGTTTGATGAATTTATTAGAGTTTTTTTGAGGATGTTACTAACAAAGTTGATAAAGGAGAATCGATGTACGTAGTATAATTGAATTTTCAGAAGGCCTGAAGGATAAAGTCCCCCACAGGAAGTTGATTAGCAAAATAAAAGCAAATGGGATAGGAGGAATATACTGGCATGGGTTAAGGATTGGCTAACAAGCAGAAAACAGAGATAAAAACAAAAAAACTGCGGATGCTGGAAATCCAAAACAAAAACAGAATTACCTGGAAAAACTCAGCAGGTCTGGCAGCATCGGCGGAGAAGAAAAGAGTTGACGTTTCGAGTCCTCATGACCCTTCGACAGAACTTGAGTTCGAGTCCAGGAAAGAGCTGAAATATAAGCTGGTTTAAGGTGTGTGTGTGGGGGGGCGGAGAGATAGAGAGACAGAGAGGTGGAGGGGGTTGGTGTGGTTGTAGCGACAAACAAGCAGTGATAGAAGCAGATCATCAAAAGATGTCAACAACAATAGTACAATAGAACACATAGGTGTTAAAGTTAAAGTTGGTGATATTATCTAAACGAATGTGCTAATTAAGAATGGATGGTAGGGCACTCAAGGTATAGCTCTAGTGGTTTTTTTTTATTTTATATAATGGAAATAGGTGGGAAAAGGAAAATCTTTATAATTTATTGGGAAAAAAAAAGAAGGGGGAAACAGAAAGGGGGTGGGGATGGGGGAGGGGACTCACGACCTAAAGTTGTTGAATTCAATATTCAGTCCGGAAGGCTGTAAAGTCCCTAGTCGGAAGATGAGGTGTTGTTCCTCCAGTTTGCGTTGGGCTTCACTGGAACAATGCAGCAAGCCAAGGACAGACATGTGGGCAAGAGAGCAGGGTGGAGTGTTAAAATGGCAAGCGACAGGGAGGTTTGGGTCATTCTTGCGGACAGACCGCAGGTGTTCTGCAAAGCGGTCGCCCAGTTTACGTTTGGTCTCTCCAATGTAGAGGAGACCACATTGGGAGCAACGAATGCAGTAGACTAAGTTGGGGGAAATGCAAGTGAAATGCTGCTTCACTTGAAAGGAGTGTTTGGGTCCTTGGACGGTGAGGAGAGAGGAAGTGAAGGGGCAGGTGTTGCATCTTTTGCGTGGGCAAGGGGTTGTGCCATAGGAGGGGGTTGAGGAGTAGGGGGTGATGGAGGAGTGGACCAGGGTGTCCTGGAGGGAACGATCCCTACGGAATGCCGATAAGGGGGGTGAAGGGAAGATGTGTTTGGTAGTGGCATCATGCTGGAGTTGGCGGAAATGGCGGAGGATGATCCTTTGAATGCGGAGGCTGGTGGGGTGATAAGTGAGGACAAGGGGGACCCTATCATGTTTCTGGGAGGGAGGAGAAGGAGTGAGGGCGGATGCGCGGGAGATGGGCCGGACACGGTTGAGGGCCCTGTCAACGACCGTGGGTGGAAAACCTCGGTTAAGGAAGAAGGAGGACATGTCAGAGGAACTGTTTTTGAATGTAGCATCATCGGAACAGATGCGACGGAGGCGAAGGAACTGAGAGAATGGGATGGAGTCCTTACAGGAAGTGGGGTGTGAGGAGCTGTAGTCGAGATAGCTGTGGGTGTCGGTGGGTTTGTAATGGATATTGGTGGACAGTCTATCACCAGAGATTGAGACAGAGAGGTCAAGGAAGGGAAGGGAAGTGTCAGAGATGGACCACGTGAAAATGATGGAGGGGTGGAGATTGGAAGCAAAATTAATAAATTTTTCCAAGTCCTGACGAGAGCATGAAGCAGCACCGAAATAATCATCGATGTACCGGAGAAAGAGTTGTGGAAGGGGGCCGGAGTAGGACTGCAACAAGGAATGTTCCACATACCCCATAAAGAGACAGGCATAGCTGTTTCCCCCTTCTTTTTTTTTCCCAATAAATTATAAAGATTTTCCTTTTCCCACCTATTTCCATTATATAAAATAAAAAAAAACCCACTAGAGCTATACCTTGAGTGCCCTACCATCCATTCTTAATTAGCACATTCGTTTAGATAATATCACCAACTTTAACTTTAACACCTATGTGTTCTATTGTACTATTGTTGTTGACATCTTTTGATGATCTGCTTCTATCACTGCTTGTTTGTCGCTACAACCACACCAACCCCCTCCACCTCTCTGTCTCTCTATCTCTCCGCCCCCCCACACACACACCTTAAACCAGCTTATATTTCAGCTCTTTCCTGGATTCGAACTCAAGTTCTGTCGAAGGGTCATGAGGACTCGAAACGTCAACTCTTTTCTTCTCCGCCGATGCTGCCAGACCTGCTGAGTTTTTCCAGGTAATTCTGTTTTTGTTTTGTAAGCAGAAAACAGAGTTGGAATAAACAGGTTACTCTCGCGTTGGCAGGCTCTGACTAGCGGGTGCTGCAAGGATCAGTACTTAGGCCCCAACTGTTCACAATATATGTGAATGATTTGGATGTGGGAACCAAATATAATATTTCCAAGTTCACAGATGATACAAAGCTAGGCAGGAATGTGTGCTGTGAGGAAGATGTAAAGCAGCTACAGGAGGATTTGAACAGACTTAGTGGGCAAGAACATGGTAGATGGAACATATTGTGGAAAATGTGAGGTTATCCACTTTGGTAGAAGGAACAGATGTGCAGAGTATTTCCTAAGTGGTAAGAGATTAGAAAGTGTAGATCTACAAATGGACCAGGGTGTCCATAAGTCACTGAAAGCTAACATGCAGGTGCAGCAGACAATTAGGAAAGCTAATGGAATGTTAGCCTTTATTGCAAGAGAATTTGAGCACAGGAGTAGTGAAGTCTTGCTTCAATTGTATAGAATCTTAGTTAGGCCACACCTGTAGCACTGTGTGCAGTGTTAGTCCCTTACCTCAGAAAGGATATTATTGCTATAGAGGGACTGCAACAAAGGTTCATCAGACTTGTTCCAGGGATGATGGGACTGTTTTATGAAGAGAGATTGGGGAAACTGGGCCTGAATTCTCTAGACTTTCAAAGAATGAGAGGTGATTTCATTGAAAGCTACAAAATAATTAAAGGGATAGACAGGGCCGATGCTGGTAAAACATTTCCCCTAGTTGGGGAGACCAGAACTAGGGGGCACAATTACAAGATAAGGGGGAAACCACTTAGGACCGAGATGAGGAGAAATTTCTTTGCTCAAATGTTTGTGAATCTTTGGAATTCTCTACCCCAGAGGGCCAATGGAAGCTCGGTTAGTGAGTATGTTTAAGGTAGATATTGATAGATTCTAATTAACAATAATGTAAAGGGTTATTGGGATAGTATGGGTAAAAGGCAGTGAAGTGTTCGATCAGCCATGATCATATTGAATGGTTGAGCAGGCTCAATGGGCTGAATGGCCTTCTCCTGTTCCTATGTTCCTAAGAAGTCTGTAAAAAGCTTTTTCATGGTTTTAGTTTACTTTTGAAGCCGGCAATTCCTTTTCATGCCAAAAGTCACTGTCTTGTGGGCGGAGCTCCAGTAAACCTGTGAAAAGTCAGAAAGAGCTCAACACGCCACCACTGAAGTCAAGAAGTAACCTATGACCAACTAAGGTAGTGGCCACTAAATGTACTGCAGATCAGAGAAACAAGCACAGCTGTTCTGTTTCAGATAAGGTTTGTCCTGGATGATTTCAAGCTTCTTGAGCATGGTTGGAGCTGCAGTCATCCAGGTAAGTGGAGAGAATTCCATCGCATTCCTGACTTGAGCCTCGTAGATAGTGGACAGGCTTTGGGGAGTCAGGAGATGAGTTACTCGTCACAGAATTCCCAGCCTCTCACCCGCTCTTGTAGCGACAGTACTTATATGGCTGGTCCAGTTCAGTTTCTGGTCAATGGTAACTCTCAGGATGTAGATAGTGGGGGGATTCAGTGATGGTAATGTCATTGAATGTCAAGAGAAGATAGTTGGATTCTCTCCTGTTGGAGACATCATTGCCTAGAACTTGCATGCCGTGAATTTTATTTGTCACTTATCAGCACAAACCTGAATGTTGTCCAGGTCTTGCTGCATATGGGCGCAGACTTGCCTGGATGAGCACAGCTCCAACAACACAAGAAGCTCAACATCATCCAGGACAAAGATTGATTGGCACCCCATCCAACATTCATTCCCTCCATCACTGCGCACAGTAGCAACAATGTGTAGCATCTACAAGGTGCACTGCAGCAATTCACCAAGGCTCCTTCCACAGCACCTTCCAAACCTGCAACCTCTACCACCTAGAAGGAAAATGGCAGCAGAAGTATGGGAAATCCACCACCAGCAAGTTCCCTCTCAGGCCACATACCATCCTGACTTGGAACTATATTGCCGTTTCTTCACTGTTGCTGGGTCAAAATCCTGGAACTCCCTTCCTCAGAGCATTGTGGGTATAACTACATCACAGGGACTGCAGCAATTCAAGAAGCTGCTCACCACCACCTTCTCAAGCGCAATTAGGGATGGGCAATAAATGCTGGCCTGGCTAGTGATGCCCACATCCCTTGAAATTTTTTTTTTAAAACAGTGCTAATACCCTGCAAAAAGCCACTACGTATCCATAGAATTTCCAACACTTAATTGGAAGGCAGCGGGTCTCCTAGCTGAATTTATTTTGTTTTGGCAATGCGTAGATCAATGTTTTCTGGACCTTAATATTTCTGAACCAGAAAAAACAAACCATTAAAATTAAAACTACAATAGGCAATGAAGGTCTCCACAGACTAAACACGTCAAGTCAGTCTGACAACAATCTTAAAATTCCACAGAAAATATGGTCAACCCTTTGGTCAGAATTTTCCACTGAGCAGGCAGACACGTGCCTGACCTGTTCAAGCATAAAATAACACGTGATGACATCGGGCGAGCGTCCTGATGTCATCGTGCACTCGCGCAATATTTCGGTTGGCGGGCACGCTTCCAAGTTTAATTAAGAGGACAATTAAGCTCATTAACAGCACAATTAACAGAGATTTTTCGTTGCCTGTCCAATATTACGGTTGGCAGGTGGGCAAATCAACCAGACGGCCTTTGTATCTATAAGGAAACCTCATCCACGGGCGGGATGAAGTTTCTGTGATAGATTAAAATAAAAATAATTATCTATTGATAGCATTTTCATTTTCTACATTTTCAGGTGACTGTTTATGAAGCTTGGACACTTTTTTCCAGTTTCTGTCACCTTTGTTTTAGGTTATTCAGGTCTTCAGCTCCCTGAGGCAGCTCTCTGCCTTCAGGGAGCTTTCTGTGAGCGCTCACACGTGCCCACGCTGACTTCAGCGCTTGCCCTCCTCCCAACAACCCCCTAGCAGTGCTGAGCCTTTCAGAGCATTTTTAATGCTGGCAGGCCGTTAATTGGCCAGCCAGCGTGAAAACGCAGTTGACGGTCTGTTCCCTGGCTGCTCCCCAAGCCGACCTAAAAACCCTGCCCTTGAAGATCAATTAAGAGTGAAGTTCAACTTCTGAATAAACCATCTGGAATTCAGGTCTTGTAGGCAACAACCAATAGAGACCATTGACCAACTCATAAGTAGATGTAGAGACAATTTTATGGCAGGGGAGCTAGTTGACAGAGTAATCGAGATCATGACAGCATCTACCCTAATGGAAGCATTCAAAAAAGACCTCTGGAATATCCCAAATGTTAGGACCCAACCATGGAGGCACTACTACAACGCAGATGTAAGTACTAAGCTGTATGAATGGGTAGACATAGTCTGCAGGCTATATGTAATTTGTCCACCCATTGGCACAGTAGCTGATGCAAGCAAACTGAGTAAGCAATGTTGACATTGCAGCCTCATATATGCACCTAGGAATTTCTCAGCTTTTAGCTCTGTATGGAAGGCATGTGGCACCAAAGGACATTGGAAGCATCCATGCAGAAAGCAAAGGCCAAAGCAAGTGGTTCAACCATCACGAGAAGCCACAAACAGAGGCCAGACAGGTACAGCATTCCAACCAACCAAGAGCACATACCAAACAACGTAAAGACAAAATCCACAAAATGTCTAGCCAAGCTGTCCAGTCTGACAATAGGGATGACCAGACCATCGACACACAATGTACGCAGATATTCAGTACGGTGAACACTGAAGCACCTGGTGCTAATAAAAGCCCTTGCCTCCGTCCAGATTAAATGCCCACAGGTGCTGGGTCAGCATAATCTGTATGGAAAACTAGATACCAGTGCAAGTACAAACATCTTTGAACACTGAAATGTAAATACCTACAGTGGTTCACCAACCACTGCCAAACTCACTGCATACAATGGCTTGGAGATTCCATCTCTGGTATCCATTACATTCAAGTTTCACTGCAAAAACTCACCATGGTCACCCCAGATGTTTTCTTTTGTGTGAACATCATGGGCCCAGTTTTCAAAGTCCTACCAGCATGCAGGGCCCTGTCCTTGGTCACCATTCATGGTACCATCAAGACAACGATGAGGATCACAGACCACATTGGAAACCGTATGCTTATACTGGGTGAAGATCAACTAACTCTGCAAAGCAGATCATCAGCCAACAGGCCATGTTGCATAATTTGAGCCAAATATGTATATTCATACTTCATCATACTACAGAACCAAGGCAAAATTACTATTTTGCAAACAAGAGCAGACAAACCTCCCCATTTATCACTCATTGATACTCCCAGGAGTAAGTGATGCATTAAATCAAAAAGCAGGGGAAGGTGAAAGATGCCCACAACTGGCATGTGAGTCACAAATTAGTCAACCTGAACATCAGACAAAAAGTTTGAGTACAACACCCAACTGATGCCACATGGGGTGGAGCAGAGATCATCAGCATTTTCCCAGCACAAAGATCACACCAAGCACAAACACCAAAGGGCATGACATTGCAACAAAACAGATGGTGTATCAGAACAAAGACAAAAACAACCAGAAACAATGAATAATCCTGTTGCAACTAGAACACAGTATAAGCACCCCTAACCAGCATTCTGAGAACATACAGCAGCCTCCAGCAAAGATCACCATAATTAAGTCTGGTTGGACAAATAAACCACCAATGTATTTCAGAGACTGTAAATTTATTGCTTTGCATAATGATTTATTCAGGCACTGTTATTTCATTTTGCTGTGATCTAAATAGTTTGGTTCTCTAAGGGTAAACCTTTAGTTAATAAACAGGGGGAAGTTGAGGTATGAGGTACATGTACCTTTAGGGGTATGTATCTTCAACTGCTGTCAATCACTACCACCTCGACAGGATGTGATGTATTAATCCAATAACTTGTCAGTCTACAAACAACATTAGTAGGAATCTTATATACTTAGCCTCCTAGTTAATCTTAATTGTATATAGACTTATCTTCAAATAAAGAACCTACATTATTGTTTCACCAATCCTCGCATACGATTGGTATGTTTATGTTGAAGAGAAGAATGTAATACCCTTTGACCTCAATTTTGTGAGGGTTTCTTGGAGCCTTACATAATTAAATGCAATCTTATTGTCAAGTGACCTCTGCAGTTCAACTCTTATTTTCCATAGCCAGAGAATAGATTGACGGGGCAGTAATTGGCAGTTTGGATTTGTCCAGCTTTTTGAGGACAGGACATACCTAGGTAATTTTCCACTTTTCCAGGTAGATGCTAGTGTTGTTGCTGGAACAGCTGGTTAGGGCATGACTAGTTCTGGAGCACAAGTCCTCAGTGCTACAGCGGGGATGTTGTTAGGGCCGATAGCCTGTTACAACAGCAGACTAATGTTACCAATAACCTATGGGCAATTTTAACTTTTTAAAGGAAGACCTGTGTTTAAAAAAAATGCAAATAAAGGCACTGAACAAAAGATGGCTGATGATATAAAGAAGAATTTTCCAGAAAATGGTCAATGTGGATTATACTGACAGACCTGTCCTGAGGGAACATGGAATGTTGCACCTGAAAAGATGTCATGACCTTCTTCAAGCAGGGACACTTGAAAGGGAGTTAGGAAAAATGCAAAAGACTGAATGTTAATCTCCTGTGGTTGCGGAGACAAAAGACTGATTTGCACGTCTCCGCAGTCACCCAAAAAATCCATCTTCTGTTGATTTATATCTCAGGATGTGTAAATAGTTCTGATATGAATGCAAGATGACTGTTTCTCCTCCTGGACTACACAGGAATAAATGGGTTAAAAAGCTAGCTGCAGAGCAGTGTGCAGTGAGCGCATGACAGCAAGCAGGAGAACAAGAATCACCACCCTGCAGCTTGCAGGCTAAAGGATCACACTCTCTCTCTCTCTGTTGCTGAAGGCAAAGCTCAGCGGAAGCCATGATATAAAGGAAATAGGAGAGCCTTTCATCCACCCTGGAGAAACAAGTGCCTCCAAACCAACCTCAAAACTGCCAAAGTCAACCCCAACAGAATCACACAACTTAACGGCCATAATGTACTGCCATCTACACCTCACAGACAAGCCAAAGACTGATCTGTATTTTTTTAACTTTTATTTGGACTCAGCTTCTAATTTCTGATCTGTGTGTATGCATGTTGCAATTTTATTATTTTTCTCAGGTTTTAGTAAATAATAAACTTAATTTTTCTTTGACTCAGTAAAGCCATGTTAAATTGGCTTCTTCTAAAACAAATAAATTTGGACTAGGAAAAGGTATGCACGGGGGGGAGGGATCCCTTGTAAATTGACCTTGTTGTGACCAACTGAGGGGGTTGAATAAAGGAGAGACAGCTCATTCCTCCTCATGGGCAGCATAATCAAATTGTGGTCCCATTTAGGAAGTTGACAAATTAGGCGACCTCACCCAGAGACTGGTTGTAACAAGACCTTGCTGTGACCCAGTGACTAAAAAGATCGACAAGAACTTAGACACACCTGTCAACATCTGGAATTTTTTTAATCTTCTCTTCTAAAAAGCTGATTTTATTCTTTTGTTTTCCTTTATCCTACATCCAACAAGAATGCAAAGCCTTTTTGCTCAATAAAACTTTCATTTCAAGATACTCTGAGCAGTAGTTAGATGGTGAAAGGTCATATCCATTTTGCCAGGGTACTTTCATGTGGCCTTTTATTATACAGGGAATAAGCTGATACCATTTGTTTCCTCTTTTCCTATCTCGATGTCAACTGAAACTAAATGTTCTATTGCTGTGTGAAGTCAAGATAGCTGCTTAGCAAGTTTCAAGTTTTCCCATATTTTGCTCAGACCCTGGTGAATACCAACTTTTCACTGAACAGAGGATGTCAACTGGAGACAAAACAGTCACATTACATTACTGGCCGAAAACATCTCCAAGGAAAATCTTCAGATATCATCCTCCGCATAGCAGTCTCAATGCCCCCAGTACAGTTAACAGGTCAAGGGTTGGGAATGTTACTAAAAGGAAAAGAGCTGTCAAGTAAATGCTTCCAAAACTGGTTTAAAAAAAAATATCTGCCAAGCAAATGCTTCAGTAAGTCTGATGGACAAGGATAAAACAGTACAGAGTATTAGTGTAAAATCCTACATTCATACTATTCAGTTAGAAGCCAGAGGAACCTTAATGTGAATTTTAAATACTTCTATCAAATCTCGTAACCTTCTCTGCTCTAAGGAGATCAACCCAGTTTCTCTAGCCTTTGCACATAACTGAAATTGCATATCTTTGGTGCAATTCTAATAATTTTCTCCTTCACCTACCTAAGATCTTGACACAGTGGGTGGAATCATCTGTTCTCACTGGAAGCGAGCTTGGAGGCTGGAATGGTATTTATCTCAATGGGGTGGTGGTGTGCCTTTTAGCCTCTACCAGACCATGATTCTCCTTCCTGCCCCACCTCCAATTGAGGCCCTTAAATAGCCAATTAATGCGCGCTTAGGGGCCTCATTCTGCCGCAGCTAGGATTAACCCAGCTGCAAGTGGGCCAATCACCACCCGATGTGCACGATAGGTGAACCTATGTGGTAAGCCTGTCACCTCAGGGTGGAGGGTGTGAGGCCACTCAATCAAAGGCAATCAGTGCCTGATTGATGGGACTGGACATCAGGAAGGGAGGGCCCACTGGGACCCATCCCCTCCCCTGCCCTACTTCTGACAACCCTTCCCCTTCTTCCTGTGAAATCACCTTCCCTCACATTACTCACCAGTAGCCTGGGACCTGCAGCAGTTGTTAGGATTAGCCGATATCATTGCAACTAGGGGAAGAATTTTACTTCTGGACCCAATCGAGCATAAAATAACGCACGATAACATCGAGTGAATGTCCCAATGCCATCGCACAGGCACGATATTTTGTCGGCGGGCACACGCGAGAGTTGGCAGCATGCCTGCCGACAATTAAGAGGCCTATTAAGGCCATTAAAGTTTCAATTAGCAGTGATTTTTCGCTGCCCATCCAACATTATGGTCGGCGAGCAGGTGAAACGGCCAAGCGGCCTTCGGATTTTTGAGGAAATTTCATCCACAGGCGGGATGAGGTTTCCAATATCAAATTTTAAAAATTTAAATGTTTGGGCAGAATTTTTATTATCTGTATGCTTAGGTGAGTGAGTCCAATGTGTGGACATTTTTCCTGCATTTTTACATCCTTATTTCCTGGTTTTAAATTCTTCAACTCACTGAGGCAGCCCGCCCACCATGCCCACCCAACAACCCTAAAATCCTGCCCTAGGAGTTTCTGTATCTGGAAAGCCAGAAGAATTTGAACAGTGACTATCAGCTGCCAAACATTTTGATATTTGCAGGGTTTTTTTTGCCATTCTTTTTGCAGACATCTGGTCTTGCACACTGTACCCCAGTTTTCATGCTCTGTAACAGATTACATCTGTTTTACACAGAATTTATATCATTAACTATTCCAATGGAAATGCAAATTAACAGAGCCAGAAAGCCCTCCCTCTGTGGCTGCAGTGTGTCCTATCTTCAGAATACATTGTCAAAGTTTTTTCAACAGCGTTTCCCAATTCTGCAACTTCCACCACCTAGAAGGACAAGGACAGTGGGTGCATAGGAACATAATCACTTTCCAGTCCCCCTCCAAGTCACTCACATTCCTGACTTGAACATATATTGGTGTTCCTTCACTGGGTCAAAATCCTAGAACTCCCTATCAAACAGCATTGCTGGGGAATGTTCACTATTTGAGCTGCTGTTTCAAGATAAAGGCACACTGCCACCTTCGCAAGAACAAGTAGGGCTGGACAGTAAGTGCTAGCTGGCAACACCCATATCCTGAGAATGAATTAAAATAATTCTCTCCTGACTAATGGTGGGTGAAAATCTTCTTAATGATGCAAGAGTTATGCAGTTTGCCATGTGAAATTTCCTCTGTATAAAGGTATAAAGGTCTAACACACCCAAGCAAAATCATCTTAATTTGCAGAGTAGATGGACCGACTTGATGGACTGGACAGGTTTCAACATGAAAACAGAAAAACTTCATTACAGAGAGCTTTTCAGATGTTACATGCTCGATCAGGACCCTCGTCAGGGAGCACCACCACTCCCCCCCACAATTCCCTTTGCTTAGGGCTTGTTGGTGTTGGTTGGAGCCTCCAAGAACATCACGTGACTCCTTATGGACAGCAGGGGAGGCTATACCTTGAGTTCGACAATAGGAATGTCTTGACCTTGTTAATACATGATGTGAACTGTATTTACTCCACCATTCTTAAATTAAACTACAATTTTGTTGTTATTTCAGAGGTGAATCTTCTTCAATTATATTGAGCCCCAAAGAGGAAACTTTAGCATTAAAAAAATCTTCATTTTCCATTGTGCTGTCCTTATAAAATCAGTATTTGACCATAGTAAACAGACCCCGTGACCCAGGCTAAGCACGGAGTGACAGTCATATACTGATCAATCAGACCTCTAAAGCTGCTCTTTTTGCTGTGTGCCTGTTTGGTTTCTTTCGATTGAAGTGAAGCAAAATGAAGTCATGAGCAGCCATTCCAATTGGCTAGTTTAAATGCATCTCTAAGTATCAATTTCAATTTAGATAGCAGCCCTCTCCAGTTATACAGGAATACATCTGAGGTCAGAGTCAGGAAGAATGCAACAATAGATTTGTGTAGCATTAAGATGCCATGATTTCACTTCAGACTATTGTATGGTTGCATTAAATTTGTTCCCTTCCAACAGAGCTCCAACATGACTTTTGCCTGATGCTATTCATAAATCTGTATGCTACAACATAACACGTTATGTTACCTTTGTGAGGTTAACAAAGGAAAAGGAAATTCTGAAGAAGAGTCACATGGACTCAAAACATTGGGAAGAACTTTTAGGTCAGCAGGCGGGCGCAATCGGTGGGTCTGGGATCAGCCTGGGAAAGGACTGCCGACTGCGATCGGCCCCAACTGCAATTTCACGAAGGCAGGCCAATTAACAGCCAACCAGCATGAAGTGTGCACAGAAGCTCAGCGGTGCTGGGGTGGGGGGAGGAGGAGGGCGGGCGCTGATGTCAGCGCGGGGCCAGCGCTGACAGAAAGCTCCCTGAAGGCAGAGAGCTGCCTCAGGGAGCTGAAGACCTGAAAAGCATTAAATAAAGCTTTTAGAGTCAGGGTAAAAAATGTCCAAGCATCACAATCAGTCATTTGAACATATACATGATGAAAATGCTGTCCACAGATTTTTATTTTTCTTTCATTTAATAACAGAAACCTCATCCTGCCCTTGGATGTGGTTTCATGAAAAATGCAAAGTCTGCCTGGTCAATTCACCTGTCCGCCAACCGTAAGTTTGGACTAACCACGAAAAGTCAAAGACAATTGCACCTTTAATAACCTTAATGGCCGCTTCCAACTTTTGCACGCAACCGCCAACCGAAATATCACGCGAGCACAGGGTGACATCGGGACACTCACCCAAGGTCATCTTGCGCGATTTCGCGTTCGATCAGATCAGGCGTTTGCCTGCCCGATCAGTGTAAAATTCTGCCCATTAACTCTGTTTCTCTCTCCACAGATGCTGCCAGACCTGCTGAGTTTTTCCAGCATTTTCTGTTTTTATTTTATATTAGAAATGTTGGATTTGCATTACTGCTGCCTGTAATTAAAGCAGAAAGAGCAGTGTAATTATATTATGTTTTCAGACTCTGACCCAGGCTCAGTACAAATTCATTAAGCCTAAGGCAACTTCATGTTATACGGAAATGCTTTTGTGAGACAGAATAGAAGTGATTGAGGTTACTGTACAGTCAGTCTGCTGGAAGCACTATAACGCAGCCTGCAGTATAATTGACAAAGAGGCATGATGTATATACAAAAAAATTAATTTCATTTGATATATTCTTCCCTATAACTACCTTGAAGGTTTGGCTGGACTTTATTTCCAAACTACACAAGCCAGCCAAGTGCTATGTAGAGATCACTTGATTCTTAAACACAGAAGCTCTGGCAAAAGCTTGACTCTGCATGCTCTATATTGATAGTTTCCCATTCGGATTATGTAGGAGCTAATTATTATTCTTTGCAAAGAAAGCAATGAGGATTCTTATAGCACTGGTTTTATGTTCAGTTTCCTTTGTAATTCTACAATGTTCAGAGCCTGTTTCCAGAATATTTGAGGATGGATGATAAGTGAATAGATGTTTTATCTTATTCTTTTTTACACCTTAGCCCAAAATCCACTCCCTGTATATGAAGTGCTTGTTGTTCTGCAGACGTAAATTAGAAATAACAATGTCCACAATCTTCCTATATCTATGCTGGTTTAAATATTTATAGACTAGCTTCTTTATTCAATGAGATGCTACTTGTTTCCCAGTGTCCTGTGGAAACTCATAAGAAATGTAATAAAATGCTGGATAAATACCAATATGTTCATTTTCCCATTGATGTTTTAAATGTTCAAATCTTAAATATAAAGCTCCAGCTAAGCTTGGAATTTCCCTAAATATGCCTTCAGTGACATCGCTAATAATGTTTTGCTTTAAGTATTATGGTTTAAAATGTCATTTTGAGACTGAATGATCCAGTTGCCACAAATCTCAACTGTGCCTAATTTTTTATCACAGGGTCTATCTCGGCACATTCGTGATGATAGACTGAAAGTTTGAAGGGCACTGACATTAAGACTGAAGTGCCAATCCTGCCTCCCAATTCAAATGTAAGTAAATGAACATGAACCAAATTCCTTGGTTTTGTCAGAAGCTGACTTCATGGATACAGTTTTGCAAATCTAAGTGCAACAACAGGTCATATTTAGTCACAGCTAGAGTTTTCCCTATAGCTATACAAATGAATCCAAAAAACATTGTCTGGGTGCTTTTTAAATAGCGTGTATCAAGGTAACAGTTGAGAGGAAACTGTGTAATTATATATTTTAAAAACAAAAAACTGCGGATGCTGGAAATCCAAAACAAAAACAGAATTACCTGGAAAAACTCAGCAGGTCTGGCAGCATCGGCGGAGAAGAAAAGAGTTGACGTTTCGAGTCCTCATGAAGGGTTATGATGACTCGAGACGTCAACTAATTATATATTTTGTTCATTCTCTTTGTCTAGTAAAATACTGATATTCTTATATTTTTAGAAGCAGCAAACTTCTTCCTCATTTACAGGCATTTCCTCTATGTTAGAGGCTCAGTTGATCCTTTCTATTATGCAATGTCTGATGCTCTTTTACTCCTTCCTTTCTTACACTTGGTATAAAAACCCTTCACCTCTTGTCCATATGTGATAAGCAGTGTTTAGTGATTTCATTCATCCATAAGATAAAGAATTTGCTCTCATAAACTTTTGCTTGTCTAACCTAAAAAAGGACTTGAAAAGATTGAATTAGGGTAACACCCGAGAAAATACCAGTTAAAGATAAATGGAATTCCTTCGAGGACATAATGCTAAAACATCATACCAAGGACTAGTAAACACAGTTTTTAGAAATCTTAGTAGATTAATAAAACAACACCAGGTGGAGCCAGTAAGGGAAAATCAGCTCTAAAAAACTTGGAGGAAAATCACAGAAGAATACATAAAGCTCTAAGAAAAATGGAAAATAGGTGATCAGAGTGATCAAAACACGAAATAAACATAGTTGTAGTATCAGACACATATAAGATTCTTCAAAGATTTTAACAGCAAGATGTTCAGCAAAGAAGTATTGAGGCTGCTACTCTGTTCTCCGTACAGACTGGTAACTTTCAAAAATTTATTTGATTTTCCATTGATTGACTGGAAAGATCACATGTCAAGATTTAGATTTTTACAACTTTTACTGTAACAGACAAACTAAAAGCAACATTGACTAAGCGCTATTTCAGAAGGCAACTTTATATTCTAAACAACAGAAAAGTTTCCCCCATCAACCTTTTTCACTGCCCAAAAGTCCCCCTCCATGGTTAGACTTTACATTGTTCCTTAATTGGGTCCTTTATTCTCAAGGAACAGTACAGAGCCACTCGCCACTTCCAATGTCTTGCTTCCTTTTCCCTTTTCCAGCCAGGTAAGTTCTAATCCCCGAACTGACTTTCATGGTAAGGGTTACCCTTGAGATCCTGCCCTCTAACCAAAGGTAGGCAAATCTACCAACCCCATATAAATCCTCAAAACTTGGTCTTATCAATCCAAGCATGAGCCCACACTCACATTCTGCATGGTGAACAATATGGCTTCCTCTATCCCTCTTTCTCTTTCTCTGTCTCTGTCCCTCCCTCTGTCTTTCTCTCTCTCTCTCTTGCAGGCTGATCATGTCTGAGAGGTTCAGGAATCTCTTAGGAAAACCCTGTAAACTGAAACAACAAAGGTTTGCTTTTCCACTCTCAGAGTCGATCTCCAAGTAACATGAATCACATGGGCCATGTATTCAGGTGGAAATGCTAATTAGCTATCCTTTAGACCCCTAACTCCATTCTATCTTGAAATTAAATACAGGTTAAAGTATAACCGTTTATAAAACCTGACATTCCTGATCCCTTGCTGTGTGACTTGGAGCCTAACAGTCTACACAGAGTCATCACAGATCTGCTTGCCATTGTCTGCAGATCTTAACATCTTGCACTTTCTTTTCCGTAAATCAATCTGGTCCTCATTGTCCCCATGACAAACAAGCCACCCAGGCTTTTCACCAGGCGGGATTCACCGCAGGTCACATGATCCCTTCACGACTACATTTTACCTTAATTTAAACAGATAGCCCCAAAGTATAACAAACCTATAACCTTCACATTTGTAACATTTCCCCCTTAAAACATGAAAAGTCTTCATCAAAGTGATAAGTTTTAGAAAATATTGCAACTTATAACATTCCACACATTTTAACAACTAACTTAGTACATACAGTATATTTATCAATCTCTTCCCTTTTGTCCCATCTGCTCAGTGCACAATCAACATCAACACTCTAACACGATTTAACACATCACCACCGTGACGTCACCAACATATAACAGGATTTAACATCCAACTTATGAGTCTTCAAAGTCCTTTCTCTCATTTAACTGAGAATTTGCTTGACGCTAATGGCCATGCCTTTCATTATGCATTGCAGCTAATATCACCCTTTCCACTTTGCTCAGTGTTATGGTTCTGGTAGAGAACAATAATATTTATTTATTTATTTTTTAGGATCTGAAAACCCAGGTATTTATTAAAAGAATGAAACCACAAAGTTCATGGTTTAAATCAAAAGAATGCCACTGCACAAGATCAAAGGATATGAATACTAATAACCACTCTATCCAAAAGAGTCAGTTATATTAAAGATATTAAAAGTACAATGAACATAGATGCTTATACTTTGAGTTGAACTTCTTAACTCAACTTTCTTTCTATATCCATTTGACTTACACCCCCGATAAACTCAAATCAGATACTTATCAGAAATTAGAAGATTAACCACTTGGTCTGAATTTGGGTTCAAAGATTCATATAAGCGTTGGCATTTCTTACTTGGGCAGAATTTTCTCATCAGCGTGTGGGGGCAGGCCCTGCATGCCGATGCGCAAAGTGACGCGCAGAGACATTGGCCATGCGTTCTGATGTCATTGCACGTCATTCCAGTCTTTTGTTCGGCTGGTGCGCACCTGCATGGACACCTTCCACCTTCCGAGAGCTGCTCTGATGCAGAGCCGTGTGCATGAGGATCCACCCACCATGTAATACAGGTGTTCCTCAAGGGTCCAGTAGCTGTAGGCCTCCAGAATCTTCTCCTTCTTGGATGTCCATAATTTGAGCAAGGCCCTAAAGGAAATTTTCGACTTTTGCATGTCTTGCTTGTTTATAGGTATTCCAAATTGGCATGTTTTCCCACCGGCGTAACGGTAAATCAGGCATGATTCCCGTTCAGTCTTACTTTGCTTCTCATTAGCAGAATGCAAATCAGTTTTATGCCTGCCTCCAGTAGGATTCGCAATCTGCCATGGTGGAAACCATCAGATGATCCTACTGCGTGATGTTCTGCTGCCTTCTGCTAACTCTCCAAGATGAGTCGGAAAGCCAAATCCAGAGGCTTGTCACCTGACTCGGGCCTCACAGATGCCTCTTCGCCAGCAGTCCTCCGAGTGCCGGGGAGCTCAGCTGAATCTGTTTCCTCCTGCTGCAGACACGTATCCGTGTGGTGACCACCAAATTGTGAACCTGAGCCTGCTCTAGATCTAGGTCCCACCAAGGTATGTATTTCTGCGCTGGTGGAAGGTGTGGTGATGGTTGCTTATTTCCAGCTCTTCAATGGAGGAGATATCCTCTTGGCTGGAGGTGAGGATGTGGATGGGGTTGAGGGACTGGCTGGCTGAGGGCATTTGTCGCTTGGCAGAGCTCCCTGTGAACCAAAGTAGAGATAATTAGTGCACGGCAGCAGAGTCAAAAAGAGGAGACAGAGCACTCACAGTTGTGTTGGAAGAGAAATGATCTGGTACAGGATACTCACATGGGTGTTCTCCACCGATCTCACCGTCACCGCAGGAATGTCACATGGCCTCACCAGGCAGTGCGATGGCATGTTCCTCAAAGTGAGTGAGGGACCTAATTTCAGCCACTCCACCTCTGGTCTAGGACCTTTCCCTCCTGTTGTGAGCCTGTTTCTCCTGCATGGAAACAGATGATGAGTGTGTGAGCAGGACACATAGCGCAGGAGATGATAAGGATGCATGGAATATTTCTGTAGTGAGAGGAGTCATGGACAGGGTGACGATGCGAGCTCCAGGGGATATGAGCCTGATGGTGATGTAAGGGTGTGTGTGAGAGTTAGTGTTGTTGTCCCTTGAGGTGTGAGATCCCTGTGGATGTGTGATGGGTTTATGAGTGTGTGTTGAGAGTGACTTAGTGCAATTCAGGGAAAATCCTGCCTACAGTCTTTGAACTACTTTGCTCGAGTTTTAATTCTGGATATCCATTTTCTTCCATGGCTGTCGGATTATTTTTATTATCCAGGCTTGTAAAGAAAAAGTCTCAGCAGCCAAACAATTGAATTGTTCTCCTTTTTGAATGCAGAACTATGGTTCTCCTTCGCTGCTTTAAGAATTTTCTTAAGGTCACATCAATGATCATGATACTCTTCTAGCCAATTCACAAATTATTTTAAATTCTTTTCCCCACTCAGTATGAACTTTGCTCAACTCCTCTACCATAAGAGCAACAGTATCATCATACTGAAGGTTTACATTCCAGAACTCAAATCCTTCTTCATAGTTCCACAGTATCAGCATTAGTTACAGCCAAGTCATTTTTTAAAAGTATTGTTTTCCTTTGTTTCACCATCAGTCTAGATTGACACTGTGGTATTCTACCTTGACACCTGTGGTTTACGTTCTGCCAGTAAATTTACTTCAGACAGCTTCAATTACTTTCATTGTCAGTTTGCAGTTTCAGTGTCTATTTAATCTCAGGAGCCTGAGTTTTTGTTTCCTTAGATACCTCTTGAGTCAGATAATTGTTCTTTACAACAGATTCGGAGACAGGTATTTGTTTTTCAAAGTCTAAAGCACTGACTAAAGCACAACCTAAACTCACTCTACCCAATGGAACGGGTGAACAATTTCCATCAATGCCCTGTATCAATACTCTTTTATTCAGCGAACTTTCTGGTGAGATATTCACATATTTTACTAACATCAGGAGTTGAACTGACCCCATATCTCTAAGAATATCAATCTTTTTGGTGCTTTCATTAGACAAAAATGGAGTTATTTCACCCTCAAATATAAAATTCACAATCTTTTATGTTCCAATTTAAACACATTTTTAATACATTAGATGGTATCAGTGTGTCACAAGCTTCATTCACTTGTATTGCATTTTCTGGAAAAACACTAGATATTCCGACAAACACCACCAACTTAGCTTTTAATTTCCAGCGATCTGCTTTTACGTGCCCTAACCTATGGCAAAAACAACATGTTGGTCCCTTCAGATCATACTTATCTCCCACACTCTTTTTTTACCATTCTGATAAGCATCTGTCTTCTCCTATGCCAGTCATTGTAATTAGTGTTCTGTTCACTATCACTTCACTTCTCTCTCCAGCTCAAATGTTGGTTTGCAAACAAAAGTTGACTGCCACCTATGTGTTTTGGGATAGTTTGTAACCATCAGCCATAACAGCAGCTTCTCTTATTTTAGAAACTAAGGTAGACCTTATTCCTAAAGGGATGCTGTTTTTAAAATTTGTCCATTAACAACACCTCTCCAAGTTTTAAAATCTTGCTCAAACTTCTATCTATTATCAATCAAATGCCATTTCTTTTTCTCTAGCAAATTACACAAAGTCTGATTCTGTCTTTTCCTCAGATTTCTAAATTTTTGTCTGAGAGTTTCTGGAACTAACCCATGTGCATTAACCATATGATAATCTACAGACTGATCATCTGAAAGGGTCGAATATACCTCCAACACTTTCTCACTAATAAAATCATCCAAATTTCTCTTGGACATTGTAACTTTGCAGCAATTTTCTCAAGTGATACAAAATATATTTTAAGTCCTTCCTCATTGAGTTTTGGCACTAAGCAAATATTCCTTGCCAAATCAAAACCCGAGTTATCATAGTCATCGTCTAGACTCTCTTCTACTCCCTGTTCATGTAATTGAAGCCTTTGTCTATCCAGTTCAAATTTTCCAGCTTCCCTCTCTCTTTTCTTTTCCTCTTACTCTTTTAAATTCTAATTCAAGTCTTCACATTCCCCTTTCTTTTTCTAATTCTTTATCTCTTTCCTCTGTTTTGGATTCAAGTATTTTCATTTCTCTTTCTTTCTTGTACTCCATTTGTTTCATTTGCAATCGAATCCAGGCTAACTCAACCTGTGTTTTACCTGGATTGATCTTTTCTTCCTCAAGGTTCAGATGTTGAGCCAATTCCTCAACAATTTCTGCCTTTTTAACACTTACTTTTAAATCCATTTCCAATTTTTCTCTATTGCCTTTAAATTAACCTTTGTTAACTATTGCAAGGCACTCAAGATAGGCCCTCTCTTTCAGGGAACGCTTCAGCAATGACATTGCCATATTAACTTTTCAATGAATATATGAATACAGCAAAAGTCACTGTGAAATCTTGTTAGTTTAAACTCTGGCAAATCCCAGTGAAGATTAACTAGACACTTCATCCTCCAAGAACCAGTCCAAAGCTATTCTCAGCTTCTGATTCCTTGCTTCCTTTTTATTTTTCAGCTGGGTAACTTCTACACCCCAAGCTGATTTTCATGGTGTGGGTTATCCTAGAGATCTCTTCCTCTAGCCAAAGATAAACAAATTTTCCAGCCTTGTTTAAATCCTCACAACCTTGGTCTCTTCAGTCCAAACACAAGGTCCTACCTGTACTGTGTGGTGAACAATAGTGGCTGACTGCCTCTTTCTCTCTGTTCTCTCTCAGGTTCTCGCAGACTGACCGTGTATTTTCAGAGATCTGTTAGGAAACCCTGCAACCTGATACTACAATAGTTTTCTATGGATTCTTCCCCCTCAAAGTCCATCTCCATGGCAACGTGAATCATATCGGCCTTGTATCCAGGTAGAAATGTTAATTATCTTCCCTTTAGATCTCAACTCTATTCTATCTTGAAATTAAATAAACAGTTTAAAACGTAACCATTTATAAAACCTGACATTCCTAATACTTCCCTGTGAGACTTGAAGATTAAGAGTCCACCGAAAGCCATCACAGATACTCCTTCCTTTGTCTACAAATGTAAATATCTTGCATTTTATTGTGTTTTAATATTGGTGCGGCCGATAACTTTTTAAAGAATAATCAATACTCATGGAGGTGTGGTGGTGACTGAACATTGCAGCTCTCATTTATTCTATTGCAGTAACAGAACAAAAACAACATGGATTTTACAATCCCATAACGCACTGGCTTGCAAAGGATGGGAAGCTAAACAAGGCATTCAATATATAACATACTTCCTTCCCAATAAATCAATCTGGGCCTCAGTGTCGCTATAACAACCAAGCCAGCTAGACTTGTTGCCAAGCAGGATTCATAGCATGTCACATGACCCTCCCCCCACCCTTCACTACTTCATTTTACCTTAAATTAAACAGACAGTTCCTAAACAAAAACTTTGCATTTGTAACATTCCCTCAGGCCACAAAGAATGAAAGCCTAGGACGGACTAAGCATTGTCAGGATATGAAATAGTCACTTCCTGATGTATATACCTGAGGAAATGAAGTAACAACATTTATGTGTTACTTTTTGTGCAGATACAATACCCTAAGACTCTTCACCAAAAGTACAGGAGAAAAAATGGATAGTGAGCCAATGGAAATTGTAGGGATGACCATCAAAAATATAGGATAAAAGAATGGTCTTCAAAGAGGCAAGTGAGATTGGAGTCAAGGATGTTTAAAGGGAAAATTGCAAAGGTGGGGTGAAAAGGGTGAGGAAGATTCACAAAAGATATTAGCCGAAGTAATGAAGCGTTCATGGTGGGAGTTATTGGGGCTGGAGGAAATTCATAGATAGAGGGAGGTCTATGAAGAATTGTAAATTTGAGGTTTTGGGCAATGGAGAGGCTTCACAGCTTAGTAAAAGCCTCATTATCAGTAAGTTTGTGGGGCCAGGGAGAAATAACTGAAAGATAGAGAAACATGTGGATATGTTCTCTAGCAAATTAATCAAGCATTGCGCCTTAGGGCACTACATGGATTTGTGTTCCTTATCCCAGAAATCACTTGGCAGCTGTTCCCAACCTGTAATGCCTGTTAGAACATTCAAGTCTCCCAGTAGCTATGTAAGATAGAATGCTGCTCAAACATAGAAAAATTAGCAATTATTTTTCTTTCCTCCAGAGTATGCAAGTCAGGATAAAGCAGAGAAGACTGTTAAAGTTCAAGACCTGCTAGACCCCTCTACCTCACTTAACCATTCACTCCCCCCCGCACCCCCCCCACCGCCTGCACTTAGTAACCTAGTAACACTCACTCAGAAGCGTATCATTATTGTAGTTGAGGGATTGACACATGATGAGATACAGCACTCGGGATCCAAAGGATACGGAAATGAAAGTGGAGCCTGAGGTAGTCGCTTAGAGACGTAAGACATATTAGCCCCTGACTGCATAGTAAATGGATAATGATCTCAGGGGTCCTGCAGTGAAGAGAAGAACCCTAGCGGAGAACAGAAATAGATAGAGGCTCTGTGTGATCTCTTGCAAGATGTGCAACAGATGGCTGAGAAATTAATGGAACTCACATCCCTGCTGTGTGCCAGCATCTGAAAGAATTTCAACTTGTTGCAGGGCAGCCTGGAGAAAGTGTGAGCTAAAGGAACATTTGGAAAGCTTTCCAACTACATAAGAAATTCAGGCATTTCACTCAACTCAATGTGTAAGCATTGAGTGAATGACTGCATGTTTATTGGAGATCACAGCAGATTATCTGGAAAGGTCAATACTGACTGCATTGCAAAATATATAGGGCTGCAACTTGGAACAACTAAAGGACCTATGGTTGGCTTTCTCAGGGATTTAAGAATTTTTCTGATTCAGAAAAATTCAATCTCCCAATAATTGCTGGTAATCCTATTTCCACGACCTTTGGAGAAACTAGTGTGCATTCTTCCGAAGCTACTCCTCTCATCCTCATGGTGAAGAGGAGTAGAGGAGGTGACGTCAACCTCTCACTGAAAATTTCACCTTTGCTGAACTAGACTGTCAGGGAGCCCATGGCAAAGACTTAGCTTGTCCTAAATCCGTTTCAGATAGAAAGACCACTGCCATTCCCAGAAGATAATATTTTGTAGAAGAAATCTATATCTTAGACACCAGAACCTCAGGTAACATGTATAAGTGTTAGAATTTAACAGAAAAAAAGCTTGTTTTCACAAGGCATCTGCATGGTGAAAAAATTCAAGAAATATTTTTGTAAATAATTGTAATAAACAACTAAAATGTTTAATGTAAGGATAGCTTACTGTCTCAGGTGACATTGTGAAACTAATAATATGCTAACATTGGGGCTCAAAATTAAGGAGTGATGGATAACTGTAAGGGGCACAGATTTTACCTAGACCACAGAGAAGTTGGTGATGCTTTACTCAAGAGAGATAACACTTACAATTAATTTACCATTGACCAGTACCGGCTGCATGAGGGGCCATATAATTTGCCGTGCTGCAGTATTTCATAAGTATGGGAGAATACTGATGGCACCCATGTGGCCTTTCAGCCTCCAATTGATAATATAGCCAAAATGAACAGAGAGTGGTTCTCATCAATCATTGCGCAGCTGGTTGGTGAAGAGCAACACAATATTATTCAGATCAATGCCTGCCTCTCAGGCAGCTCCCAAGATACTTTCATTTTGCATTGATTACCTATGCCAAGCTCATTTGACAGTGAAGGAAGACTTATGGAAAGACTTCCTAGGGACCAGGTTACCTTCTTCAGCTCTGATAATGCCTTTGCTGCAGTCACCATCAGAGGCAAGACATTGATCCAAATAGATAAATATCAAGATCGTTACTGAGCATTTGACTGGCATCTTGGAGCAGAAGATCAGCCATCTGGAAAGATCACTTCTGAATTATAATCTAGCTGCCTCCTCCTTCGCCATAGACTTCAGCTGGCATTGGCCTAGAGGCAAGTCCTGTGCGGGTTGCTTTTGTGAGGTGAGGAAACCTGGAAGAACATGTCCTATAGGAAGGATAATTGCTTCACAGGGCCAGGTTCTGCAAGGGCAAAGAGGTTTACGGGGCGAGTGAGAAAAATTTGGGGGGGTGCAATCTCAGTTGCAAATGGAGAGATCTCAACTGCGTGCTGGGGATCAGATTGTAAAGGGGATCCAGATTATATGGGTGGGTTCAGATCGGAGATGCCTGTTGGCTCCTGCAGAAAGTTCCTATAGTGGTTGGAGGTCGGGATTGCTTGCTGGTGTTTGTGTCCAACATTTGTCAAGTATCCAATGGTAGATGGGGCCTCTGCTGGTGACATTAGGGGAGCAGGCAGATCTTGATGATATGGGGAAGGGGTGGAGGTATTTACTGGGATTGTTTGTTTAGCCTGGTAGAAACATTCCTGCTCCTCCTGGCCCACAAGCAGTGCTATAAAGGCATTTTTTAAAATGGATTCTGCCGTCAAACCTCCTTTTCCTGGGAAACTTCCCCGGCATGAATTAAGTATAGAATGACTCAATATAATATGTAAATGCCCAACCTGTCTCCTGCGAGTGCATCCTTGTCCCACCTCTTTTAAAATTGGAAATCAGCAGGTTTGTTGTTTCATAATTTTTTGCTTTTTAACATCTGACATAAAAACATTCAAATTCTAGGAGCAGGAGTAGGCCACTCAAGCCTGCTCTGCCATTCACTAAGATGATAGCTGATCCGACTGTAACCTCAACTCTACATTTCCACCTACCGCCAATAACCTTTCACCCCCTTGCTTATCAAGAATCTATCTAGCTCTGCCTTAATAATATTCAAAGACTCTGCTTCCACTGCCTTTTGAGGAAGAGAGTTCCAAAGACTCACAGCCCCCTGACAAAAAAAAATTCTCCTCATCTCTGTCTTAAATACACAACCCCTTATTTTTAAACAGGGACAGCTAATTCTAAATTCTCCCACAGTGGGAAACATCTTTTCCACATCTACGCTGTCAAGACCCCTCAGGATCTTATATTTTTCAATCAAGTTGCCTCTTACTTTTCTAAACTCCAGCGGATACAAGCCTAGCCTGTTGAACGTTTCCTCATAAGACAACCCACTCATTCCAGGTATTAATCTAGTAAACATTCTCTGAAATGCTTCCAATGCATTTACATCCTTCCTTAAATAAGACCACTGCTGCACACAGTGGGCAGGATTTTACCTTCGGCGAGCGGGGGCGGGGACCGCTCGCCAACATGTAAAATGACATGTAGTGACGTCGGGCAGAACTCCCGACGTCACCCCGCCCCATTTAAATTTTCAGGAAGGCAGGGGCGCAGCAAAATCAGCTGTGGGCCCGCCGACCTGTCAGTGGCCAATTGAGGCCATTGACAGGATCAATTAAGCAATTAAAGGACCTGCCCGTCCAACCTTAAGGTTGGTGGGCAGGCCGGGAGCCCCGGCAGCAACTAGAAAAAACATGAAACCTCATTCACCGGTGGGATGTTAATAAAATTGTTATGGAAATTATGAACATGTCCCAACTCATGTGACATTGTCACATGAGGGGACATGTAAGGGATTTTTTTTTCTCTATCTTTAATATTGTTGAAAGTAGAGCCGATCTCCTTGAGGCAGCACTTAGCCTCAGGGAGTTGAGTGCGCTCTTTCATGCGTATGTGTGAAAGAGCACACTCTTGATTTTAGGGAACCCCCCCTGCCTGCACAGGAAGTGCATAGCGCTTCCCTACGGATGTCACGCAGGGCGGGCCTTAATTGGCCCACCTGCGCAAAATGGCGGTGCGGCCCCGATCGCTTGTGGCGACCAGGTCCGCACCCGCCCGCGGTTGGGCCAGCTCCGCCTGCCCAACGAATGGAAAATTCAGCCCAGTTCTGCAGATGTGGTCTCACCACTACGTTATATAACTGAAGCATAATCTCTTTACTTTTGTCATCAATTCCCCTCGCATTAAACAATAACATTCTATTAGCTTTCCTAATTACTTGCTGTACCTGCATGCTAACCTTTTGTGATTCATGCACTAGGACTCCCAGATCCTTTTGCATCCCAGGGCTCTGCAATCTCTCACCATTCAGATAATATGCTTCTTCTTAATTCTTCCTGCCAAAATGGACAATATCACATTTTCGCACATTATACTCCATTTGTCAGATCTTTGCTGACTCACTTAACCTATCTATATCCTTTTGTAGCCTCGTTATGTCCTCTTCACAACTTACTTTCTTACCTATCTTTGTGTCATCATCAAACTTGGCAACCATATCTTCGGTCCCTTCATCCAAGCCATTTATATGAATTGTAATAAGTTGGGGCCCCAGCACTGACCCCTGTGGTGGAACACTCGTTGCATCTTGCCAAACAGAAAAAGACCCATTTTTGCCTATCTCTGTTTTCTGTTAGTTAGCCAATCTTCTTTCGACACCAATATGCTACCCACCCCCACACACCGCACACACACTATGGCCAGAAACTTACCTATGTCGGGAGGGCTGGGCAGGAGCAGGAGGGGACAGGTGTCGAGCTAATCGCTGTCCGCGATTGGCTGCATGCCGCCATTTTACATGGGTGGGCCTTAATTGGCGCATGGCTGGTAGTGTGCTACCTGTGCAGGCGGCGGGGGGAGGAAGGAGAGTCAGGGCCTGTGCTGTTTCACGCATGCATGCGAAAGAATGGAGCTATCCCCCTGAAGCATGGAGCTGCCTCAGGGAGATTAAGTTCATAATAAAAGCTTTTATATAATAAAGTTAAAAATTATTTAAACATGTTCCCTCATGTAACAGTATCATTTGAGCTGGGACATGTTGTGAATTGTGCAAAAATTAATTAATAATTTTATAAAACCTTCAGGAAACCTCATCCCACCCGTGGATGAGGTTTCCTGAAAAACGTGGGCTCTTCGCCTGCCCGCCAACCTTAAGGTTAGACGGGCAGCATTGCTAACTACTTTAATTAGCTTCTTAATTGCCTTAATAGGCCATTGACAATTCGGTGCATGTGCAGCCGCTTCCACTATGTGCCCGCTGAACGTAATATCTAAATGACACATGGTGAAGTTGGGACGCACGCCCAACATCATCGCGCATCATTTTGTGCATCAGTGTGTCGGGCCCACCCCCACACACCGACAGCAATATTCTGGCCCATGAGTTTATTTTCCACAATAACCTTTGACATAATCCAAACTCATTAATTTTTGGGTTTACGATCCAGCCCACAGTCACCAGCTGCATGTTCCTTTACTGCTGCACAAAGAGGTCTAATCGAGGAGGAGTGTGTGAAAAATGGCCTAACGAGGAGGAAGATACTGATTGTGAGGATATGATCCTTAAAACAACAATACAGCCAATCAAAGACTAGCATGGCAAGTGCTTATATAAAGTCCATTTAGCCAAGTCCCTGAACTGCCACTCTAAAGAACCCTTATGTCCATAGTATACAATCAAGTGGCTCAAAGCACCTTCACTAACACTGTCATTTGCTGCTCAGTTATCATTAGTGCCTTTCTTTTGCTGTATGTCTGCATTCTTCTGAACAATCACAAAAAAATTCTCAACACAAGGTATAAACGGAGAGCAACAAATTTATATTATTCCAAAAGAAAAGTACTGCAGTTGCAGGAAATTTAAAATTATAAACAGAAAATGCAGCTAATAGTCAGCAGGTCAGGCAGCATCTGTGGATAGAGACAAAGAGTTAACAAGTGGAATCTTCTACTTGCATCGAGCATTCAGAAAGTGGGACCCATGGAAGTGTACTGCACTTCCACTTGGAGGCTGAGCAGCTGGCCAGATGCAATCACGCAGTGGCCAGCCAAATACATTTGCAAAGGCAAGAGTCCTGGCCGATCAAATCACCCTCGATCAGTACTACCGAGAAGAGCAAGGGCAGAAGATAGGTAGGAACACCACCACCTGGAGGTTCCCTTCCAAGTAACTCACCATCTTGACTTGGAAATATCTTGCCGTTCCATCACTGTTGCTGGGTCAAAATCCTGGAACTCCCTTCCTAACAGCACTGTGGGTGACCTACACCACATGGACTGCAGCGATTCAAGAAGGCAGCTCATCACCACCTTCTCAAGGGCAACAAGGGATAGGCAATAAATGCTGGGCTAGCCAGTGAAGCCCACATCCCATAAACGAATAAAAAAAACATGTGGTGGAGATGAGCAGGGAGTCACTGGCCAGCTGGCTACCTCACCCAACACATAGCCTGCACCTGATAAATCTGTTCGATGCCAGGTTGGCATCAGGGAGCCATGATGATGATTGCACAATATTCAGTGCCATTCACAGCTCCTCAGATATAGAATCAATCTGTGTCCATATTGCAACAAGACCTAGACAACATTCATTCTTGGGCTGATAAATGGCAAGTTTCATTCATGCCACACAAGTGCAATGAACATCTCCAACAAGAAAGAATCTAACCATCGTCCCCTAACATTCAATGGCATTACCATCGCTGAATCCCCTAATATCAACTTCCTGGTGGTTACCATTGACCAGGAACTGAACTGGACCAGCCATATAAATACTGTGGCTACAAGAGTAGGACAGTGGTTGGGAATTCAGAGGTGAGTTAACTCACCTCCTGACTCCCCAAAGACTGTCCACCATCTACAAGGCATAAGTTGGGAATATGATGAAAAACTCTCCACTTGCCTAGATGAGAGCAGCTCCAACAACACTCAAGAATCTTCACATCATCCAGGACAACGCAGTCTGCTTGATTGGCACCACATCCACAAACATTCACTCCCTCCACCACCAATGCCCACTTGCAGCAGTGTGTACCATCTACAAGATGGACTGTAGGAATTCACCAAGGTTTCTTCGACAGCACCTCCCAAAGCTGTGACCTCTACCACCTAGAAGAACAAAGCCAGCAGATGCATTGGAACACCATCACCAGCAAATTCCCCTTCAAGCCACAAAACAACCTGACTTGGAACTATATTACTGTTCATTCACTGTTATTGAATCCAAACCCTGGAACTCCCTTCTTAACAACACTGTGGCTGTACCTACATCACATGGACTGCAGCAGTTCAAGAAGGTGACTCATTACCACCTTCTCAAGGGCAACTAGGGATGGGAAATAAATGCCGGCCTAGCCAGCAACGTACACATCCCAGGAAAAATATATTTTAAAAAAAGCTAAATTGATGCAGGTCCATACATATTCCCACCCCTTGTCTCTGTTCCCACTGCCACAGGGCCAGTAACATTCTGCCCATTAACTCTATTCCTCTCTCCACAAATTCAAGTCATTATATTGTGAGATATGTGGGTGATGGCCAGTGTTCTTTAACGTATCGATTTTCCTTGATGCTAGTGGATTTTTTGTGACACCCAAACCCGAACCTGTTATTTCTTTTTTCCAAAAAAAAACCTTTTTCATAAATTTATAGAAGTAACCTACAAAACATTCTAACTAGAAAATTACAAAAAGTGCAATAAAATTCAACTTGGCTTCTTGTAGTCTGTTCCACTCTGTGGTGCCTAAATACAACTGTAATACTCTTGATGTTTACATTATTCATTCCGGGCAGAATTTTCAGGGTGATGTGCGGAGGGACAAGCCCCACACGGCAGCGCATAAAATGACGCGCACTGACATCGGGCAAGTGTCCTGAGGTCACCGCGCACCATGGCTATATTTCGTTGGGCGAGCGTGCGATGAAGTGCGACGCACACCCGCCATTAATTAACGGGCTAGTTACGGCCCATAATTCGGCAATCGAAGCCAATTTTCAGGCACCTGTGCAATCTTCAGCTCGACGCACGGGCGCAACGGGCAGGCCGGTAACAGACTTTTTAATAAAACTCATCCACGGGTGGGATAAGAGGGCTCAGTGGGGTCATCAATCTGATCTGTGAAGCATTTATTGCAGAAAGTGTTTTAAACTTCCCTGTGCGATCTGTAGCATTTCAGAATGAATTCTAGCAGCTTTCTTGTACTTTTAATCTTCAGTTCAGCACTCTTCAGTCAGGAATCTTTATCGGGCTTGCAGCTTTCCGAAAGACTCCATTTAGCCTGGGTACCGGTTCTGACATGTCTACTGGAGGCAGCTCCTCTGAGGAGGATGGGAGGGCTAGAAGGGGGAGGAGACCAGGAATGCATGTTCAGTCTCCAGGGGAGTCACCTTTAGGAAGACAGGCGCAGGCACAGGGGACGCAGGGCTAAGAGGTAGTCCTAGGTGGAAGGGGCTGCAGAAGATGCCACTATCCTGCTGCCAGGGTATACAGGCAGAGGAGCAGCTACCTCAATATGACTGAGGTGCAGTGCCGAAGGAGGCTCCGACTGTCAAGGGAAACAGTCAACTATATCTGTCAGATGATTGGGCCTGAGATCTCTCCTAACAGAGTGCGTGGACACCCCATGCCAGCAGCTCTGAAGTACACAATTGCCCTCAACTTCTATGCCTCTGGCTCCTTCCAGGGCTAGGTGGATGATCTTTGCGCTGTTTCCCAATCAGCTGTCCACACTTGTGTCAAGCAGGTCACAGACG
Organism: Carcharodon carcharias; assembly: GCF_017639515.1. Taxonomy (NCBI): domain Eukaryota; kingdom Metazoa; phylum Chordata; class Chondrichthyes; order Lamniformes; family Lamnidae; genus Carcharodon; species Carcharodon carcharias. The sequence goes on from NC_054468.1 coordinate 181,763,734, forward strand.
TTCTGTTCAGGCATGCATTGACCTTCATCCACTACCATTGGGACCAGGCAAGGCAGGCACAGTGAGCCAGAGACTTCGCTGCCATTGCTGGCTTCCCCCGCGTCTAGGGCGCAATAGACTGCACACATGTGGTCATCAAGGCACCAGCAGGTGAGCCCAGTACCTTTTTCGAGAGGAAGGGCTTCCACTCAACGAACGTGCAGGTAGTGTGTGATCACAGGATGCTGAGTCCACAAGTCTGTGCAAGGTACCCAGGCAGCTCCCACGATGCCGACGTCCTCAGACACTCCCAGGTGCCGGGGCTCTTCGGTGCTCTGGCCCGGCTGGATGGATGGCTGGTGGGTGACAAGGGCTATCCCCTCAGAAGGTGGCTCATGACACCTCTCTGCCATTCAAGAACAGAAGCTGAGCAGCGCTACAATAGGAGCCAGTGCATCACAAGAGCTGTAGTAGAGAGAGACATCCGTCTTCTCAAGATGTGCTTCCGATGCCTGGACCGCTCAGGGGGCACACTCCAGTGCCCCCCAGATCGTGTCTCGGTGATAGTGGTTGCATGCTGCACTCTCCACAATCTTGCGCTGGAAAGGGGGACGCAGTGGACGATGAAGACTTTGACCTAGTGGATGCTGCTGCACACGATGATGCCAGCACTGATTCGGAGGATGAGGAAGCACAGGGAAATGGTGAGGGGCTAAACGCTGAGCCTGCACTACACCAAGGAGGCACGGGCACCTGGGAGACTTTAATCCAATGAACCTTCAGCTAGCTCAATACAAATGGATCAGGAGGAGCTTCCTTGCCTGGCACTTCCATACTTGGCACTTAAGGGCTTTGGACATAAACCTCAATGTCCACTCAAACACTCATGACACATATGTAAAACATACAAATGCAGCACAAAGGAGTCACCCTCAGCAATGGTAACATATCTGGATTTAATTTCATCCATGATATGGTTCAACAAAATGAAAGCAAAACGTTTTTACAACAGCAGTAAATAATAATTCCCTAATCTAGGGCCAACACAAAAGTACCAGTGAGAAACCCGTGGTGTGCCTAAGGTGCCTTATGCTTACGTTTACGGGTGCTATGTCTTGCTGCTGCCCCACCTCTTGGAGTGGCTTCTGAGACAGCCTGCTGACTCTGCTGTCCTATTGGCCTCGATGACCTTGGTTGACGTTCTCTGGCCCGTGGAGTCTGTGCTGGCCCTGCCTGGGTGGGAGTGGCCAGTTCCACAGCTGGAATCTCCCCAGTCGTTGCAGCCTCAAAGGATGCAACGGTCACTGGCAGAGGGGCGGAGGAGCTGCTGCCCTCATCCGGAATGGCCTGACAGGAACCCGCAGAGACGACAGGCAGCTACTGCACTGACGTGAGATTGCTTCGGACCTCCCTGTTCACCGTAGATGGATGGGAAGCTTGGTGCCCAGACCATCTCCCACATTGCCAATGACCAGCTGTGGCCACTGGTGCTGTGAGGGCTTGCAGGTCCGAGTGTAACCCCAGGAGAAGCTGCTTGTTCTCCTGGATGCCCCTCTCCAGGAGAGTCACCACTCTCTCCATGGAGGAAGCATGATGCTCTGCCATGAGGCTCATGTCATCACTTATGCTCCACGTGGACCCCTCCAGCACAGACACCAAGCAAAGCATAGTCTCATGCAACACCCCCAGATGCTCCCGCATACCTGCCCGTATTTCCTGCAACTGCTGTGTCGCGGACGACTGCAGAGGCACATCATCACCCACTAACTGAGCATGTGCCTGGTCCCTTGCAGTCCTCCAACTGCTGGCACCATTGGTACTCTCTGTATCTGCCTGCTCCTACAGCGATTGTGAAGTGCCCTCTCCACTGTGCCCCGGGAAACTAGCCGATATTGCTATTCCCACCGATGTGCTAATATCTGCATTGGTGCCTACCTGGCAGAAATAGCGTGACACAGGTGACAGTTCACGGCCCTCAGGTGTGAGAGGGGGCATCTGTAATGGAGCCTGGTCGACAGCCTCTGATGATGCTGAAAATAACAACAAGGAGAGTGGATCAGTTAACACGCACACAGTGACTTTATCCCTTTCCCCGGGCTCATTATGCGCTCAACTTTCCAGAACCTAAGGAGACGAACATTGGTGGGGTGGCAAATAGTCAGGAGGAGGCCCAAACATTACAGGCAGATACAGAAGGGCTGGTCAGGTGGCCTAAGGAATGCCAAATGGAATGTTATGTGGATAAGTGTGAGGTGATGCACTTGGGCAGGACAAACAAGGTACGGGAATACACGAGGAATGGTAGGACCATGGAAAGTAAGGAGGATCAGGGACACGTTGCTGGGCATGTTGACAGGCCTGTTAAGGTAGTGGGACAGGTACATAAGGCGATTAAGAAGGTAAATGTCATACTTGCCTTTATTAGCCAAGGAATGAAATGTAGGAACATGGAGGTCATGTTGTAAGTGCAGAAAACACTGTCGAGACTACAGCTACACTTCTGTGTTCAGTTGTGATCAGCACTTCATGGGAGGGATGTGATTGGAGTGGAGACAGTGCAGAGGTCGCTGACCAGGATGCATGCTGGGCTGGAGAGTTGGAATTATGAGGACACATAGCAAACACTGGGGATATTTGCTGTGGAGCTCAGGAGATTGAGGGTTGACATTATTGAGCTTCATAACATTATGAGGGGCATAGATAGGGTGGACAGAAAGCAACTTTTCCCCTTGGCGGAAGGATAACTAACCTGGTGGCATTTATTTAAGGTAAGGGGCATGAGGTTGACAGGTGAGGTGATGAGGAACTTTTACACTGAGTAATGTGGGACGCATTGGCTGAAAGGGCGGTGGATGCAGAAACCCTCCTAAAATTTAATAAGTATTTGGATGTGCAGTTGTGATGCCATAGCATACAAGGCCATGGGGATAGTGGTCAGAAATGGGATAAGGCAACTTTGGAAGGTGCTGGATACGCGCAAAATGGCAGTGTGTCCCAGATCGCGGGCGGCGTCAGGTCCGCAGCTGCCCACGTCAGCACCTGCTCTGCCCGCCCACCAAATGGAAAATTTTGGTCTCTGTGTCAGGGATACAGCCCGAGGGCAAAACTTTTCAAATTGAAGATTACAGAAATTGCAATAGAATTCAACTTGCCTCCATGCATCATGTTCCATTCTGAGGTGCCTCAACACAATTTCAATAGTCTTGATTTTTCCTTGTCCGGCATACAGCCAAGGGGCTCTACATAGTTTCTAGCCCCTCAGTGGCTGAAAAGCCGTGGACCACGACCTTTTTTCTTTCAAATGATTCCTAAATGGAAACAGTATGTTTGCTACTGACTGCAAGGCTTCAGTGGCAACCATTCAAGATTCTGTTCCTCTTTATCATTCCTGTAACTGTACAGTCAGAAACCACCTCAGAATGGCTCCCACTATGTCCCCAATAATTTAGTCAGAGTTGCAGCAAAAACCCTTTTTACGTTCATTAATGCGATTGGGGTTGAGATGGGGATTTCAACTCAGTGGCTGCAGTAGGGACGGGGCTGCAAAATGTTGCAAATCATTCTAAATTCCATTGACTTCAGCGGGAATGTAAGATCCCACTGGTGTAAAATTCCACCCTGTAAGTCTGGCGGAAACCAGGCCTGTGGGAAGTTAAAATCCTCTGTGGGAACTACTCACCAGTGTGTCACTCTCTTCCTGCAGGCCTCAATTTAACCAACTCTTCTGAGCAGGAAAGAAGGACATCTGCCAAAAACTGGCAGGGCCATTCTTTAAATGTGAAAATTGCAACATCACCTAGCTGGGCCTGACTGTTAGTTTAACCATGAAACTGTTTGAGGAAGCAGTTCTGACATTCCTACCAAGTCAGGCTAATGCGGAGAGAAGACAAGGCCTGAAGAGATCCAATTAGCTATGTCTTCTTTTGAAATGTATTAGCATTCCTTAGGAAGGGCAATTTGGAACACTCAAACTGTTTCTACATTTGCTATTGATGGGCATTCCTTTCCATGTTTTACCACACAGTAGCACTCATCTCCTAAGGTTACACATTCCCAGGACATTTCCATATAACCTAGCCATTTTATATCTACCCATTGCTTTTCTCTAACATTTTCCAACTTATCTAGCTGAGAAAGCATGCAATTACATCAAAATGGTGTCATCTCTACATATCCCCAAAGCATAAAACACAACAACTGGCAATGAGGATGGAGAATAGTTTAAATTTACCAGCTCCAGCACCTTTGCTTTCCTCACTGGAAATCCACCAATGGCATGATAGTGATGGATTTTGGGGTTCAAGACCTACTTGCTCCCCAAGGGGTTGGACAGTCCAGGTGTAGCATGACCTGCAAGAAGACAATACTTTACATTGTCTCAGAGCCAAAGACCAGTGAATATTTGAGCAGCTCAAAAAAGACTTGTGCACATTTGATACTATAGTTAAGTGCTCTCAAAAAATACCTCAGGCCCAAGAAAAATGTGATGATCAAACAATATACATTCCACAAGAGATGCCAGAGAGCCCATCATGGTCAGACACTTTAAAAAGCATGCCCAAATTGTGGAGCTACCCATCAATTCACAACACCATGTCCAGCTTGGACATTCTAGGCAAGTTATTTAGAAAATGGAATTTGCCTGAATCTATCAAAAGAGACGATGGTTTGCAATTTGTTTCCAGTTAGTTCACAGAATCTGAAGCAAGCTATGGAATTCACTGTTGAGGATAAAAGTGTAACTCATGCTTAAACTGGAATCACATCATAAAAGTGTGTAGATCGTTAAAGAAGAGGACATCATTGTTTTGACACCTGGGTAATTCTCTTCCTGAGAATGAGGTGTGCATTTGAAGAGTTTAGAGTGTGTTTTTTTTGGGGTGTCTTGGAGGAAATATGAGTTGGGCGAGAAGCATCAAATGAATGCTCAGGAATCTTCCAGAAGAAAACTGTTTGCAAATGTTCCAGTCCAAGTGAGAAACCTTTTTGTCAAGCTGGTGGTAAGTCTTCACTGGTTTATGTGTCTGTAAAGAAATTGTTGGGATAAAGGAATAATATGAAATTGAAATGTGCTCAGCTTCCTAAAACGTACATGACATGTAAGCAATTGGTCATTCACTATCCTTCAACGTACTTTGAAAGTGCAGCTCTAATTGCATTTCTTGACACACCTCTTGTGACACACATTTTCGCAAGTGGCTTGACTTCTATTGAGATCTTTCCAACCTTTTTGTCTAGTGTAATATAGTTAATTTTTCTTGTTTAATAAATATTTTATTCTTTATGTTAAAAAGTTCATTAGCAGGCTCCTGTGAATTTGTTCAGTAACTTTCTTCCACAGTTTCTAAAAAATAAAGTTAGGGTCTATCAAGCCAGGTTTTACTCTGGGAACTGTCTTGTCCAATATTAACATCCTGACCAGTCTTCACACAGATTTCAATCCACATACAAAAATGTATGTCACAAGAGATGCGTCAAGAAATGCAATTGGAGCTGCAGTTTCACAGTATGTTGAAGGAAAGCAAATGACCAATCGTTTACATGTCACGTCCATTATAGGAAACTGAATTCAAATAATCTACTGGGGAGCAGGAAGCACTAGCCTGCGTCTACACTTGTGAACATTGGCACAGGTATCTCTATGGCCGAAAGTTTACTCTCTGCACCTCCACAACCAACCTTATAGCCAACAAAACCGGGGCAAGAACTGAATGTAGATATTTTTGGAGAACTTGCTTCAAGGTGTTTTACTTGTTGTTCATGATCTAAATAGCAAATGCCAGGAATTTCTACAAAATATTCCATAACCAGCACTTCAGCCGTTAACATTCTGGGCAAGTTATTGAGAAAATGGGATTTGCCTGAAACAATCAGAAGAGACAATGGATTGCAGTTTGTTTCCAATTAGTTCACGGAGTTCCAAGCAAGCTACGGAATTCACCATCATCTGACATTGCCTTACGATCCACAATCAAATAATGGTGTCAAACATTCAACAAGGTGACAAAGGAAAGTATGAAACCTAGTATGTCAGAGGGAAAAATGTATTGTATCCTATTTTATATATATTGATCCATCCCGCACTGACTAACTAGAGAGACACCAGCCAGACTTATGACTGGTTGTAACTTTCACATGGTCTGACCATTCTTAAGTCATCACCGCTATCTGATTAGAATGACAGAGCAAAAGCAGAAGAAATTGCATTGAAACAAGGAAAACGAAAGCGTGCTTCGGCAAGCAAACACGCAAAAGGAGATCATGATTTGAAGTAGGAAGTTGGGTTTGCATCAAACAGCCAAATTGCGACCACAAACTTGCATCATCTCCATCAGAACCAGAACCGATCAGGCAGTTGCTTGGTACCAATGCTTATCTGTTGGGTGATAATACAAAAAATGGAAAACAAGATGCTTGGTAGCAAATAGGCCAGGATGTGTTGAGGACAGTGATTACGATTGTACATTTCCTATTCTGATGAGCAACCATGATTTGATCATCCACTTCATTGAGGTGAACATGCAGAATCATAACCTCAAGTTTATAGATCTCAGTGCCATCATCAACAACCTAATATCTTAAAGACTATTGCTGCACTTAGATAAAAATGACAAGCTGAACTCTAAGAAATGACTTGATTTCCATATATTTGTTGTTTAGGATGGTTTAATTTAAAATAGTCTTTTTAGTTTTAAAGGGGGAGATGCTGTAGTATTAAAATGTTCAGTTGTTTGTTGTTTGATTGTGTGTGTCAGTTAACTGTTCTCTGTGCTGCTAGTCAAGCCTGGGTGTGGTGGCTGAGAAAAAGAAACTAAACTGAAAGCAAGCAGCTGGAAGCATGGAAGTGCAGATATTTTAAAAGCACTGTAAATGAAACTCCTGTTATGACAGAGCAACTGGTGTCATCTCTGCATATCTCTGAGAAATAAAACATAACACGAACTCCCTGGCAAAGGGCAGATGAGAAATCTGGACAACCCTCTCAATGGTGGGAAGATGTATGGATGGCCTGGCTGCATGGGGCAAGCAGGTGCTCGAAATGGAGAAGCACCTGCCTGCCCAATACAACTGAAGTACTCTCCCAGTGACCCAGTAAACCTGGATGGGGCCAGCACAGGAGAGAGTTTCAGGGCCCTGATAACTAGTCTAATATTTTTCATGGCATACATAAGTTCATGGATAGTGAGAAATTGAATATAAAATAAAAATAGAGAGAACATTTCTCTACATGATAAGAAAGGGCCATTAACTTAAATTCCAATAAGCAGCTTTCAAAGGAACACTGCCCATATCAGAAATGTTTGGCAAACACTTTTTCATTATGTACAATCCATCAAATGACATAAGTGTGACACTTGCCTACAAAATTATTCCAAGTAAAATAATATACAATTTATCTGCATCTTTGCTTTACTCCTTTCAAAAAGGTTTACTAAACAGTTTTCCTTGAACACTGTATGTTGTTAAATGCTGATTATCATTTTAAGACGAGAATGCCATTGATAATTTTCATGAGCTGAATAAAAGGGAAAAAATAATGAATGCAAACAAACTCTATGACACAAGTGATAAACTACAGAACAGAAATGGCAATGAGCTGCCTTGCTGAATAGATAATAAAATGTTTTCCTTTAGAAGGAATTGTTGAATAGACAGTGGTAAAAGTTAAAAGAAGTAAATATAAAAAAGAAGTGACATGATCTGGCACTCTTATATCATTTGTGATCTTTGAAAATGCAGCTACATTATAATTTGTTGCTTAAGTCTAAATAAAACTAATCACTGAGCATTAAAGAATACTTTCTTGTGTCAAGCAGGTAGCAAAAGGTAATTAGATCACATGCCTCATCCAGCTCCTGTGAGATTCAGATGTAATGTGATTAATGTTTAGGTAATTGCTGTTATTGTGAATTATATTTTCATATTTTAAAAAAATTGCACTTAGAATTCCTAAAATTATCTGGAAGGTGACCTTTGAAATCAACTAAAGTAGGTGTAATGAGGAGGCTGGATCTACCTTATAGTCACACAGACTATATTCAATGACTATCAATAGTGATATTCTATACATCCTCCTGCAGTGCTCATCTACATTCATTTATGAAAAGTTTCTACTGCTTTGAATAACATAAACCAGGGAAATTATAACTTCACAAGTGTTGCTTGCCATGTTTATTGGCTGATTGAAATTGTTTCTACCGTTAAGTCTATCTTTAATTAAACCAGGCAAGTACTTGTCCCAGGGGTTGTGCTGATTTTCCTGGGGACCCAGTAATGGTGCTACTCTTTGGCTCAGGAGCCTGGGTTTGGAAAGGGAAAAATCAGTCAAGGCTTCCGCAAACCATCAATTTTCCCTGCTGAAAAATGCATTTGCGTGATAATTGTGTCTCAACAGGTATGCTTGATTGTGATGTCTCCATTGTCAAATAGCCTAATAACACTTAGAGAGGAGGAGGAGCATTCCACTTCAGGGTGGAGTTCCAACTTTCATTATCCCTCGCCATATCCACTCCAACCCTGGCCCATTTTCCTGGGTTGGGCCTTATTTCGTATGCCTGATGGGCTCCTAAAAACCACAACTTGCATTTGCCTAGGACCTTTGACAATGTAAACACATCCCAAGGCGCTTTGCAGGATATTATCAAGCAAATGAGATCACAGCCCATTGTCAAGTGGGGTCCCAGCAGCGCAAGAGGAAACTCCCAGCATTGAAATGGCAGCAAGAAACCTTAAAGGTGCAGAAGTGCTTGAAGATCAAATAAAAAAAACACTTTTTCATTACCCACCCAGAACTTCAGTTGGGACTATGCTATCAGCATGTAACAGTCTGGGGCTGACCAGAGGAAGGAGACCACTGCAAGGCTCCCTTCCCTCATTGAGACAATGTAAGGCCTTTAGCACCTACCAGAGCAATACTATCACCTTCCGCATGCTGGCTCCAGAAAAATGACAGTAACTGTCAGAAAGAGGGGAACCTATCTGTAATTCCATATGATGTACCCCATTTATTAATAAATGTTCTATTAGTTAATATTATCTAGCATGTTCCGTTTCACAGCAGGCTTGCCTGATTGCATTGTGTGATTTCTACTGAAGTGCTACTGTACATAATAGCATATGTACTACTGTACATGATTTGAATTGAAATGTTACCAATTTTTATTTCCCTGCAGGTTACAGGGAACAGCATGTACAGCATACATTACTGGGCAAAAAAAGCAGATGTAAGCACGTTGAAGCGTGTAATCTGAGCTTGGATTCAGAAAAAGCTTAGTAAGTATCTGATGATTATTTCAACCTCTCAACAAATTACAATTTTAAACTATTCACAAATATCCAGTGTTCTCCTTTCATCTGTCAGATATTAGTATTTTATTATGTACATTTTTAGCTTTTACCAGTAATGAAAATGTTATTAACAAATTCCATTTTGTTCCACTTTAATCTGTATCTTTTTCATTAAAAGGTAAGGAATACCTTCCAAATGACACTTCTAACTTCAGTGAGAGGGCAAAGGAAGTTCCAGACTCTAAATTATTCTCAGTGTTGCCCCGTGATTAACCAACAGAAATTACCTATGCAGATTGGCAGTGGTCTTGTCAGTTATCTGACAATAAATTATTAATGCTAAAAATTATATCAAACAATTAATTGAGTAATCTTGGTCAGGCAAGGATGATATTCGTCATAAATTAAGATAAAAATCTCAATCTCTGGTGATAGACTGTCCACCAATATCCATTACAAGCCTACCGACTCCCACAGCTACCTCGACTACATCTCCTCACACCCCGCTTCCTGTAAGGACTCCATCCCATTCTCTCAGTTCCTTCACCTCCGTCACATCTGTTCTGATGATGCTACCTTCAAAAACAGTTCCTCTGACATGTCCTCCTTCTTCCTTAACCGAGGTTTTCCACTCACGGTTGTTGACAGGGCCCTCAACCGTGTCCGGCCCAACTCCCGCGTATCTGCCCTCACGCCTTCTCCTCTCTCCCAGAAACATGATAGGGTCCCCCTTGTCCTCACTTATCACCCCACCAGCCTCCGCATTCAAAGGTTCATCCTTCGCCATTTCCGTCAACTCCAGCATGATGCCACCACCAAACACATCTTCCCTTCACCCCCACTATCGGCATTCCGTAGGGATCGTTCCCTCCGGGACACCCTGGTCCACTCCTCCATCACCCCCTACTCCTCAACCCCCACCTATGGCACCTCCCCATGCCCAAGCAAACGATGTAACACCTGCCCCTTCACTTCCTCTCTCCTCACCATCCAAAGGCCCAAACACTCCTTTCAAGTGAAGCAGCATTTCACTTGCATTTCCCCCAACTTAGTCTACTGTATTCGTTGCTCCCAATGTGGTCTCCTCTACATTGGAGAGACCAAACGTAAACTGGGCGACCGCTTTGCAGAACACCTGCGGTCTGTCCACAAGAATGACCCAAACCTCCCTGTCGCTTGCCATTTTAACACTCCACCCTGCTCTCTTGCCCACATGTCTGTCCTTGGCCTGCTGCATTGTTCCAGTGAAGCCCAACGCAAACTGGAGGAACAGTACCTCATCTTCCGACTTGGCACTTTATAGCCTTCTGGACTGAATATTGAATTCAACAACTTTAGGTCTTGAGCTCCCTCCTCCATCCCCAACCCCTTTCTGTTTCTTCCCCCTTCCTTTTGTTTTTTTTTTCTTTTCCAATAATTTATATGGATTTTTCTTTTCCCACCTATTTCCATTATTTTTAAACCTTTTATGCTCCCCCAACCCCACTAGAGCTATACCATCCATTCTTAATTAGCACATTCATTTAGATAATATCACCAACTTCAACACCTCTGTGTTCTTTTGTCTGTGACATCCTTTGATGATCTGCTCCTATCCTAACACCACTCACCCCATCTACTTCTCCACCTCTCCCCCACCACCTTAAACCAGCTTATATTTCCCTCTCCTTGTAAAGAAAGATCAATTCTGTTGAAGGGTCATGAGAACTCGAAACGTCAACTCTTTTCTTCTCCGCCGATGCTGCCAGACCTGCTGAGTTTTTCCAGGTAATTCTGTTTTTGTTTTATGATATTCGTCATGTTCAACTAATACATAAATGGAGTTGTACCACTTGACTTTCCTCATTTCAAATCAATTGTTTATATTGTGCAAGACTGGGGAGAGATTCACCTTCAACTGGCACAGTTAAGATGAATGTTAATGTGAATGCTGTCATCAAAAAGTGACATTGTTTGAAAGTGTGATATTGGATGGGAGTAAGCTAGATTCTTGAGTGGTGTTATTTTCATATGTAGATAATGGGTGGAATTTCCCCTCCAGGGACTAAGGGAAAAAATTTCCCCCCATTGTGGGGGGTTGTGTGGGGGCGGGCGCGAGCCCAATTGGCGTCCCCAATCGGGTGTGCACTGCCATTTTACATGGGCAAGCCAATTGCGGGCAGGTGGGATTCCCTGAGTCAAGGCCTGCGCTCTTTTGTGCATGCATGTGAAAGAGTGCAGAAATCCCCCAGAGACACAAGGGTGCCTCAGGGAGATCAGTTTAAGTTCTAGAATATTTAATAAAGGCGAAAAAAAAATGAAGGACATATCCCCTCATGTGAAACTGTCACATGAGCTGGGACATGTCCATTAACTTTTTCAAAAATTTTTATTTAAATAATAAACTCTTCATGAAAACTCATCCCACCCGTGAATGAGGTTTCATGAAAAATGCAAAGGCCACTTGGGCTCTTCGTCTGCTCACCAACCTTAAGGTTGGACGGGCAGCCTTCTTAACAACTTTAATTACTTTGTTGGAAAAACTCAGCAGGTCTGGCAGCATTGGCGGAGAAGAAAAGAGTTGACGTTTCGAGTCCTCATGACCCTTCGACAGAACTTGAGTTCGAGTCCAGGAAAGAGCTGAAATATAAGCTGGTTTAAGGTGTGTGTGTGGGGGGCGGAGAGATAGAGAGACAGAGAGGTGGAGGGGGTTGGTGTGGTTGTAGCGACAAACAAGCAGTGATAGAAGCAGATCATCAAAAGATGTCAACAACAATAGTACAATAGAACACATGTGTTCTATGTGTTCTATTGTACTATTGTTGTTGACATCTTTTGATGATCTGCTTCTATCACTGCTTGTTTGTCGCTACAACCACACCAACCCCCTCCACCTCTCTGTCTCTCTATCTCTCCGCCCCCCACACACACACCTTAAACCAGCTTATATTTCAGCTCTTTCCTGGACTCGAACTCAAGTTCTGTCGAAGGGTCATGAGGACTCGAAACGTCAACTCTTTTCTTCTCCGCCGATGCTGCCAGACCTGCTGAGTTTTTCCAGGTAATTCTGTTTTTGTTTTGGATTTCCAGCATCCGCAGTTTTTTTGTTTTTAATTACTTTGTTAATGGCCTTAATAGGCCTTTAACAGTTTGGCGGGCATGCACCGCTGAACTGAGAATCTAAATGATGCCCACCCGACGTCACCACGCATCATTTTATGTGTCTGTGAGTGGGCCCTGGCCCCGCTCGCCAATGGGAAAATTCTTGCTTAAATCCCGTTGCGGGGTTGGGGATGAGACTGTTTCCCACTGTGAGGCCACCAGGAATTTGTGCCATATCGCACGACCCCCGGCTCATTGATTATGCACTCAGGGTTTTCCTTATGTTTTGCGCAGCAGATGGCACGCGCTCCGCTGTCATTTCCAGGCACCATATTTAAAAGGCGCCTAGTTAGCAACTTACCCACTACACTGATTGAGAAATTGGCCTGAAGAGGACAAGGAGCTCCCGTGACCAAGTTCAGCGATGCCTCCCTGGGCATCTTCCTTGACCAAGTGTAGGCCAGGAGGGACGTCCTCTTTCCACCTGATGGGAGGAGGTGGCCGAGCAGGGAGATCAATCCCGAATGGGGGATAAACTGGAGGGCAGTCAGTGCCCAGGACCTCCAGCAGGGGACTGCCCTGCAATGTAGAAAATGGATAAATGCCTCACCTGCGCCGTCAGGGTAAGTGAACCCTCAGCTGATCACACTCATCTCAATGAATATTACAGGGAACATTGGCCTCAGTGACACCATGATAAGGTGATGCCTCAGAGCCCCACTGCAGTCCATCTAGTCTGCAGGTGGAGAGACCACTGTGGGTCCTTCACCCTTCCATGCAGAGAGCTCACATGCTGTCTGGAAATGAGGGGGGAGGGAAGTGGGGGGGAATGGGGTTAAGGGGCCCAGGTGTTGAAGGCATCAACAAGCATTGCCTCTCTCAGCCTTATCCTTACATATGCATGGGCTCACCGCTCTGCAGGGCGCTGCCCCAGAACCCTTCTGGGCAACCTGCAGTGTATCAATCAGATAGCACACAATCAAGTGAGTTACTTCTAAAAGTGGAAGCTTAAGAAAGATACATGAAATAACTATATACAATTAAATGCTAAATACATCATGCTTTCAAACAGCATCTTCTCTCTTTACACGGAGAAGCTAAGCCATAATTATAGAGAGAGGGAGAAGACGGGAAGAGATCGGTCACAATTGAAACAACTGACAGACTTCGAGGAGTGGGCAGCCCGGCTGGCAGTGGTGGAGTGGGACAGAGCCATTGGAGATGGAGAGATTGGCTTGCAGCCTCCATCCAGTAAGGATCAATTCATGTCATAGAAACCTCAGGGTCAAGGGTACCCTTGGAGGCAGCTCGTGCAGTCACTCGCTCTCTCCTCTTTCACTTACAGGTGCCACTGGGAAGAGGCCAAGGGAAGAAGAGGAAGCCCTGTCCAGCTTGAACACAAGCCCGGAGAGGAGCAAGGACATTGTCAAAAAAGAAAGTGCACCTATAGAAGCGCTACAGCAGACATCTACAACCTCCACCAGCACAGAGACACACAATTGGTGGGTAGTGGTTCTCGTTTAGAAGGGGTCTCACATTCTGGTGGTCACTGCATGGACATGTGTCTGTACTAGGAGGAGGCAGAGTCAGCCAAGCTCACCAGTACTTGGAGAAGTGCTGGGGAAGAGGCATCTGCAAGAGTCCAATGACGGGCCTCTGGAAGTGGCCTTCCAAGAGATGCTGGAGAGGCAGCAAGAGGCGGGGCAAAATCAGGCAGAAATGGCAGAGGCCCTCAACAGGATGGTAACCGAGGCAGAGGAGTCCGTTTGCTTGTTGGCTGATGGAGTGAGGTCGACCTGTGCACACACAGATGTCTCCATGGGGAGGGTGGTGGACTCCATGGAGACTGCAGTCCACCAGATTTTGCTGGAGATGCACGTAGACCTGCATTCCATTGCAGTAGCTGTGGGTGAGCTTCTGCAGTGACTACGTAAAAGGAGGATGGGGAACTTCGACCTCCCTCCAGGTGCCCCCTCCCATCAAGAAGTCAAGCTTTTAGGCACCCAAAGGGAGCAGGAGTGGCAGTAGGACACCGCTGGGACCTCCACTCAGGACTCTTTGATGTTGTCCAGCCCTTCGAAATCCCTATTGTCGGTGACCCCTTCAGCCTCGTTCTCTGTGACTGCAGAGGGAGTAGTTACCTAACAGCAGGACAGCCAAAGCAAGCCGGGGCCCTCCAGGTCTTGGATCTCCAGAGGACACCTGCCAAGGTCACGCATGGCAACAGGGCCAACTGGACAGCAGCCCTGCTGCAGGTGTCGGAGGAGCACTTAAAAGAAGTGGTAGGGGGAGAAAAGTCAAGAAGTTCTGAATTCACAAGTGGTTGCACAGGTGCACTATCATTGTTACACATAAACTTTTGTAAATATATTTCAGATGCGCTTTAATCATGTCTGATGTGGTTTATTTATGATAGTTCTTGCCTGATCTCCACTCCCCACCCACCCTCTTCCAAGAGACACCCCATGTCCTCTAGAATCCAGCATCTGCAGGGAGGCAAAGTGCTTTGCCAGGAACCCTTGAAAGCCATAGACAAGAAGTCTCCCACACACACTGGGCCTTTGCTGTTCACATTCTCATCTGTCCCAAGGCCCTAGCATTGTAAATACTGCATGCTGGGGTTCCTTTTCAGTTTTCCAATTGAGATGAACTGCATCTCCAGCCACCCCAATGTCCCGAACCCCATGCAGCATCCTGAGATCTCCACCACAAGGACCTGTGTAGTGTGACCGGTTTTGATGGTAGTAACATTTGCAGTGCAGTCTAACACCTTTTCCCCTCCACCCATCACCCACAACCTCTTCCCCATAACAACTGATGCCCCAGGGCATTGCTTTTGACTTCCCCGCCATCACTCTTCAATCCTCCCTCATCACCTATCATCACCATTCAAGTGAATGTAGAGGTGCTCTTCCTTCCCAAAAATCCCACCAACATAACCAAAGACATGCCCGCCATTTTCCTTCTGACCCTCTGAATCTGCATATCTTTCCGCATCTCCACTAACAACCCCTTCACATGACATCATCGCACCCTCATCCTCCCACTGCCCCCTTTAACCATTACCATCACCTCCTACCACCAATTCCCTCAGTTTGCCCCCAGCTATCCTCCATTGACTCCCTCTGAACCCCTTTCCCCTTGGTAGATACCCCCATGCCCATCTACACCTTTCCACAAGCCCCAGTCCCTTCACCCCTGCACAGGCCCACCTGCTGCGCACTCTCCAACACAGTCCTTCCCACCCTCCCACTCAATACCAGCTCACCCATTGCAAGGCCCATGCTGAATCTCTCTCTTCCCCCTTGCACCCCCAACCTTCCCTGCCGTTCCCCCCCCCCCACCCCCCACCAACCTCCAGGCCTGCACGGAATGGGAAATACACCAATGATGCATCCTTGGTCTCAAGGGCAATTAGGGATGGGTATAACCACTGGATCAGCCAGCGATGCCCACATCCTGTAAATGAATTTTAAAAAGTTTTTGATCAAAGATTTGGAATGGGAATCACTACAACAAAGGAGTGAATAACAACAGGCTGACCATGCTCTATAAAATATGGAATAGGCGGCTGGAAATTAACAGAAACAAGCACCTGATGCGCCCTATCCTCTGGAAATGACAAAACTGTAGGTAGCCATCCACACAAACTACAAAGACCATTTATTTTCAAGGCAATGTATAAACAACCTTTCTTCCCAAGGACAACCCAAAGTGGAACAAGCTGTCAAAGGAAATAGCCAGAGCCCCATACTTGAAATCTTTAACAGCCATCTTTAGATTATTTCCATTTAAAACTTTTCATTATCAGGATTACCAACTCAGCAGCTCATCACTGGTTTAGCTAATGCTACCCATATAAATGTTGGTGGAATATGGATATTAGTTTGTGATTTTGATACAACTAAATTAGAAACAGAAACAGAAGAACTTGAGGCTACATATTCAAAAATCTTTGAAAGTAACTGTTATGTTCTACAACAAAAACAGAATGACCTGGAAAAACTCAGCAGGTCTGGCAGCATCGGCGGAGAAGAGAAGAGTTGACTTTTCGAGTCCTCATGACCCTTCGACAGAACTTGAGTTCGAGTCCAAGAAAGAGTTGAAATATAAGCTGGTTTAAGGTGTGTTGCCGGGGGGGAGAGAGAGAGAGAGAGAGAGAGAAGTGGAGGGGGTTGGTGTGGTTGTAGCGACAAACAAGCAGTGATAGAAGCAGATCATCAAAAGATGTCACAAACAACAGAACAAAAGAACACATAGGTGTTAAAGTTGGTGATGTTATCTAAACGAATGTGCTAATTAAGAATGGATGGTAGGGCACTACAATGGGGTCACTTTGCTCGTGAACCGGTTACATGCTTATCTGTAGGCAGGCGAGTTAATTACAATATACGGCAGACACAGAGACCAATATGAAATGAAGCACATGCTATTTATTTACATAGAAAACAAAGCACTAACATGACATGTGCTTCTTCAACCAAACCCTACTCTAGACTAACATTAACATTATAGCCCACGCTATGCAGCTATTGGGCCTTACAGTGACATGGTCAGTCTGCTCACCTCAGATTACCACAGTAACAGGGCAAGTTGTTAAGAATGCATATGGGAAAGAGGAAGAGAAAGAAAAGAGGGCAAATCAGATGATGATAAGAAATAACATTTTGGGCAGAATTTAATGTGGGTGGAGATGACTTGTGTCCGCCAGCGCCTGCATCAAATTCAGCCCAAAGTGTTGTCTCTTATCATCTGGCTCATTCTCTTTTCCTTCTCTACCTCTTTCTGCTTTTTTTAAGTTCCCTGTTTTCTTCAGCCACTATCACTTGTTTCAGGAGGGAGTTGCACTTGTATGTAGGACCGCTATTGCTTTTCAGAACCAGGGGTGAAGTGCTGCCGGAGCACACCAGAGTGCTGCTCTGGCACCTCCAACCAGGGTCCAGGGAGCTGAATCTGGGAAGCAAAGTGCCAGAGGGAGGCCCGGGGAGCAGAGTGCCGGAGACAGGGACCCAGGGAGCAGAGTGCCAGGGAATGGGGCCCAGGGAGCAGAGTGCCGAGGAGTGGGGTCCAGGGAGCAGAGTGCCGGAGAGTGGGGCCCGGGGAGCAGAGTGCCGGGGAGTGGGGACCAGGGAGCAGAGTGCCGGAGAGTGGGGCCCGGGGAGCAGAGTGTCGGAGAGTGGGGCCTGGGGAGCAGAGTGCCGAGGAGTGGGGTCCAGGGAGCAGAGTGCCGGAGAGTGGGGCCCGGGGAGCAGAGTGCCGGGGAGTGGGGTCCAGGGAGCAGAGTGCTGGAGATGGGACCCAGGGAGCAGAGTGCCAGAGAGTGGGGCCCGGGGAGCAGAGTGCAGGAGAGTGGGGTCCAGGGAGCAGAGTGCAGGAGAGTGGGGTCCAGGGAGCAGAGTGCAGGAGAGTGGGGTCCAGGGAGTAGAGTGCAGGAGAGTGGGGTCCAGGGAGCAGAGTGCAGGAGAGTGGGGTCCAGGGAGCAGAGTGCAGGAGAGTGGGGTCCAGGGAGCAGAGTGCAGGAGAGTGGGGTCCAGGGAGTAGAGTGCAGGAGAGTGGGGTCCAGGGAGTAGAGTGCAGGAGGGTGGGGTCCAGGGAGTAGAGTGCAGGAGAGTGGGGTCCAGGGAGTAGAGTGCAGGAGAGTGGGGTCCAGGGAGTAGAGTGCAGGAGAGTGGGGTCCAGGGAGTAGAGTGCAGGAGAGTGGGGCCTGGGGAGCAGAGTGCCAGAGAGTGGGGCCCGGGGAGCAGAGTGCCGGAGAGTGGGGCCCGGGGAGCAGAGTGCCAGAGAGTGGGGCCCGGGGAGCAGAGTGCCGGGGAGCAGTGTGCCGGGGAGTGGGGCCCGGGGAGCAGTGTGCCGGGGAGTGGGGCCCGGGGAGCAGAGTGCCGGGGAGTGGGGCCCAGGGAGCAGAGTGCCGGGGAGTGGGGCCCGGGGAGCAGAGTGCAGGAGATGGGACCCAGGGAGCAGAGTGCCAGAGAGTGGGGCCCGGGAAGCAGAGTGCCAGGGAGTGGGGCCTAGGGAGCAGAGTGCCAGGGAGTGGGGTCCAGGGAGCAGTGTGCCGGGGAGTGGGGACCAGGGAGCAGTGTGCCGGGGAGTGGGGTCCAGGGAGCAGTGTGCCGGGGCGTGGGGACCAGGGAGCAGTGTGCCAGGGTGTGGGGACCAGGGAGCAGTGTGCTGGGGAGTGGGGTCCAGGGAGCAGTGTGCCGGGGCGTGGGGACCAGGGAGCAGTGTGCCGGGGAGTGGGGACCAGGGAGCAGAGTGCTGGGGAGTGGGGCCCGGGGAGCAGAGTGCCAGAGAGTGGGGCCCGGGGAGCAGAGTGCCAGAGAGTGGGGCCCGGGGAGCAGAGTGCCGGAGATGGGACCCAGGGAGCAGAGTGCCAGAGAGTGGGGCCCGGGGAGCAGAGTGCCGGGGAGTGGGGCCTGGGGAGCAGAGTGCCGGGGAGTGGGGCCTGGGGAGCAGAGTGCCGGGGAGTGGGGACCAGGGAGCAGAGTGCCGGGGAGTGGACCCCGGAGAGCAGAGTGCCGGAGAGTGGGGCCCGGGGAGCAGAGTGCCGGGGAGTGTGGACCAGGGAGCAGAGTGCCGGAGAGTGGGGTCCAGGGAGCAGAGTGCCGGAGGGTGGTGCCCGGGGAGCAGAGTGCCGGGGAGTGGGGCCCGGGGAGCAGAGTGCCGGGGAGTGGGGTCCAGGGAGCAGAGTGCCGGAGGGTGGTGCCCGGGGAGCAGAGTGCCGGTGAGTGGGGCCCGGGGAGCAGAGTGCCGGGGAGTGGGGTCCAGGGAGCAGAGTGCCGGAGAGTGGTGCCCGGGGAGCAGAGTGCCGGGGAGTGGGGCCCGGGGAGCAGAGTGCCGGGGAGTGGGGCCCGGGGAGCAGAGTGCCGGGGAGTGGGGTCCAGGGAGCAGAGTGCCGGAGAGTGGTGCCCGGGGAGCAGTGCCAGGGTGTGGGGTCTGTGGAGCAGAGTGCCGGAGAGTGGGGCCTGGGGAGCCGAGTGCCAGGGTGTGGGGTCTGTGGATCAGAGTGCCGGGGAGTGGTGCCAGGGGACCTGAGTGTCAGGGCATGGGGAACCCCAGGTAGGGGAAGAGGCTAACTGCCATATGTGGGAGATCAAGTATGTGTATGTGTGTGTGTGTGTGTGTGTGTGTGTGTGTGTGTGTGTGTGTGTGTGTGTGTGTATATGTGTGTGTGTGTGTGTGTGTGTGTGTGTGTGAGTGAGAGAGAGAGAGAGAGAGACTGCATGTGTGGGTGCGTGCGTGTGCATGTGTGTGTGTGTGTGGGAGTAAGAAAGAGAGAGTGTGTGTGTTATTGGTGTGAGGGAGTGAGAGTGTGTGTGTGTGTGTGTGTGAGTAAGAGAGTGAGTGAGTGCGTGTGTGTGGGAGTGACAGAGTGATTGTGTGTGCGTGTTTGGCGGGGGGCGGGTGGTTGGGGGCTAGTGACAGAGTGATTGTGTGTGCGTGTTTGGCGGGGGGCGGGTGGTTGGGGGCTAGTGACAGAGTGATTGTGCATCTGCTTTACTACCAATCTCAGGTTTCTCACTTAACCTCACCATCACACACCCGCTCACAGTGGGTAGGGGTGAGTGAGTGAGCACACTGAGACTGGAAGTCACCCTGGCACACACACTCTGACCCTCTCACACTCTAGTCATTTTTATTAGTTACTCTTTTTTTTAAACTTAACAATTTATTACTATGACATTGCTTTATTTTTGCTCAACAATTGTTCCTTTCCTTAATACCTCACCTATTTTTTGAAATTCAGTTTATTATTGTACTGAAACTTATCTTTCTGAAATTTGCCCTTCGGCCCCATGAGGGAGAAAGAAATGGAAAAATGCCACAATCCCTGACCCCGAAACAAAAAGGTTGGACAAGCCTGTTTTAAATGGAGTTCTCAGCATCAACGCTGAGCAGCCGGGGCTTAGGACCTGACAGACCTGACCTGACAGCTTTCAAACTGAGTTCCGATTTTTTGAAGGTCTAACAGCATCTGTGGAGAGAAAGACAAAGTTAACGTTTCGAGTCCGTATGATTCTTCTTCAGAGCTCCGAAGACGCTGTCAGACCTGCTGAGTTTTTCCAGCATTTTTTGTTTTTGTTTCAGATTTCCAGCATCCGCAGTATTTTGCCTTTATCTGATTTTTTGAAGCTAGTTTGTCAGGTCAGTTTCACTCATTGCTGTGCTGCTGTTGAGGAGATTGGGGGTTGGGGAGATTGGGGAGGTGGGGTGGGGTGTGGAGGTAGTGGCCTGGGGGTGGGGAGGGAAGAGAGGGATGGATGGGGGTTTGGGGGTTGGGGAGCTCATAGGGGTGTCAGGAGGTGGGGGAGTGGAGATAGGGGTTGTGAGGTGGGGAGGGGAGAAGGGGTTGGAGAAGGGGTTTGGGGGGGTGGAGAGGTTTGATGGGGTGGGAGATGGGGAAGTGGAGAAGGGGGTTGGGGGGTTGGGGAGGGCGGAAGGGGTGTTAGGGAGGGGAGTGGGGGTGTTGGGGCAAGGGTGGGGAGGAGGTTGTGGGGGGTTGGGGTGGAGGGAGTGATTCAGGCGTAGGGGTTGGGGGGTTGGATGGGAGGTCTGAGAGGGTTGGGTAGTTGGCGTTGGTGGAGGTTGTTGGAAGAATGGGTGAGAAGAGGTTGGCGGCAGTGGGGTCACTAATACTTTTCACTCAAAAAACATACTTTTACTGACTTTTGTGGACTCAAGTGATTAACACATGAGAAAATCATGTAATAGTAGATTGAGAAATGACATGGCCAACACATTTTCTTAGAGCTCCGGCACCTCAAAATTTGGCACTACATCCCTGTTCAGAACTCAATTTCATCACAGTCCTTGACAACAAACAACAGTTGGCAACTTGTGGCAGTGACAGTTAGCTCTGGAGACAAATAGCGATTGGTATTTACAACCTTGAATGAGCCTTCAGCAGTCAGACCGTACAGAATTATCGCCTGTGTTGGGCGCAGAATTTGGCCTGGTGAAGTTTAAGTTATTTTGTGGTGGGGTCTTCAAGGACACATTTGTTAGTTTCTGTGCACTGCAATTGTATACACTCCAACTATTAGAAAGGCCACATTCGTCAAAGCATGTCACCTCCATGTATAAAGAAAAATCGCTCGTATTAGTTGATGCTTTTCAAGCACGCCATGTATTGGTAATTTGAAACTCTGCAAAACTAAGACACTATTTTATGGACAGAAGATACTAAAGATAAAATTGCAATGACTATTAGCAATCTGAGATGAAAGATAAAATAATTAATGATGCTAAGAAAAATATTTAGTTGTGGTATTGAAAAATAGCAGAAAAAGAACTGAAATGAATAAGTCCAGAGGGCTGAATTTTTTAGCATCAACAAAATCCCCCCCCGCCAGGGCAAAAAGCAGGAGTCAACTCCACGCAGGTGGGCAGCAGAACCCGGGGAAGCATTTTGCCAGCGGCAGCCAATTAACAGGCTGCCACCATAACTGCCATCCAATTGAGGATGGCCGACCTCCTAGAGATACCAACCCAATCAGAGCCTCAATGGTGCCACCTCAGTGCCAAGGCACCCTCAAAGGCCAAGTAAGTTAACTTAAAAATACCAGGGCCACGGAGCAGCCATCATGGAGAGCCACCTGCCATGTGGCATCATCCTCTCCCGATGCTGATACAATGCCAGTGGGGGCAGGAATATGTCAGGTTCCCCTCCCTATGCTAACCCCCCCAACATATTTGCAGCCCTCACTCCTCCCAGCCCATTTCCCAAGGTCTAGTAAAATTCAGCCCAAGTTCAGAAAAGCCTTTCTTGATTGTGACTGTAAGTGTGCTTGCATCAGTATGAAATTATTTGTGACATTAGTGTTCTGTGCTTGGTCTCAAATAACATTTTCTAGGCCCAAAATAGATCGTAGCTGTTTGCTTCGTATTATTCCTGAAGGGTTAATCTGAGTTTAGAGTGGATCTGTAAAAGATGAGTGATATATCAAGGAGCTCTATATTTTACTCCCCAGCCATTTTTCAATCAGTCTTTGAGAACCATCTGTACCTGGGTGCAATTTTCATTCAGCATCTTTAAGGACTTTTCTACAGTGCAGACAATTCTATTGGAGCTGTGTGGGTCACAGTTGCGGCACTGAAAATGGGTGTTTCTTCCACACGGATATCATGTGTCTGAGCAATGCAATCACACAGCAATCGACCAATTCATGCCTGGAGGCGTGGGACCCATTCAACTGATGAGCAGGGGCAAGCCATGAAACACCGATGTTGGTGCCACCTGACTCAAAGGCAGGTGCTGGTGCCATCTTGAAAGGCCTGTCAGCCCTGCATGTTCTGCTGCCTTGTTGCTAAGGCCAGTCCACCAATAGTGCTGAAGATCCCTGTGGACTCCTCCAGCCCTGTGGCTCAACTGAAATGCCAAGAAATGGTCTGAGTGAGGTTGCTGCATGGCAGAGGGAAGATACTGAGTGGCCCCACACTTTAGCAATGTGTCCCTGCAGGTTCCCTCCAGGCTGCAATGGCAAGGCAGGAGGTCCTCTTTAATACAGCAGAAAACACTGGAAAAACTCAGCAGGTCTAACAGCATCTGTGGAGAGAAAGACAGAGTTAAATTTTCAAGTCCGTATGACTCTCCTTCTGTCCTCTTTCCAAGGGATAGCAAGAAGAGATCCTCCCACCCAGCCAAGGAAGCTCAGATGGAGATTGCAGATGAGGTTGGCAGCCATGGGATCACCCCTTGTACCTGACTGCAGTGCCGCAAACAAGAAAATGACCTTCTCTTTGCCAGGGTGCCCTCCCATATTGTTTCTCTCTTTTGAACTTGCAAATAGCAATTAAAGAAGGTATGCTGGATGGAGGGGTGGGGGTGGTGGTGCGGGAGTTAGTGAGCACCCAGATAGTGGCACGGGGTGTGGCAGAAGCATATCCTGTCAGGTGCATGACTGTGTCTCAGCAGCAGCCAGCCATCTGCCTTTGCTGACTCCCCCACCATGTCCTTTGAGTGTGGAAGTGTCTTTGCAGGATAAATGGGAACATAATAATAAAAGAGATGGCCAAGATTGTTGGAGGCTCCCAGACCATCATATTCTGGCCCCAGTAGAGAAGGAGGCCCTGGAACTGGCTGGGTCACAGGGCTGCCAAGTGATTGCTGATGGTGAGTCAGGAGTGCCAACAGATTGAGTGAATAAGTGCAGGGCACAACACTCATGTGTCCACCACTGGACATATGGAACTTCACACCAGGCAATGTTAGAATGAGAAAATGTGAAGCCCTTAACCCCTCATGTTCTCCCATGCAGATCTCGGTATAGCCAAAGGACATTTAGTTGCAGAGTCTGGGGCCATCAGTCCATCTCTGTGGTGGAGGAGGAGGATTCCTCAGCATTCCCCCACACCTCCACCAGTTCAGATATTTTCCCATTAATATGGCTGCAATTAGATTCAAGGTCACAAGCTGATGAGCACATCACAGAGGCGGCCGGGCAGCTGTCAGAGGCTGTGACAGCCAAGGTCACTCATGCTCGGAGGACTGCTGGAGGTCAGGCTGCCTCTGAGCTTCAGTTTGATGATGGGTCTCTGGAGTCATTGGCAACATGGCACCTGCTGGAGCTGCTGTGGGAGGTAAGGGAACATCTGACAGAGCTGCCAGAGGCTATGTGTAGCCATGCATGGACGATAGCGGAGTCCATTCAGGTCATGAGTGCTGCCATGTCTTAGGCGTGTGAATGCATGACTTCCTCCAGCAAGTGTTTGGAAACCCTCATGGAGAGCCAGATCCAGCAAGCTGGTCAGTGGACCAGACCTGCATATCATCACCTCAATGGCCTGCTAGTGAAGGGGAGGGCACCTTCAGCTCCTCAACTTTGTCAATGCACACTGTGAACTTGAGTGCTAGGAATAGAGTGCAAGATGAATGAGACAATAGCAGGTCCACATTCAGATAAGTCTTTATTGCACTAATAATGAAAACACATCAAGATCACAAGAAACAGATATGGATGTGAGATTTTCCTGAGCCTCCCTCGCACATCTCTTATTTCCCCTTGCCCACTGGTGCAAGGGGTTCCTCATCCTAACGTGTCTGCTCAGCCCCTGCCTCCACATCCTCCTCATCAGATGGGATCAGAGAGTGGGTGATCAATGATGTCCTCATCATGCAAAGCCTCTCTCTCTGCAGTGCTAGATTGTACAGAGTACAGCTGTGATATTTCACTGGGTCAAAATGAAGGACTCCACCAAATTGGTCTAGACTGGAATCGCATTTTCAATAACTCAGTGGCCTGCTAGATGGTTGCTTGCAGCAGGGATTGTACTTCTCCTTTGCTGCAGTGTGATGGTTCCTCAAAGTCATGAGTAGTCATGCCTTCAATGGGTAGCTCTTGTCCCTTAGAATCCATCCCCAAAGGCACGTGGCACCTGGGACTGTCAAAATATGTATATGTTGTGGCTGCTTCCCGAGAAATGTGCACACACCTGAAGGATCCACTTTCAGTAAGCACAGACTGTTGTACATTGACAGAATGGAAGCCCTTTCTGTTGATGAAGGTCACCAGCTGGCTTGTGGGAGACTTGATAGCCACATGCTTGTAACTGATGATACTTTGTACCTGAGGAATGAAGTGAGGGCAAATATCCAATGGACCACTCTGCTCACTGTCAGGGTCAGTTTGGTAGCGTACACAGTCACCTGCCCTCTTGAATATGTCATTGGTCACCTCCTTGATAGACTAATGGAACACAGCCTGGGAGATCTTACATGTGTCCCCAGGAGACCCTTGAAAAGAGCTGGAGGTATAGAACTGGAGATCCACAGTGATCTTTAGACCCACTGGCATTGGATGTCTACTATTCCCATGGGTCTTAGCTCATCCCGAAGCGTGGCACATAAAGCGGTGAAGTCCTCCCTGGAAAGCCTTATTCTGTGTTGACATTGCTGTTTGAACAATCTACAGTTGTTGAGCTATGTCCAATAGACTCTCTCTTGTAGGTTGGCCCCTCTTCTAGTGGAAGAAATTGTTGCTTCCCTATGTGCAGGCCTCTGACATGCCCAACTGAAGGCTGGCCCCCTTTCTGCTCCTGCCATTCCTACTGTGGAAGCACTGGTGCCTGGATCTCCCTTTGAGCTGCTCCTCCAACTCACAGGTGGGCTACAGAGACTGGTTGGATCAGTCCCATGCCAGGTGGTCTCTTCCCATCTCTGGCGCTATCTACGCAGTCCACTTCCCCCAAATCCTTTCCCTTGCTACTCCATTGGGATCAAGTGCCACTGCCCTTCTGTGTCCCTTGCAGAACACCCCTGCCCATTGTTACTGGAACCTTTACACACCTCTAACCCACCATTGCTGGCTCCCTTCTCCCCCTTTAGCGATGGCACCCTTATAGGCATCTTTTGCCATTATTGATAGCACCCTTACACAACCTGATGATGAAGGAACTATTGGAGATCCTCTACTGCTGGCTGTCCATGGCCTCTATTCCCCACTCTCCCCACTTAAAAACACATTATTTTTCAGAATAGCTGGTGGGCAGAAGCAACAATGAAGCCTCGTCTTTTTAATCTTTAACCAGTTGGTGCCCTGGAGGCCTATGACTCCTGTGTAATGTTCATAAAATACAAACTGTGCTACTACACAATTGCATTGAAATTTAGGTTGGGACTCTTTTCCTCGGAGAAGAGAAGCTTGAGAGATTTGATAGAGGTATTCAAAATCATGAGGGGTCTGGCAAAAGGACCAATTTCCTATTGGTGCAAGAATTGAGAATGGGAGGGCACAAATTTAAGGTAATTGGTAAAAGAAGCAATGGAGACATGAGGAAAAACCTTTTCACACAGCAAGTGGTCAGGATCTGGAATGCACTGCCTGAGAGCGTGGTGGAGGCAGGTTCAATCGAGGTTCAAGAAGGTTCAAGAAGGATTTGGATTATTATTTAAAGAGGGAGAATGTGGAGGGCGGCAGGGAGAAGGCAGGGGAGTAGTACTAGGTAAATTGCTCATTCTGAGAGACCACACAGACGTGAGGGGCTGAATGGCCTCCTCCTGAACTGTAACAATTCTGTGATTCGGTAAATGTGTGTTACTGACTGGAAGTAGGAGCAGTAATGGGATAGATGATGGACACAGGCAGTTCCTGATGTAAGTAACAGGAGTTTCATTTTATATCGAATTGTGCCAGATACAGTGATATCTAAACAATTTCTTGTTTAGGATGCAGGTAATACACTTTGTATGTATTTTGCTCATATAAATCAGGTTGTTAAGTTCTGCTTTGGAATTCTAAGTAGTTTGATGTGGCACAATACAGTCTTAATTAATGGCTTTGTATTCTGCTATTGAACTGTTTTCCTGCTGGATTTTTTGGGTTTTCTTGCAGGAATTTATTTATTGCCTGTGCAGTTGCTGAAAGAGTTTAGTGCATCATTTCAGAACAAACATTTTTGGGTTCTCACCTAGAAGTTGAAACAATATCAGGAGAATTCTGACTGCAGCTTGAAATGGATATGGAATCCACAGTGCAGCGACTGCCCGATAGTGTTGGTACGAGGCCCGCACCAATGTTGGCCTGCCAACAAGCTGCAAATGTCAAACGTACATTCCACTCCACCTCACTGGCTCTGAACAACGTGATAACAGGAAGCCCCAGGGAACAAATCCAGACAGCTCAAGAAGGTAGGTTGGGCACATCGGTTGTAGGAGGAATCAGCAGGCCACATTGCACTTGAGAAACAAATCTGCTCCTGGCCCTTGAAAAATCATTTTTCCTTATCTTTTCACCTCTTGCTTTCTCACAACCAGTAAAGGGGCTCTGATTTGTATATTTAAACAGCTTTCCACCTGTTTTATTCAGGTGGGCTGTATGAGAGGTCCTGTGGTACAATGGTAGTGTCCCTATGTCTAGGCTAGAAACTCTAGGTTCAAATCTTACTTCAGGACTTGATGGTGTATTAATAATGTGACCAAACAGGTTAGTTATCAGCCCATAAATCCCTCCCTGATGGCAAGTGGGAGAGTTTCCTGGTTGGCCATGCTGTAAAAGGCAGTGGCAAACCTTTGCCAAACATAATCATGGACCAATCCAATGCAAGTCCATGGTTGTGAACAGCCTCTTAGGGCATGGTACCTGAGGGTTGCATGAACATTGCATCATGTGGGCCTTCAGATACAAAATAGGTACTCAGAGGTGAATTTCTCACACAGGTGAATGAGCCTATGGGAAACTTTATTTATAGATTGGGAGGAAGAAGAGAAAATGAGGAATGCACCAGAAAAGGATTTCACCTATCTGCTGTTATCCTCCAAATGCACATACAGCTAGGGAAACACTTACCTTGAGTTGTCCAAAGAAATGAGTTAACCTGCTATTTCCTAGGGACACTGTGAGGAATTAAGTAAATGCAGTATATTATTGGGATACTGGTGATTTCACCTGTAAAGGTAACCTTGAAAATTCCATTCATTCTTGTGAGACATTTTTTGTTCTATTTCAAGGTTTGTAAAGATCAAAAAGAGAGGTTACCCTTGTGTAATGAACTTGATGTACCTGACAGGTTTTTTACTTGAAATAGATAATTTCATTAGAGCTATTTTAGAAGCTACATTCTTGAACCAGGTCCATGACTAGAAAGCTCCACCCCCCCGATTATCCACACTTAGAACTCATTTGTCAGAATAATCACGTAACCCCTAAAGGCGTAGGAAAGGTTCAACCTTCAATGAATATACCTTGCTTACTGGCCATCACTTAACTGGCCTTGGAAGGAGAGGAAGAAGGATACAGAATGCCTCACTAATTGTGGATATCTGGTCATGGATAACCTGAAACAGCTCAAGTAGGTAAATGTTAGAGCCTGTAATATGACCAGAGCTGTTCAGGCTTTTCAGGAGGATGTTTCTTCCCTTTCATAGTTACCCAATGTTAAAAATCTAGCATTAAGGTTGAGCAGCTATGCCCCTGACTATATGTGATTCTTGTAATTCTACTTCTTGATCTATATGAAGACACATTCCCATCTCCGATCTCACCGTTTTGACACTTTCAATCCAATACAGCCATTTTTAACTTGTTTGACCCAAGAGAACAGGGCATCAGCAGACTGAAAAGTCTGATGTTATA
Source organism: Carcharodon carcharias (assembly GCF_017639515.1). Lineage (NCBI taxonomy): Eukaryota > Metazoa > Chordata > Chondrichthyes > Lamniformes > Lamnidae > Carcharodon > Carcharodon carcharias. Next base: position 181,792,149 of record NC_054468.1, read on the forward strand.
TTCAGCACCTTGCTCCCACTGCACTTGAGGCTTTCCATAGGGCAATCTAGCTGCCTTCCTGTTACAAGTGAGAACCTCATTAAAGTATTTAAATCAGGGTCCGGTGATATCAATAGGACCCTAAAACTATTTTCAGTGGAATAAGTGGAAGTAGCACAGAGTACTAGAGGGTACAGGTGTGAAACAGGATTTGGAAGTGATATTACTTGCCTGCAAATACTTAGTTCATTGGAATCTGTTTGGAATTCACCTGGCTGGATTTCTGCATAAGTGTTACCATTGGAATTTGCTGACTTTTACGAATAGTCCAATTATTCTTACCCTCCAATTTGATCACATTGCCTTAAGTGGTTATTTGCATTTGATTAGCTGCTATAGCCTTTGATGTAGCTTCAGTATAGTTTACAAAATTCTGCCCCTGACTGCCCAAGATCTTAGCCCTACACATATTTCAGACAGGGAGATCACACTGATTGAAGCAAGGAGCTTGGAAAGCTTCTTACAATTGTTAGTTAGTCCACAATTGGTGGGAAATGAAAACAGGCACAGCCATATTCCTGCTTTTATTTTGTTCACCTTGAGCCAATTTCAGATTACAGAGCACAAGTCCAGAAGGACTGCACCACAGAATAATTTGAATATTAAGCTGACTGGCTGTTGGCAGTCTTGTATAAATGCTACATGTATGCGAAGTTCATGCCTGTAGCACAGAGGTTAAGAGATGGCACAGATAGGACAATGCGTGTGAGTTAAATTTGAACTCCATATTCACCTATTGTAGATACACCTGATAAGGAAGACCTACTGTGTCCTGATGGTAATGCATGTATTCTTCATGACATCACAGGCAGCCCTTAATTGCTTTTCCCAATCCTCATTTGTCAAGGGGTAGTAGAGCACAGAATATTTTTATATCATCACCATATATGTACCATACAAAACCTAGGAATAATTGAAGCAATTTCCATTTAAGAAAAATATACCATTGGAGTCTCTTCCTTAATGACTGTCCCAACTGAGAAATTAACACATTGCACCAGTGATGTGTTACTACAGCAGCATGGGGCACTTCCCTTTTAATTGCCCAATCTGCCATGTTAATTGCTGTTCTGCATGGATTGAGTGCAATAGCACTAAAAATAAATATTCTTCCTACAGCAATTTTGTTACGAGTTGGTAAATGGGTCGTAAAGTAGTGCTATAAAGAATCCTGAATTTACAGGAGACAGTCACACATTTTCTGCTAGTGGAAAACTTTATCCAAAACAGTAATTTCTAGGCTAAAATTAGAACATACGACATGGAATTTCCACAATGTCTGCAGAGGCAGAAAGGAGTTGTCTATTTGCTCAAGCTAAGCATGACCAGTTATGTACTAATTGTGTACAATGTCAGCCGTGGCTCAGTGGTGGCACTCTCATCTGAGTCAGAATATTGTGGGTTTGAGTTCCACTTCAATAACTTGAGCACAAAAACTAGGCTGATACTCCAGTGCAGGAGTGGGGGAGTACTACGTTGTTGGAGATGCTGTCTTTTAGATGGGACATTAAACTTTGTCTGCCCAGTGAGGTGAACATAAAAGACGCCATTGCACTGTTTTGAAGGAGATCATGGGTGCTTTTCTGGTGTCCTAGTCAATATCCATCCCTCGGCTAAGATCAGTGAAACAGGTTATCTGGTCATCATTGCTGTTTGTGGGGCCTTGCTATGTATAAATTGGCTGCTGTATTTTATCAGTGACTACACTTCAAAAATGCAGTGTTGGCTGTAAGGCAATTTGGGATATCCTGAGACTATGAAAAGTGTTATTTAAATAAACTTTTAGGTTATTCTGATTTTAATAATCAATATAAGCTCATTGCCTGGTGTTTAATGAGGAGGCCAAATTGTTGTAGCAATGATTAAAAGGGTAACAGCTATTTGAATATTTGTGACAAAATTGAAGAGTAAAACTTTCAAAAAATTAGTCTGGATAGGATACCTTTATTAATGTTTTTATATTCAATGCATGGGCAGTTGTCTGGCACAGTGCATCATGAAATGAATGTAATGAAAATTGTATGGGTTCTGTATCAGGCAGACAATCCATTCTGCCACATTAATGTCCACACATTGAAGGTGAAAATTTATCCACATATCTGAGTGATACAATATGTCTGGATGGTAGCACCATAAGGCTCACCAGATCAGTAACAGGCATCTGAAGTGGTGCTAATAGTATGTTAATGCATTGGATGGGGAGATGTGGAGACAGTCAATGATGCCCTGCGCTTGTGGGAAGCCTGTAATCAGTGTGAATCTCTGAGCTCTCTTTCCATGGAGAAGGTGAAGAAACTATTTCCTTTAGGAAGCATGCCATTAGTCACCTGCTTAAGGCAAACATGAACTGCAGACTGACTTTTATGTTACTGATATCTCTTTTGCAGTCTGTAATTTGCTGGGAGCAAAGAAGAAGTAAGGCTGCAGTGATCTTGGGTGCAAGAGGGAGGCAATGCAGTGCTGGCTGCAGCAGTTGGTTTTCCTTGTTGCAGTAGGTGCCAGCTGCCAGTCCCTCTTGAGGAGCACCATTCTATATCTACTGTTCCTCAGAGAAGTGCAGGTACGTTGTCTCGACTGGCTACACTCTATTAGAAAGAAAGAATTCCTGCGAGTGTATTTCCTTCTATTTTGTCATTCAGCTGTTTGCTTCCTCCTCTGCTGCTCTATCTCTGGACAGTAGAAATGCCAGAAGAATACTCATGTAGCAACAAGTTGCCTGAATCCTCTTAAGAATCCAGAAGGTTAGACAGCAATAAGCAGTTATCGTTTAATTAGCCAAAAATCACAGCCCAAAACGAGAAATATGTCTCCCAAATCTTCGCAGCATTTTAGTTGAGAACAGGCCAGAATTCTTTTAAATGTGATTGTCTGCTTCCAGGCTTGTACTGCCCACACTTTGTGACTAGGCCCAGGGAGAAGTGGTGGCAGCATAAGTTGAGACCAAAAGGATTTTGGGGATCATGACAATGTCAGTTGACCCTGTTTGCATATAGTTATTAGGACCCTGCCTGTTTTTGTGAGGACAGTAGCTGGCTGAATTGCAGTCCACTCAAAATTCAGAAAAGGTGGACCTCTGGCAATAAGTTGGCATTTTGGGGGGGGAATTTTCATCCTGCTACCATTCCATTTATAGTTGTAAATGGGACAAAAGTGAGATGATAATTGGCCACAGGAATATTCAAAGGTTGGAAACAAGCATTTAGTGAGTTAGCAGGGCATTCCTCAAACTATTAATTTAACATATCATCAACCCATTTAAATTTAACAAGTTGACAACAATCTTCAAATAATTGGTAGAACTATATCATAGTTGTGTGTAAAATACATCAGGAATTATTTCTAACAGTAATTTCTTGTCTTTAGAGTCTTAATGGTGTTTTTTTTCACATGGGTTGAATTTCCATTTCAGAATTAAGGAAACAGTAGTTTCCTGTAAGGATGTCAGGTCGATCTATTGATAGATGAGGATAGAACCTTTAGTTAATTATTGCTGTCCGGATATTCAAATTACTGCGAAAGTCCGTACTTGGTGTTTTCCCTTGCTGAAGAATGACTGGAGTTGCATCCAGGAAGTTTTTCCCTCTTGTCTTATTACTCAAGTGCTTTACAATCAGCAAGTTGCCCACAAGCACTAATTTGCACTGTCACACCTTGATTATAATGTTATTTTCAACATGTGTAAAAAGAATTACTGCCACATTTCTGAGGGCAGCTGATGAATCCTACTGTAGGTGAAGTCGGGTTGGAGTGCTGTCGTTTTTTGAGATGCTACAAGACCTCTTAAGGTTGAAAAATGGGGTTGGACTTATGTTTCCTCACCAGTGGGTTTGGAGGCAGGAGGCAAGTATGATCCAGTGGGTTACCTTATCATCACCCACCCCTAACCCTGTCTGAAATTTTATGGGGGTTGCAGGAGAGGCATCAGGTGGTCCCCCTGCCCTCAGGCCTATTGAGGCCCTTAAGTGCCCAATTCATGGCCACTTAAGGGCCTCATCCCACTCTTGCCAGTATTTTACCCATGATGGGCGAAGCTTATGCCATGCAGAAAGCCCAGCATCTTTAGCTTGCACGGTCTGGTGTTGGGCAACGGGGGAGAGCTCCTTTGTGAACCCATAGAGGCATCCCCCTAAAGTCATCCCCCCCTTAACCCTCCCCCTGGCCTTTTGAGCCCAGCATCCCACCCCCTTATCCCATTGCTGAGACCCCCAAACCCAGACTTAAATCCAGGCTCCTCAATGTGGTGGGACTGCCTGTAGTCCCAGCAGTAGCCATTGCTCCCAGCTGGTGCTGATGGAACTACAGAGCTGCCAGCCACCTGATTGGTCAGCAGCTCTCTAAGATGAGACTTCCTCCCAAGATAGAGACTGGAGTCTCGCCTTAAAGCAATTAACACTGCGCCCGGTGTTAAATTGCTGTGGGGCAGCCATCAGGATCATGGACGGGGATCCCTCCCAACTTTTCAGCCAGGGGACCAGAGGCCAGGGCACTCCATAAAATTCAGCCCATGGAATCCACAGCGCACATGCACATTTATGGAATGAAGTGTGCTGAACACCATATTGCTGAGGTCATTAGCACCTGGCAAACATTTTCAGAGCAGACAGCTCAGATGGTAATCAGTGTGCAATGCTGATTTGATACCAGTGCTGCCATTTTGGAGCTCCACACTCCAGCTGACATCCTCTTCTAACCTTGCACAACTGAACATGTGTTCAACAGCATGAAAGATCCCATCCAGCCACTAATGCTACTTCAAAGGTGCTTACAGGTTAGTTGTTGAATTATTTCTTCTGGCTATTGCAGCAATTCAATGCATTTTGGGTGCTTTTGAATTCTGGTTAAAAGATTCAATAGATTACTGAGAGTGTCCTGGCTGGTGCTGAAGTACATTTTTGTGACTTAAAAGCTTGTGCACAAACAATGGCTTCCAGACATGGGTGGGCTGGTAGGGCTTCTTCCTGTCATTGAACATGACTGGGAGGATAGGCAGAGACCAAACAGAGTAGAACAACCTGCTAGAGGAGGGAGGAGGAGGAGGGGGAGAAGAGCTCTCAGCAGAAGGGCATATCTGCAGAGGTCTTTAGGGAGCAGATTAATTGGAGAACAGATTGAGAAGTGCTGTGATGCTCTGAAAGCATCTTTGCACACTAACAATGAGAGCAGCATTCGAATATTGGATGCTGCTTGTGCTGCAACGGAAGCTGAGATATCGATCATCAGGCATTGCATCAATTTTGACTCCACAGTATGTCAATAGGTATGGACACTCATTCCATGTTGGAAAGAATGGGCCCCAAACTCTGCACAAATCCCTGTACCAAGTTAGCAACAGACTCCTCCATACTCCTTGCCATTGATAACAGGATTTCTAGCACACCAAACATTGATGTGTGTACACCTTCAGTCTTTTTCTGTAGCCTGGCCCATCAAACTCATCATCTGAGTCCTGTGCAGCTGAACATGAGCTTGCCCTTTAGCGAGCTGACACCTGTACTATCTTTCCTCCCTTGCCCTGGCTTCATTATACTTATGCTTGGTGACTCACTACATGCAGATCCCAACACTATACCACTCCCAAAATATACGCAGTAACTGCATCTGAGCTGATGGCTACAACTGTGAAAATCAAGTGGCAGTAAGCCTCATCTTCACTGTCTTCTTACCCATCGTCCACTGATTGGACAAATTGCATTCACTGAGACTTTGACCACTTGTGTGTGGTCATTAAAATTATTGTATCGTTACATCCAGGCCCTTGGGGCTATACACCTGACATTGTCTGTTGTGGCGATCTGTTAACCCTGCCTTCTTATCATTTGTGAAGGCCCCTTGCCCTCTGCCTCCCCCATCTCTCCTCCTTTTCATCTCTTCCACAAAGGTTCCAGTACAGTTTCCATAAACCTGGGTGCCCCTCTCTCCCAGATCAACCATTGATCTCTATTTCCCAGGTCAGAATGACTCCCAGCACCTGCTCCATCGTCAATGCACCTCCCCTTTAGGCTAGCTTTAATTAGTGCAAGCTGGTTTTAAGAAATGCAAGTTACTAATGATATTGGGTCCCCTGCTAATGAGATAGTCAGTGGAGAGCATGGTTAGTGCTGGCAGCATGTATAAATCATTATCATGAACAGGCAACAATTTGGCAAGCTCCCTGCATGACACTGAATAAGTATTGCAATCCCTCATGCCCATTTATAGGGTCTATCCCATTTATAGCCCAGTGTCTCATAAAGTACTACCATCATTAAACATTGCAGAATTTAGACTGCACATCAAAGTTAAATCAAATTAGGGAATTCTTCCAATAAGAAAATTCCACCATGTGATCCTCCAAAAGGTGGAGAAGTGAACTCCATACCTAGATATTGGGACACGATGTGCATTCCAGGGAACTGAGGTGCCCTGTGATCCCTTTATTTATTAGATTAGTTTATTTTTGTTAAATTTAGATACAGACTTATTAAAGATTTATAAACAAAAACACAGCAGCTACTCACCAATCAGCACCTCCCCTTGTGCTGACAGCATTTTAAGCTTTTTGCCTCACTCCCTGATGCTTGCACTACCTCTGGGCTCCCGCTACTCCAATTCTGAGCATCTTCAGGTCTGGGCTCCTTTCCCATGGAATCTCCAATTGAAGCTGATTCCCATGACATTGTCCTTTATCCTGTCTGGCCACTCTGCCGCTGCTCCAGCCCTGAAATCCTTCAGGCCCATTTTCCTTTCCTCTGGGCTCTCTGATCTCAATGAATAAATAAAATAAATTGTCAGCCGGGACAGGGACTGAACAAAATAAATGTAAACAAGAGGACAATAATAGGGAAATTAATGGCCTGAAAGAGCAAGAAATGCCTTAAGAGCGAGATGGTTTCCATCACAAGGTTTTAAAAGAAGCAGGCGACAGTACTGCAGATGCTCTAACTATAATCTTCCAAAATACTCTCAATTTGGGAACTATTTCTGAAGGTTGGAAAATTGTGCATGTCACCCTGCTATTTAAGGAAGGTGGGAAAGAGAAACCAGAGAATTATAGACCAGTTCACCTAACATCTGTTGTCAGGAAATTGCTAGAGTGTATAATTAAAATGGGGGTGACAAAACATATGAAAATTTTCCACTGATCAGAGAGAGCCAGTATGAATTTGTAAAGGGTAAATTATCCCTGAAGAATCTGAATGAACATTTTGAAGAGGTGACTAAAGTAGTGACCAGAGGAATGCCTATATATGGTATTTATATTGATTTCCCAAGGCATTTGATGAAGTCACTTATAAGAGACTGTTAGTTAAATTCGAAGCCCATGGAATTGGAGGCAAATTAGTTACCTGGTTAGGAAATTAGCTAAGTGGAAGAAGACAGAGAATTGAGATAATGGGCAAGAACTCTAATTTCTTAGGATATGACAAAAAGTGTTTCACAAAGATCTGTGTTGGAGCTACAACTATTCACTATGTTCATTAACGATTTCAGAAAGCCAAATTTGCCAATGACACAAAGATATTGTGTATATAGGTCTTGTGGTGCACTGAGTAGTATCCCTGCCTCTGAGTCAGAAGCTCTGGGTTCAAACCCCACGTCAGGACTTGATGACCAAGGAAGGTACATTCATAGTGTGGCAAAACAGGTTGATTATCAACCTGAAGATCCTTCCAACACGTGCTAATGGCAGGTAGTAAGAGCGGGAGAGATTCCTGGTCAGCCATGAAATGAAAAGCAAGTTGGAGCCTCTACCATCACTAACCATGTCACAAGACTTTAATGTGCATAATGTACATGTTGCCACTTCAACTCAGACTCCCTGAGTGATTTATAACACATTTCCACCAAGCAGTGTGGATGGAAGTGTGACATTACAATGTGCTATTGATAGATTAAGTGAATGAGCAAAGCTGTGGCAAATTGATTTTAGCATAGGCCATCCAATTTAGATCTAAAACTGAATGAACAGGGCACTTTCTGAATGGAGATAAGCTAGAGACAAAACATTAAGGATATATTGACCTTAGAAGGAGTGCAGCATAGATTTACCAGAATGATACTTGGGCCTGAATTTCACACTTGGCGTGTGCGCCAAGTCGGCGGGCACTTAAGTGGACTCGAAATACGCTTCCAACCACAATCAATCCCCAAACACAATTTCATGCTGGCTGGCCAATTAAAGGCCAGTCATTGTGAAACACACACTGAGAAAGCCACAGCGCTGCCAAGGGGAGCAGGAAAAGAGTGGGCGACAATAAAAGTGAGGGGGTGGGTGGGCAATTCTAGCGAACTCCCTGAAGGCAGACAGCTGCTGCGGTACTGCCTCAGGGAGCAGCTGACCTGTACAAATTAAATCACCAAACTGTGTCTATGCAACACGTTCACGTACCTGACAGCAGAACTCAAAAAACATCAGTTCCCAGATATCTTTTTTTATTATATTTCACCCCCGACATTTCATCCCGGCCTTGGGTGAGGTTTTGTTAAAAACGGGCTGTCTGCCTTCTCGTTTTTTCCCATGCAACGAGTGCAAAATTACACGGGCAACATAAAATCATGGACAATAGGGCTTTTTGGCCTTAATTAACTCTTTAATTGTTGGTGGGCAAAGCTTGAACTCCTGCGCGCACCTGCCAACCTCAATATTGCTCGCGTGCATGATGATGTTGGGACACACGCCCGACGTCATTTTGCACAATTCCACATGTGTTTGGGTTGGGCGTGCGTCTGACCAATCAATGTAAAACTCTGGCCTTGGATCCAAGCTTTCAGGAGAGATTGCACAAAGTGAGGTGTCATTTCCTGGAATTTATAGGTCAAAGGGTGATTTGATCTAAGGTTTCAATATATTAAGGGGAACAGAAAGAGTAGATGGAAAGAAACCATTTACATTAGTTTTGAGCCTAGTACAAGAGGGGATAGTCTAAAAATTAGAGCCAGAACTTTCAGAAATGAAATTAGGAAACATTTCTTCATGCATAGGGTGGTACAATTGATGCTGGATGAACTGATAATTTTAAAACTAAAATTACTAGATTTCTGTTAGCCTAAGGTATTAAGGGATATGGAGCAAAATATGGGGTGGAATCTTTTCAGATTTGCACTAAGTGCAGTAGCGGGCGGGGAAAATGATATTTTACTTGTCGGCCACAATGGCAGCTTCTCACACCATATCGTCCCAAACCCGCCGTATTAATTATGCATTCCCGGGAAACACACTGTTTCCATGGCGGACAGGCTCTCATCCGCCCGCCACACAATCACCTCGCCACTCCATTATGCCGGGCATCTACTTAAAATGCAGCCGCACGCACACCTCTCAGTGCTGCCAACCCACAACTGCTGCACAGAAGACATGATAGCCCCAAAAGGCAAAAAGATTGCAGCCCTCCGGTTCAATGACATTTCCTTTGAGTGCCTTTTGGATGCAGTGGAGGCCCGCCATGATGTCCTCTACACCCGCTCTGGATGGGCAGCAACAGCACTAACCTGGCTTGGGAGGTGGTGGCAGCAGTGGTCAGTGCCAATGCCCTGCAAGAGAGGACATCCACCCAGTACCGCAAGAGGATGAAAGATCTCCTTTGTTCCGCCAGGGTAAGTCACTCTTCTCATCACTCTCAACTCACACACTCACAAGCACATCACACGTCCACAGGGCCCTCAGTCAATGCCAGTTCAAGGGACGTCATCATTCACTCTCTCACACACCCTGTCCTCATCTCATCCAAAGGACCACTCCCCACTCCCTACCCACACATGCCAGGCATACTTAACATCTGACCTGAAAGGCATCCTGCTTACACTCTTTCCATCTCTATTCATGCAGGACAAGCTGGCACACAACAAGAGGGAGAGGTCGCAGACTGGTGGAGGAATGCCTGAAATCAAGGTTCTCATGGACTTTTAAAATAGAGCCATCCAGCTTGCTGGTGAAGGTCTGGACCATTCCATGCTGACGGTGAGATTGGCAGTGCTCCACCAAGTGAGGATCCAACAGTGCAACATCCATCAGACAACCGTGCTGTGAGTGATGTGTGCTGTTTCACAGGCCACTGCCATGGACTAATTATCTCTCCTTGCTTTCGCAGACATATCTGGGAAACTGCCAAGGCAGTCCATGACCCAGGTCCACCAATCAAGCCCCAAGGGAATCTCAGAAGAGGAATCAGCTGAAACCCCCCCCCGAAGACATGTCGCAACGCTCACCCACACCCTCCACCAGCGCAGAGACACACACCTCAGTGGGACCTAGCTTTAGGGTAACCTCAGGATCACAGTCTGGTGAGCACATCACACTTTCTGATCCACAGCAGGCGGAGGCAGGGATTTCCCAGGTCCCCGGCACTCGGACGACTACTGGAGGCCCGAAATCTGCTAAGTCTGAGTCTGATGAAGAGCCTCTGGACTCGGTCATGTCTCAGTTGCTGGAGCTGCAAAGGTAAGCTTGGGAGCATCAGGAAGGGATGTCCGCTGCACTCTTCAGATTGAAAGGCACGAAGGATGAAAGAGAGGGACGCCTCTCTTGGTTAAGTCTGAAGGCCCCTGAAGGCATCCTGGAGAGTGCTGGCCACCACTTGGATAGCCAGAGTTCAGTGCGCTGCATGGCTGCCTGAAACCCCACCCTCCTCTGCCCCACTCCACCTGACCGATTGGCAACAGCTTTGCCCACTGGACTGCATGCTGTGCTCTCAGCTCAGGCACAGTCATTCTCCTAACCCACACTGCAAGGCTGCACTGTTAGCTTGAACCATGGGGGAGACTGGTCCAGACCAGCATGATAACATTCAAGAGGTTGCAAGCACCTCCACCAGTGACTGCCCCACAGCCAGCTTTCACAAGGAGATTGTGCAACGTGCCCAATCATGCAACTGTTCTGCAATCCACTAAAACGCTCATTAGTTTGCAGTCTGTGCCCAAGGAAAGCTCTGGAGCAGTTGGTTGCACTTTCATTTCTCTGCATTGCTTGAATGGGCAGATAAGTGGAGGCCCGACTCCACGCATGTCAAGGTGGCTGCGTCCGAACTGTCTCAGCTACAGAGGAATGGTCACTTTATACAAGGTTTCCCTGATGCGTGGCCACTTCCTTCCCCACAAATCTCTCATATGCTGATGCACTACCCTCAACCACGAGCAGCCCTTGTCCCACTCCCAAGTTGCCTCAACCACAGGGCAAGCCTTGCCCCCATGCCTCCAACGGCCTCAACTTTGAAGTGCAACAGGCGACCCAGGTGATCACTATGCAACATTACTATGCACTCACCTCCAAGTTCCCCTCAATGTGCAGCCCGCCAAGCGCATGCCTTATATATGCTGTTGTGAAACACGTTAGTGCAATTGCACGATGACGTGGGCGGAAATCCAGCAAGTAGGAGTGATGATTCTGGTGGGCTGGCCTTATAATGATATGCAAATATATTATAATGACGTTCCCAATGTCTGATGGCAGGAAGCATGAGCGGACAATAGTAAACTAGTTTCACAATGTCTGAAACTGATTTCTGGCCTTCTCGCCAAATTGTCCGCTCACGCTGCCAAGAACGCCCGATGCCAGTGGGCATGGAAAATTCCACCCTTAGAGTGGGGTCTCAGATCAGCCATGATCTCATTGAATGTTGAAACAGATACATGGTGCTAAGTGGCCTACTTCTGTTCCTAGGTTCACTTTTTATGCTTAATATTTCATGCTTTAAGGGTCCTCCCACAGCAGGCACTTATTCCAACCAGGATGATAGGAATGTAGGATGTGGAATCGATAACATCATGGCTGATCTGGTTGTGGTCTGACTTTCAGCTCCCTCTCCGCCCCCCCCCCCCATAACCCTTGACTCCCTTGTCTATCAAAAATTTATCTAACTCATCCTTAAATAAATTCATTGACACAGCCTCCACTGCTTTCTGGGCAAGAGAATTCACAGACTCATGCCCCTCTGCAAGAAAAATGTTTTCCTCATCTCCGAATTAAAAGGGACACCGCTTATTTTTAAACCATGTCCCCTAATTCCAGTCTCCCCCACAAAGGGAAACTGCCCCCAGTATTCACCCTATCAAATCCCCTCAGGGTCTTAAATGTTTCAATAAGAATACCTCTCATTCTTCTAAATTCCAATGCATATAGGCCCAACCAGCTCAGCCTTTCTTCATAAGATAAGCCTTTCATCCCAGGAATGAGTCGAGTGAACCTTCTCTGAACTGCTTCTAACACAATTATATTCTTTTTCAAATAAGGAGACCAAAACTGTACACACATCTCACTCACCGGGGCCCTGTACAACTGCAGAAAAACGTCTCCATCTTTATAAACTATTCCTCTTGCAATAAACATCAACATTTCATTGCCTTCTTAATCACTAGATGTACCTGTATGCTAACTTTTAGTGGGTTCATGTACCAGTATACCTAGATCTTTCTGTATCAACATGTTCTGCCATCTCTCTCAATCTAAATAATATACTGCCTTTCAATTCTTCCTGCCAAAGTGGACAAGTTCATATTTTCCAAAATTATATTCCATCTGCCAATATTTTGCCTGCTCACTTGATCTACCTGTATCCCTCTATCTCCTCTTGACAACTTACTGTCCTACTTATTTTTGTGTGATTGGAAAATTTAGCTGCCATACATTTGGTCCCTTCATCCTAATCATTGATAAAGATTGTAAATAGTTGAGGACCCAGCATTGATCTCTGTGGCACTCCGCCAATTACAGCTTGCCAACTTGAAAAAGACCCATTTATCCTTACCCTCTGCTTCCTGTTGGTTAACTAATCCTTTATCCATGCTAATATGCTACCCCCTACACCATGAGCTCTTATTTTGTGTGGTAACCTTTGATGTGGCACCTTGTCAAATGCCTTTTGGAAATCCAGGTACAGCACACTACAGGTCCCCCTTATCCACATTGCTTTTTACTTCCTTAAAGAACTCTAATAAATTAGTTAAATAAGATTTTCCTTTCCCAAAACCACATTGACTCTGTTTGACCTCATCTGCTATCACCTCCTTAATAATGGATTCCAGCAATTTCACTATGACAGATGGTGGGCTAACTGGCCTATTGTTTCCTGTTTTCTGTCTCCCTCCTTTCTTGAATAAAGGTGTTATGCTTTCTATTTTCCAATCCACTCGGACCCTTCCAGAAGCTAAGGGATTTTGGAAGATTATAAACAATTACTCTACTATCTCTGCAGCCAGTTCTTTTAAGATTCTAGGATGCAGCCTGTCAAGTCCTGGACACTTGTCACCCTTAATAGTTTCCCATTACTTTATCCTTGGCGATCCTGATTATTTTAAGTTCCTCTGTCCCTTTTACTTCTTGATTTTGAAGTATCTTTAGGAAGTTTTCCAAGTCTTCTAAAGTGAAGACAGATACAAAATATCTGTTCAACACTTCCACCATTTCCTTGTTTTCCATTAATAATTCCCCAGGCTCACTCTCTAGAGAACAAACACTTGTTTTAGTTATTATTTTCCTGTTGTAATAATTGTAGGAACTCTTACTCTCTGTTTTTATATTTTTACCTAGCTTTCTTTCATAATCTAGTTTCTCCGTCTTTATTATTTTTAGTCATTTGTTGCTGGTAAAATCTGTCCAATATTCTGACCTCCCACTACTTTTCATAGATTTGTACAGTGTTTCTTTCAATTTGCTACTATCCTTAACTGATCCCAAACAATGAGCTCAAGGGTTTCTGCCAATGCCATGCCATTAGAAGCCATTGAAATGTGTATAGAGAACTATTAACAATATCAACTAACATGGAATCCAGGAAGGGAAGTTGTGTGATCAGCAGGTTAGTGGGAATAGGGTCAAGAGGGCAGGAACAGGGTCTCACGGAGAAGATTACCTCGGAAAGGGCATGGGGGAGGGGTTAGATAGGAGAGAAACTAGAGAAAGATATATTCAGGGCTGGAGCAGGGCAACCTTAGCAGAAGTTTAGCCCAATGGGTTAGGGGAAAGGACCAAAATGGCAGAGACAGCTGATTGAATGGTCTCAAGCTTATAGTGACAAAGAAACCTATGAGCTCCTCGTTCCTGTTATTAGAGATAATGATGAAGAATACAGAGCAGAGGGATTTAAGAAGACAGTTTGCAGTAAAGAAAAGAAGCCCAAGGATTACCTTTGCGTTCCATGATGATCCTGGAATAGTGACAATTTTCACAGATGCAAGCAGGGACCCAGAAGTGCTTTATGTGGTCCATCCAAATTTGGCAGTGAATGGCTAACCCAGTTGACCACTATATCCATAACCTAAGACATATATAGTGGAAAGCTTGTAACAACAAAACTTAGAAATACCAGGAGATGGCTAATATAGGTAAAAATTCTGATTAATTAAAATCACATGTGATGTTTGAGATGCTTGTACTACATTTTTATGTGCATTGCATTTGCAGTGTTGACCTGCTAAGAAAAATAGTTTTAGAAAATGAAATTTATCTGTCTTGTTCTATTTAACTGGAAAAAGTCAACCTCTGTCTTGTTGAGGCTGCAGTTGTGAAATTTCGGCAATACCAATTTCAATTAGCTGTTCGGATGTCACTTCGTTAAAATTCATCTACATTGATTATGCAAACAAAAGGGAAAATGATTCAGTATTCTCTTGTAATACCTCCTCAAGCAGCAACATGTAAAAGTTCCATTATCTACTTTTTGCCTGAACTTGCTAGACTAATCTTCTCAGTAAAAACTTGTATCTAGGTCCACAGACCAGGCTATGCTGGTACAGCAAAGAATGCTTATGACAAAAGGCACTTTTATCAATAAAAATTCCAAGGTCAAAGTGGATGTCATCGGGAGAATTGTGCATTTACAAGGGCTGAATTCTGAAAGCTAGAAAGCATCTATTCCTTATTGGCTCATAATGGATGATATATTCATATTCAAGTATCTATGCATCTAGTATCTACATAATGCTTGTACCAGCAAAGCTCTGACAATATTTCTTTGAAATAGGCTTAAATAATTCAGGCTTATGATTGCAGCTACTTAGCTGCCTTGATGGTAATGAAGTATTCATCCGATCAAGAAAACTTAGTGCTCTCAATTGAACGTTTAATCTCTTCTCACACGAGACTCACAGATAAAGGCTATTGATGGGTTGCAGGTTATATCTTTGCAAGTGTGGAAGATCTATACAGTCACACACAAGCTCAATGCTGGATAATCTTAGGATGATTTTGAACCTGTATTTGAAATGGAGATTTGTTCACATTTATTTATTCCAAAAAATCTAATTAAACTGTTCCAATTCATAGTTCTGAATATGACCATTTCAATGCATGTCCCAGTTGAATGAATGAAAATATATCCTACCTTCTAGTTTCAGTGATAGGTCCAAAAACATGGCAGAGATTTAGTCAGGTCTTTAACTGTCTAATGACAGATGTGACAGGTCAGAAGTCTGTCCTTTTTAATATCATAAGAGTATATATAGCTGCATAGCAGAAGCTTATGAAGGACTGAGGATTTTGGGTGACGGATGACCCTATTATAAAGTTTTTAATCAACAATGAAGCTTTTTTGATGTTGATTTCCTGCTTTCTGTCATAATACATATCAGATTCAAAATCAAATTCATACATGGAAAATATCCAATTTTGTCTTGATAGACAAACTCCCAGAATACAGACATTATGCCTAGCCAGGTATCTGAGATAAATGTCAAGCCATTCTCTTTGACTATTAGCATTGTTTATATATGCCTTATTAGTAGCTGTCTTTGTGTTTAAGAAAGAAGACACCTATTTAAATTTCCTTCATCTGGACCCAATTTTTGGGGTTAATTTTAATCCACAGCTGGTTATGGGCAGATGGGGTCAGGACAAATACAGGATGCACTCACTGGCCTGAGGTATTATAAATCCTGGGCCTCATTTAAGTGCTGCCTGTTCACTTTCTACCTGGGCAGACAGAAAGGGGCACAGAGTAGATCCTGCAGCTAATGAGGTATGGTCTCCTGTGGACCTTTTACTGGCCTAGTAAGAACATGAGAACATAAGAACTAGGAACAGGACTAGGTAATTCAGCCCCTCGAGCCTGCCCCGCCATTCATTACGATCATGGCTGACCTCATTTCAGCCTCAATCCCAATGTCCCGCCCTCTCCCCATAACCTTTCAATCCATTACTAATTAAAAATCTCTCTATCTCCTCCTTGAATTTATTCAGCATCCCAGTATCCACTGCACTCTGAGGTAGTGAATTCCATAGATTCACGACCCTTTGAGAAAAGTAATTCCTCCTCATCTCTGATTTAAATCTACCACCCCTTAGACTAAAACTATGGCCTCTCATTCTAGAATGCCCCAGAAGGGGAAACATCCGCTCCATGTCTACTTTGTCTATCCACTTTAGCATCTTATATACCTCAATTCGATACTATCTAATTTGATACTATCTTTACCAAGGAGCCGGGGCTAATTATCAGGAGAATACATTCATAATCTCACCATGGAAGCTGGAGAATTTAAATTCAATGAATTAAGTTTAATTAATTGAATTAAATTAAATTAATCTGAAATAAAAAGCAAGTATCAGTAATGCAGTCTATGGAATTACAAATTGTCATATAAGCATTGATTAATTAGCCATAGTCCACAAGGATCCAGAAGCATCTCTCTCTATTGGAGAGAGACAAGTGGTTATATGGCTTGAAGGCATCACCCTGCATCAAGTATGGGTAAGGCAAGGAGGAAGGCCCAGATATCTGGTTCACTGCTTTAAGGAAATCCTCACCCACTTTGGCCAATATGCAGTAACGTGATCAATTATTTAGTGCCATTTGAAATGGCAAGCCACTCAGTTGTATCTCAAGGGCAATTAAAATGGACAATAAATGCTGACTTTACTGCCAATGTCCACATCCTTTGAATGAATACAGACAGGAACCAAAGGCTAGTTAATCATATAACCACTAAAAATTTGCATTGCCTCATTTCTTCTATTTTTATATTCATTTATTGAGTAATGGAGTTGTTTGATAGATTACAGTGTCAACTAATGTCTAAAGAAGAGTTTTTTCTACTACTTTTGAAGTTAAAGAAAGAAGTCTTATATTTATTCAAAAAATTTCACAGCCTTTCAGGACATCCCAAAGCATTTTAAAACCAATGAAGTACTTTGATATGTAGTCACTGTTATTATGTGGGAAATGCGGCAGCCAGTTTCTGCACAGCAAGCTGCCACAAATGGCAATATAATAATGACCAGATAATAAGGAACAGCTATTGGTCAGGACTCCAGGGAAAATTCCTTCAAATTGTATCATGGAATCTTTTATATCCACCAGATAAGGCAGACTAGGCCTTAGTTTAATGACTCGTCTGATAGATGGCAACTCTGACATTGGAGCACTTACTCTGTACTGCACAGATGTGCCAACTTTGATTTTGTGCTCAGTTCTCTGGACAGGGCTTGAAATCTACAGCCTTCTGATTCAGAGCTGAGTGTGTGACCAACTGATCCATTGTTGATACCTCAAAGAAAAGGACTGCCTTATTAAGAATAAGCCAAAATATAGTAATGAGAATTTTCTGCACACTCCCTGAAAGCATTACAAATACCCTAAATATTGCATAGGTGCTTCCAGGCCATTGAGAGTAAGCAACCTACTCACACCCTTCTCTTGCCGTGAAGCTCCCTCCAATTCCTGAGTTGAATCCTGAACCTTTGCCCTTTGGATGGTCATATTTTGCAAAGCTAAATCCAAGATAACTATTTGGGTAAAGATACAGAAGTGCAGTAACCTGACCCAAATTAATAGTACTTCTAATAAGTGTTGTAAGATGCCTATAAGGGATAGCAGCATACCATCATTAGAAGGAAAGTATGTCATGTGATCCAGCCTCAGTTTCACTTTGGCCTATGAACAGAACACAGCACACACAGCCCTGCTGCTGATGTCTGTAAGTTTTCTATCCATGTATATATGTTCTCATGTGCCTCGTATAAATAAATGAAACCACATCATGTTTACACAATCCCTTATGAATGATTGGTGCCTTTATGTCATTATAAAAATGTGACAGCAGTGGTCAACCAGCATGACAGCAAGATTAAGTACAGGTAGGGCATGGTGAACAGCCTTAGATTGTGCTGCATGGCATGAGATGATCCTCAATATTTTGGTCTGACTGCAATGAGTTTGCATCGTTGGAGAGAAAAACTTGGAAGACACAGTGAGCTAGTGCTCAAGTAAAGAGCTGATAAGCAGATGGATCCCTCATGGTGAAATTGCGGTGCAAAGCCTGTCAGTTCAGTGAGTTGGACAGCATGTCAAGATGACCAGCGCCAGGTTAGCCCAGTTGGGAAAGGCAAGTGACCAGGGTGTGGTCGCATCAATAGTGAGTGAGGGAGAGCCAAGCTAAACAAAAAAAATAAACAAAGCCATCATAAAAATTGGGTCAGAAAAGTTTGCAATTATGACCAGTGGCTTTAGGAGTTGCTGAACAATAAATTGAATAAAACAAGGAGGAAGTTCAAAGGGATAAAGTCCCTTTAAATGTCCACAAAATTCCCATTTGAATTGGGATGCAGCTGATCTATTATCAAAATTCAGAATGTTTAACCAGCATACAGAGTTATGGTTTCTTGATTCAGATATGTCTGCAGCAGACAATCAAGACATAAAAATTTGCCTAGCAATTAGGAATGAAGGTGTACATCAGCTAAACATGTCAGGATTAACAGAAGAAGAGCTAAACGATCCCCAAAAGATATGGGCTATATTGGAAGACCAGTTCAGAATTGGATTAAATTTCCATTTTCATTGGCTAGATGTCTTGTCATTTCAACAACAGCCTACCGAATCCATAGATCACTTCTTCAGCAGATGCAGAGAAAAAGAGTTGTACTGTAATTTTTCAAATGCAGAGCTAGCAGATGGAACTGTTGAGTTGGTGATCACCTCAACTCCCATGTAAGATTTCCAGAAAGATCTGCTAGAAAAACCCAAAATGTATAGCATTAAAGAGTTACTTAAGGATGAACATAAGTACGAAGTTACCATCGCAGGCCGATGGAACTGACAGGTCCTAATTACCACCCCAATTGTTGACTAGAACACTAGAACACCTACATCAAACTAGACTTGTGGAAGGTGTGACCTTCTACATACACCAAGGAAATGTCCAGCTTGCCAGCAATTCTGCAAGGAACGTGGCAGAAAGGGCTATTGGCAGTGGCAGTGAACTAGAGCAAAGGCTGATGCAGCTACAAAGAGCCATGCACTGATCCAAACAGACCATACACAATGGGTATATTCAAGCTGTAAGAATAACCATCCAGGATACCATCAGAAGCAACATGATGTGACTGACAAACCAAAAAATGACGATCATGTGCACAATGAGTCGAAGAGCAGTGAACACATATTTCACACTGTCAACCTTGTGGAAAACATAGATACCATCACACCAACTGAAATATTTGCCAAGATTCGAAATAACTGTCCTAAAAAAGTTGGCCATAAGACCATAAGATGTAAGAGCAAAAGTAGACTATTTGGCCCATCGAGACTGCTCTGCCATTCAATGATGTCATGGCTGATCTGATAATACTCAACTCCACTTTCCTGCCTTTTCCCCATAACCCTTGATTCCCTTACTGATTAAAAATCTGTTTACCTCAGCCTCGAATATACTTAACCAGCTTCTGCAGCCCTCTGTGGTAAAGAATTCCACAGATTAACAACCCACTGAGAGAAGAAATTCCTCCTTATCTCTGTCATAAATGGGTGACCCCTTGCTCTGACATTATGCCCTCTGGTCCTAGACTCTCCCACAAGGGGAAACAATCTCTCAGCATCTACCCTGTCAAGCCCCCTAAGAATCTTAAATGTTTCAATAAAGTTGCCTCTCATTCTTCTAAACTCCAATGAGCACAGGCCCAATCTACTCAACCTCTCCTCATAAGAAAATCCCTCCATACCCGGAATCAACCTAAGGAGCCTTCTGTGGACTGCCTCCAATGCCAATATTTCTTTCCTTAGATAAGGGGACCAAAACAGTTCACAGTATTCTCGGTGTGGTTTAACTAGTGCCTTGTATAGTTTCAGAAAGACTTCACTATTTTTATACTCCATTCCAATTGAAATAAAGGCCAACATTCCATTTGCCTTCCCTATTACCTGCTGAACTTGTATGTTAGCTTTTTGGGATTCATGCACAAGGACTCCCAAATCCCTCTGTGATGCAGCCTTCTGCAGTCTTTCTCCATTTAAATAATATTCAGCTCCTCTATTCTTCCTGCCAAAGTGCATAACCTTACATTTTCCCACATTATATTCCATCTGCCACTTTTTTGCCCATTCACTTCACCTGTTCACCTGTCTATATCCCTCTGTAGACTGTTGGCAGTTGTTTGTTATTAACTAAGATTGACACAGGGCCAAGTGCCAACATACTATCCCTGCAAATTCTAAAGGACATGGATCTGCAAACATGGAAGGCCGCAGTGAAACCTACTACTGCACAGCTTTCAGCGTACAGTGTTTCACTTATTCCATGTGCAGGATCCATAGTCCTTGAGTACAAGTACAATCATTCCTCCTGGGTGCCACAGATGTTCTACATAATGGAGACTAAAGGCCCAACAATCGTAGATCAACTGGCATGCCTTGACCTCACACTAGTGACAGTCCATGGAATCAGTCAGACCTCACATGCCAGATCAAACTCAGAAACAACTCCTAACACCTCAGTTCTTAATGAACATCAAAATATCCAGAATGTTTTGACAAAATTGGCAGTTTCAAGGGAGCAGTAACATTAAACTTGCAGGATAATGCAAGTCTGTCAACTGATCCACCATGTATGTGCAGCATTCACTTATAAGAAAAATTAAAGGTCCAACTAAACAAAATGGAGAAAGGTGGAATTATTAGAAGAGCACAAGAGCACAGTGATTGGTGCTGATCAATTACGTGTATCATAAAGAAGGACAGATCATTGAGAGTATGCTTCGATCTATGGTGTTTAAATGCAACTTTGAAACATTGTCCTTACAAAATACCCACATCAAAAGTGTTAAATCTGAGATTTGCAGGTGCAAAATTCTTCTCAAAGTTCAATGCCAAGCATGGCTACCGGTCGGTGCTTCTCACAGAGAAGTCCCAAGAACTTACCACATTTCGTACCCCAATCAGATGGTACTGTTTTCAATGACTTCCTTTCGGGCTATCTGTTTGCCAGGTTCTCTTTTAAGCTCACATGGATTGCATTACATGCAATGTGCCAGGATGCATCTGCATCATCAATGACATTGCTGTTGTGGGTAAAACAAAGCACGAACATGACCACAATCTGCACTTGCAGCACACAGTGAAAGATCAGTGTTAAACAGTCTGAAATGTGCCATCAATGTGCAACAGATCAATTTCTTCAGTTCTATTTATTCCAGTGCTGCCATACATCCTGAGCCAAGTAAAATGGAGGATATTAAGGCCACGCCAACCCCTCAAGATAAGGATGATCTTCAAAAATATCTAGGTCTGTTTAATTACTCGCCCCCATACATCCCCAATTTCGCTCAAAAATCATCATAAAGACCACCAATACCTCTTCAATGCACTGAAACAATCAATATCAGACGCATCGACATTACAATTTTATGATCCTAGGGAGACAACTACCCTGGATTAGATGCCTCACAGTAAGGTCTGGGAGCATACATACTACAAGAAGGCAAACCGATGGCATTTGCTTCAAAATCTCTGTCTGTAACGCAATCCAACTATTCCAACATCGAGTGGGAGACATTAGCTCTAGTGTTTGGAATCATACATTTTCATACCTATCTATTTGGCAAAAGATTTATGGTAAAGACTCAACCACAAGCCACTGGAGATGATTTGGCAAAAACCATTGGCCAGTGCCCTGCCAAGATTGCGGCATCTCTAGATAAAGATTCAAGGCTACATCTGTGAGATCAGGCACAAGCCAGGTAACTTGATGGCCACATCAGATACACTTAGCAGACTACCTAACCCAGTGAAAACAGGAGCTATATCCTTGGATCTACAAGTTGACTTAATTGACATTGAACTTGAAGATGTTCTCCAAATTGATGAGGTACATTTTGCACAACTCAAATGTCAGCAGCTTCAAGAAGAAATTGTGAAAGATTCTACACTACAGAAGCTATGGAAAACCATCTTTGATGGATGGCATGATTGAATTCCGCATGTCCATGAACATGAGAGACCATTTTGACCTTAACAGAATGAGCTAGGCATCTCCCGGGGAGTCATTTTTAAAGGCAGGCAGGTCATCATACTGGAATCTTTGCGACCTGATAGTCTTCAACAACTTCACCACTCAGACATTGTCATAGAACAGATGTGAAGACTCACAAGAAAGATAGTCTATTGGCCAGTTATGAACAATGACATTGAAGTCATGATCATGAAGTGATAGGCATCCAAAATTGTATCCAACCTCTTTCATGCCCATGGCACAGACTTCATCGTCATTGTTGCCAACTTTGCCAAGTACCCCATTATGCGACAACTGCACAATAAGTCAAGCACAACTGTCTCACACACACTCTAATTTCTATTTTCAGTTTATTTGGTGTGCCTGGAGAGATCATCACAGATAATGGTCCGCAATCTATTGGTAAGCCATTTCAGGATATGTGTGAAAAGTGGGATATCAATCACACTGCTTCTTCTCCTCATTACCCTAAATCTAATGGCCTAGCTGAATGAATGATTCACATAATGCACTCACTAATTCTCAAATGTAGACAGACCAAGCAAGATGTACACATCACAATGTTACATTTGAGAGCAACACCTTTAAGTGCAACAATTCCATCACCAGCAGAGTTCATGTTCGGCAGGTCAGTGCTTACCAATTTATCTGCCCTTAACCATTCTACTCCCTCAGAAATTAGAAAGCAACTTTTAAAACTGCAAGAGGAGATGACCAACATGCACAATAAAAATGCAGGTACAACATTGCCAAGTTTACAGTTGGGACAACAAGTTCACATCCAGGATCCCACAGAACCAGTTGAGATAACAAGGATTTGTTCAGAACCAAGGTCCCATGAAGCCATTGCACACAAATGTGCAATTATGCAATGAGCATTTAGCATTGGTATCAGAAGATCTGGTATTTCCAATGGGCTTCTCGGGTTCTGATGTAAGCACTCTTTTCTTCCTAACAGGATATTAGAGAATCAAAGGCATGTCAAAGGCAAAGCAATCTGCTCACACCCCTTCTCCTGTCTGTGGAACTGCCTCCAATTTTGAATTGACACCTACAGCCTTGAATGGCAAATTGTTATGTGAGCTTGAACTATGGTTGCAGATTTCCAAAGAATGACTCTCCACAAGTACCAATTGCTTATTCTTCCTCTGCTGCCTTTAAATTCTTTCCAAGAGATGTATCAGCGGTGGCTGAGAGGGCAGCTATTGTTAGATCTCCATCTATGCTACTTTTGAATTTGTTGCCAGAGGCACATGTTAGCAACTTGGTAATAGATCTTCCTCCAATTGCCCTCCCAAGCCCTATCACTTTGCAGAGGAGTATATTCTGTGCTCATTGCCTCTTTATGATGGTGCAGTAAGATTGCCACCCCTGTAGTGTAGGGATCATGGATCTGGACCTGCATGACACCATGGGCTGGATTTTATGTTGAGTAAGTGGGTGCTGTGAACGAATGCGGATACAATTGTATCTTCCTCTCCAGCCCAGTCCCATGGCCCCGCAGTGAATTAATGTTTATTGCCACATTAATTACTTGAAGTGAGAATTCCACCCCCATCTGGGTGAGAAAGACCCTCCAACAAGAGTTGCTGGCTGATCAGATGTTGGCTGCTGTCCAGCCCCAGCCGCACCACCAAGCAGCATTACCAACCGGGTTTCCAGCCCAGCCTCAGCCTGTCTACGGAAAATGGTGTGGAGACGGGAAGTGGCCCTTTAGTGACATTAACTGGCAACTTAAGGGCCTCAGTTGTCCCAAGGGCAGACGTACAGCCCAATGTCTCCCCTGGCACTCATAACATTGCAGTGGGGGCAAGGGCGGGCGTGTAGGGGCCAGAGTGGGCAGCTAGATGCTGGGAAAGGCACCCATGGCATTTTACAGACCTTCCACCTCCAACCCCATCCGCAATGGAGCATAAAATTCTGCCCCATGTTGCAGTTTCATATGTTGGATCTTCCAAATTCACAGATTAATTTCTAAATTTATACCTATTTGGAACCACTCTGAGCCACTGATGGATGGCAAGTTTTGTGATAGGACAAATAATAGGTACTACACAAGTGGCTTGGAATACCTTGTCTTTTATCACATCCCTGTGCGCATAACTTTATTTAAATTTAAGTGGACTGAACTCTACTGACTTTGTATATTTTTTAAGTAAATTGGGACCTATTCAGATACACCTTTAGAATTTAGCACTTATACCCATCTTACGTACTCAATTCCTGCCATTGAAAACCCCAAAATAATTGATACATACTGACTCTTCTGATGTACAATATTAGGTGGCCACTGTGATGCTGTAGATGTGCAGAATGGAAAGTATGATGCTTTTTAATGCTGGGCAGGAAAGAGTCAAGAAAATGGAGTGTTCATTTTTCACGCTACTTGAATGTGATTTCATTTAACTGAAAAAAACTTACATTTTCAAAATTGACACCATCTGAATGGTTTGAGCATTTTTAAATTTTACAAAGTGAAAGAATGGAAACATGAGGAAGAAGGAAGATGGCTGAGCACGTCCCAGCAAACATAGGGTTACATTAATAATCATAGATGTCTATGGTTCAGACTATCACAAAAGCACCTGTCCTGAGGTACCTGGATATTTTGTTTCCTGCACGTACATCTATGCCAATGCAGCAGGCAAAACTACATTGTAGAGATCAATTGATTTGTTTAATTTTCATATCTCTTACCACTTAATCAACTATGAGTAAAATAATTGCTAGAATCCAGAGGAACAGGTTTGGGATCATGAGTTTGTTTTTAAGTGATGTGCAGCATTATGTTCAGCAGAATGGGAAAGGGAAAAAAAATGTTAAAAATATTTAAAAGCACAAAATGTAAGAATGACAAAGAAGACAATAGTTTTCAAATTCCTTTCATACCACACTGTTGTTTTGTCAGTTCCTGTCAAGCTACAAGCAATGCATTGACATTTCATCCAACTAATCCTGTGGACAGCACAAAAAGGAATCCTAGTGCTCCAGCAAACAAATGGAAAGTGTCCGGTGGATATGCTCATCTTTTATAGGCCAACCATGATGTCATGGTTTGTTCAGTGATAAAGTAATTAGACGCTGAATGATAGAAATGAAATATTTACAAGACAGCTTTTGAAAGTATTCAAACTGTGTGCATGTTTTAATGAAAGCCAAACAGATAAAGGGTAACATGAATGGAACATGGCACTGTCTTTCTTCCAATTCTGATGATCTGAAGAGGATATTTCGATGGGTCCTACAAAAATGTTCCTTTAACAGATTAATGAATTAGTTTGAAGCATGAAACATGGAACCAGGGTATTGCCCATGGACCACTTGTTACATCATCAAGTTGCTTGAGGAAACCAAAGAACTTGTGTAATTTTTTTTTGAAAGGATTTGTGGCAGCATACTGATACATCACAGCAGCAATGTCTTTAAGCAATAATGATCGAAAAGGTACTGTTTTAGTTTCAGTCTTTAAGTGTCATCTTGATGAAAGGTAGTGGGGAATGCAGAAGGAAGCTCAGGTATAAGGCTGGGATCCAGTTTCCCAGCTGGGAACTGGGGAACTTTATTTTGAAATGGAATCTCTATCCATCCCAATCATGCATCAGAAGTGGTGTTGCCAGGTGAGGGGTCTCCCAGGGCACAACATTTCTCAATCCCAGCTTGGGATCTTTCAGGTGGGCAGTACACTGGATGAAAGGAGGCATACTAACCTCCCACCTGGCAGATATGGGGTCAACTTATAGGTTCAACAGTGGGAATTGGCCTGATTTTTAAATTTCTTCAGTTCCCTTATAAATGTCTTCCATTCAGAATTCAGAAGGACATCTCAAAGATATTAAAGGGAAACTACAAAGGACATCTACCCTAATTCTTGACTCATAACAGTACCTGAAGACTCCTAGTAGATATGTTGTGAAACCAACCAGGGAACAGGGTATTTTAGATCTGGTAATGTGTAATCAGTCGGGTTTTTTTTATTTCATGTGATGTGGTCTCGCTAGCAAGGGCAGCAATTTTTGCCCATCCCTAATTGCCCTTGAGAGCAGTTAAGATTCAACCACATTGCTGTGGTTCTGCCGTCACAGGTAGGCCAGACAAGGTTAGGATATCAAGTTTCCTTCCCTAAAGGACATTAGTGAACCAGCTATGTTTTTACTTGATAATAGTTTCATGGTCACTATTACTGAAACAAGCTTTCAATTCCAGACCTTTCATTAATCAATTGAAATTAAATTCCATCAGCTGCCATAGTGGGATTTGACCATAAATCTGTACCTCTGGGTTATTAGTCCAATGATATTACCATTACACCATGAATTCATAGTAAAGGATTCTCTAGGGAAGAGTGAGCATAACATGGTAGAATTTCACATTCAGTTTGAGGGTGAGACACTTAGGTTTGAAAAAATATTTTGTTTCTGTCTTCATGGTAGTAGACACAAAAAGCAACCCAAGAATAGTGGACATTCAAGAGGCAAAAAAGCAGAGAGGAACTTAAAATAATCACTAACACTAAAGGAAAAAGTCTGAGGAAAACCAATAGGACTAAAGTGTAAGATTTTGATAATACTGCTAACTTTTAGGGTCCATTGTTGGTCTGAAGTAACATCTATGGATTTTATTTGTAACCACTTTTTAAATGATTCAGTTTGAATTTTTGCTAGTTGCGATAATTTACAAGGATGGTAGCTGTTGCTTGTGAGGAACTATGCTTAACGCATTTAGACTTTAAGTTGCCTGAAAGTCTGGGTTCAGCAGTTGTATGTTGCCTCAATTGTATTGTGGACAATTAAGAGTCTTTCTATCAGCTTTGAAGAAATGGCTGAAAGGTAGCTTACTTAGGATGACACTATTTTAAACAAAACCCACGCATTGATTTGATTGATTTTCCATATTTGTAGGGCACAACATCTGTATTCGGGGGAAATCTTTCTTTCTGTTTTAACGTTATGGTAGGAAGTGATATTGACATTTGTCCTTAATGGCTTTAGTATCTGTGGTACTTAGGATGTGACATTGTTTGTAACTGTTCTATATCTAAAGGAAATG
The DNA here is from genome assembly GCF_017639515.1 of Carcharodon carcharias. Lineage (NCBI taxonomy): Eukaryota > Metazoa > Chordata > Chondrichthyes > Lamniformes > Lamnidae > Carcharodon > Carcharodon carcharias. The sequence goes on from NC_054468.1 coordinate 181,819,425, forward strand.
CTCATTTGTTCACAATGGAATGTAAACTCTGGGAGTCCAGGAAACAAGGGATAGATATTTGCCATCGGTTTACATGACTCTAGTTAAAGAGGTGGGGTGCCGCTAGATGACCTGCACTCTAAGACAATGGAAGAGGTGGATTTGGACTATTAACAAATAAGGGATTCCAAAATAATGAGAAGTGGAGATAAAAGTTGGAAAATCAGACTCTTTTTTGGCACAGTTTTACCATGGCTTCTGTGGTATGATTTGTCTAAGACAAAGTTCAACATCACTTCAGAGACGGAAGAGGAGAAAGACATTGCCTGTGCTGGCAATGCTCAAGGATGCTTAGGAACTTGTGGGATGAAAGACTTCCATGTTGTCTTCACTGTTTTTCATTAAGTATATGTAACATCTTACTTAATAAATTATACTTGATTCACATATACAGGTTATTCGTACGTTGTTAGGACAGGCACGACTTATGGCCCTAGTGTTAGAAATTAATAATTCAGAGCTTAGAGATTTTAATTAGAAGGGGTTTATACCTTGAAATCTTAAAATCTTCAAAAGGCCGACAAGTCCCTTGAACCTGATGGCCTATATCTTAAGTGTTAAAATAAGTGGCTGCAAAGTTAGTGGATGCATCGGTTATAATCTTCCAATTATCCTATATTCTGGAAAAGTCGAAGCTGATTGGAAAACTACAAATATAACCCCCCTATTCTTAAAAGGAGGGAGACAGAAAGTAGGAAACTATAGGCTAGTTAATCTAACATCTGTCATTGGGAATTTGCTAAAATCCATTCTTAAGAAAGTAGAAGCAGAACATTTAGAAAATCATAATACAATCAAGCAGAGTCAACATGGTGTTATGAAAGCAAAATAATGTTTGACAAATTATTAGAGTTCTTTGAGGATATTACATACAGGTGGATAAAGGGGAACTAGTAAATGTAGTGTATTTGGATTTCCAAAAAAGCATACGTTAAGATGCCACATAGAAGGTGCCACATAAGATATAAGCTTGTGGTGTTGGGAGTAATATGTTAGCATGGATAGAGGATTGACTAACTAACAGAGAGCAGGATTAATGGGTCATTTTCAGGTTGGCAAATTATAACTAGTGGGGAATCACTGTCATTTGTAAGAGAAGTGAAACAGAGTCTCCATCTGCTTGTTCAGACAAATGTAAAAGATCCAGTGGCGCTACTCATAGCAGGAGATTTCAGTTTTCTTGTCGACATTTATCTTTCAACCAATACAATCAAAAGAAGATGAACTGATCACATCTCACTTGTTATCCATGTGCACAAACTGGTTGAAGCATTTGCCGACTTAGAAAAGTGAATACACATGAAAATAATTTATTACAATTCATTTAAATCAGCCATAGCTCAGTTGGTTTCACTTCATCTGGGAGTTACAAGGTTCTGAGTTCAAATCCCACTCCAGGGCTCAAGGACAAAAATCAAGATTGACACTCCAGTGCAGTACTGAGCACTGTCAGAGGTACCACCTTTCGGATGAGTTGTTCAACCAAGTCCCCATCTACTTTCTCCCATGATGGCATGGCACTATTTCATAGCGCTAGGGCCTCAACTATTTATAATCTATACTAATGACTTAGATGAAGGGGATAAAGACAAGTTAAGTGAGTGGGCAGAAATTTGGCAGATGTAGTGTAATGCGGGGAAACGTGAAATTGTTCACTTTGGTAGGAAAAACAGAAAAGCAGAATATTATTTAATGGAGAGAGATTGCACAATGCTGTGATATGGAGTGAATCGCAAAATATTAGCATGCAAATGCAACAAGTAATTAGGAACACAAATAGACTGTTGGCCTTATTGCAAAGGGGATGGAGTGTAAAAGTAGGGAAATCTTGCTACAACTGTGCAGGGCATTGGTGAGACCGCATCTAGATTACTGTGTACAGTTTTGGTCTCCTTATTTAAGGAGATATATACTTGCATTGAAGGAAGCTCAGAAAAGGATCACTAGGTTGATCCCTTTGGTCTTTCCCCTCTTTTCTTAATGACAATGAAGTCTTAATGGAGAGTAAACTTGTAGAATAGAAGAAACGTGTAATGTAACATATGAATGTACGAGATAGCTCAGAACTTCTGAGCGTGCAATAGAAGGGCTTCATGTGGCCCAAGCTGTGTGATGGAATTGTACCAAAAGGGAGCAAAATCTTTGGTCTATAGTAACGGTCACAGGGTGCCCTGAAGGTGTTGCCAGTCTCCCAGAGGAGTTGTCTCTCTGCCAAAGCTACTCACATCAGGACATTTGCAGTTGGTCTTTCTGCCCCTTGAACACAACAGGTTATGACTTTTTACAGCTATTCAGCATCAATTATCCAAAGAGACTATCAGAAATATGACACATTGCAGTCACAATACACTCCAAATATTAAAATCTCACTGGTGCACAGAGGGCAATGAGTTGATTGCATGTGTTTAAATCTTACAGCTGATTTCCCTTCTAATTTTATTTTTTTGCTGTGCGTGGCCAGTTCATTTCAAGGCATGGTAGCTTTAAATTCTTTTGTGCAGCCTTGCATATGTGGTATCTTAAAGGGGACGACACGTGAGTGGTTTTACTTCCAGGTTGTTGTGCAGCTTACAGGGAATGTTCCCTTCACTGAATCTACCATTTGCATGTGCTAGGTTTTACCTAGCGGACTCTCCACTGGGCAGAACTTCTGTTCAGCAGTGACAAAATGGCATCGGCTTCCTAATTGTACACAGGTTGCTTCACATTTATGAGTCCCTCCACCTGCCTGTAGTAAGAGTTTCAGCCTGTGAAATGTACCCCAGTAAAATGATGGTGGGTGTGAAGAAAGGGGGATCAGGACAGTTTATTTTCTCTCCTGATTTCTACTGCCCATGGCCTGTTCCCACCCCACCGGTGGAGTTAAATTCTTCCTTTTATGCCCATGCTTGTGAAAAAATGTTGGTCCATTTTATTGTGTTAGATGAGAGCTCAAAGTTAATCACACAGCACAAGTTGATGAGGAACAATGTGATATGGAAAAATGAACACTTGTCTAGTGCTGTGCTCATAGCCTTTTGTTATGAATAGTTCATCTGGTGATAAAATGTAAAATTGTTTGAAAATAGAACAGGCCATTTTGAAGAAAAATGCATTCTGGTAATGCTGTGTTGGCATGAGAAAAAACAACTACTCCGTAGGCAGGACTGTATATCTGCTTTTGACTCCTGTGACCATTTGTCATAGTCATACAGCTTGAGTGTGATCATGATGTTTTCCAGTCACATTTCCATTTTGATTTGCCTTCTGTGCACAGCTACACCCTGAGCTACGAAAGCAGACATTTCTGCATCTTATTTTACATTTTATACTAAAGCATACAGGATGCTGAGCTTTATAAATAGGGCATGGAGTACAAAAACAGGACATTTATGTTAAACCTGTATGAAACAATGGTTCAGCCTCTATTGGATTATTGTATCTACTTCTGGGCATCACACTTTAGGGAGAATGTGAAGACATTAGAGAGACTACAATAAAGATTTATGAGAAGGGTTCCAGGGATGAGAGACTTCAGTTACATAGATAGATAGATTGGAGAAGCTGGGCTTCTCCTTAGAGAAAAGATGGTTGAGAGGAGATTTGTTAGAGGTATTCAAAATCATGAGGGGTCTGGACAGAATAGACAGGGAGAAACTGTTCCCTTTGGTGCAAGGATTGAGAACCAGAGGGTGTAGATTTAAGGTAATTGGCAAAAGCAGCAATGGAGACATGAGGAAAAGCTTTATCAAGCAGTGCTTGAGTGCCTAGGAACTGGAATACACTTCCTGAGAGTATGGTGGAGGCAGGGTCAATTGAGGGATTCGAAAGGGAATTGGATTATTATCTGAAAAGGAAAAAAAATCAGGATTATAGGGAAGATATGGGAGTGGCATGAGGTGAACTGCTCCTTCAGAGAGCAACCGGGGACACGACGGGACTTATGCCCTCCTTACGTGCTTTAACCATTCTGTGATTCTATGATATTAATTTAGTGTTAAGACTAAAACATTTTATGAAACAAGTGGGAAACTCAGAAGAAATTGGTGACAAAAAAGATTAAAATATACAACAGACCCAAGCGTTTGGCATTTGGCTGTGGAAGCCAAAGTTAGTACTTTTCATTTAATGTTTTTTTTTAGTTTCCACCCCTCTTCTCCTGGAGATAATGACTGGCTCTTCCTCTAGAGGAAATCCAAACTTCCTCTATCTTGGCCAAATGTCTTATTCACGTGGCAGAGGGGGCAGAAGCTTCATGGCAGTGGGGGCAGAAGTGAGGTACTATAGCTGAGCCTAGCAGGTCTGACAGCATCAGATGAAGAAATGCACAGACTTGAAACATTAACTCTGTCCTTCTCTCCACAGATGCTGTCAGATCTGCTGAGTTTTTCCAGCATTTTTTGTTTTTGTTTCAGATTTCCAGCATCCACAGTATTTTACCTTTACCATAGCTGAGCCTGATCTGGTCCAGCCCCAATGTTCACACACATGCAGCTTCCAGATGAGGGTTATTGGATAAGAACCATAAGAAGGAACTGTGATATTTTTTCCTCTTCCTAACTTGGCCCTTGTTTGAAAGTTCTCTGTCACACTTGCTTTTCCCAAGATGATGTCCTGAAACATTGCAGGTCTGTAATTCCTTTTTGATCCACAGAAGAATAGAGTCTGAAGGTCCAGGCAAATGATTATGCTGCTGTTTATTGCTTGCAGTAGCAGGTTTTTCTTGTTCCAGTCCAGCCATTGAGCAATCTGTAGCAAAAACCTGGTTTAGTTCCTCAAACAGAAGGGTAAAGGCCAACCCAAATTCCTTGCCTACTAATGGTTCTTAGCTAGGGTCTTGTTCCTTCACTGGTCTGGACCTATCTACCTTACTGCTCCAAAAATGTGCCATATTAAAGGTACTTATCCAAAATCTAGTTTCTGTCATATGATTATTCTCACAAATGGTTTCTGTCCATTGTCCTCACAAATGGTTTCTGACAGCTAGCCATTGTCAAACAATGGAGACCAAATTTTACCCATTCACATAGCATTGTGATAGAGTATGGTGTTTTCACACCGATTCTCTGGAATTCAACTCTGAAGCTGAAAATTCTACAGGTAATATTGTGAAAACAATTTATTTACTTACTTAAAAAGAGGCAGCTATTAACCTCAGGAAAGGTCTGTTGCATTTTCCTGACTTCTCAAAGATATGTCCTGAAAGTTTGTTTGCATTTTAATGACTTTCCTGTATTAGCAGGAAAGAAAAGGTCACCTAATCTCTCAACTCCATTTAGTTTTAAAGTACTGTCCATTCTCTACTTTGTTTTAAGGTAAAGTATCCATTTTGAATTTACGCTCCATTGAGTGTGACACCTGTGTTTTTTTGGCCAGAGAGGTAACTACCAGGAAATATACCAAATATGCTTCATTTTTCTCTCCTCAATCACAAATTCCAAAGGGAGGAGTACAGGAATTTCTATCTTAACCTCACTGAAAAGAGATGGGACTGGCAATGCAGTATCAACCACCAAAGGTCTTATAATTTGCACCTTTCACGTTGCCAATGGGACAGGTGCCCACACGATGTAGGTGTACTTTCTGCATCAATGTGTAAATGAGGGGAAGAAAATAGATTTCCTAACATAAACAGTGACCTAACATTAAATAAAAATGTCACCTTTTACTGGACCTCCCTGGCCTTCAACACAGCTGCAACGTGGCACACCAAAATTCCTGGTCCCCCATTGATCAGATGTTCAGGAAGAACCATAAATGGTGTAAGCATCTGACCCCGTTTCTGAAAATTAGGGGGGGCTCATATTTGAGTCAGATTAGCAGCTGGAGTTCCATCCTGCCACACATTAGTGGTGAGACCTCAAAAAGTGTTGGGACCATTGAGACATGGGCCCCAAAATTCCTTGGACCACTTTACTAGTGTTGGTGCATCCGAACTGGTGTCACTGAGCTTATGACCTGACTGGGGTATCTGGCATAAGGTCAGTGTCATCTATGGACATATTTCTGGTGCGGGCAAAGACCAAGGCCTCTATGGCGAGAAGGGGTGAGGGAAGTACAGGGATTGGAAATGTGGAATATACAGCACTGGCTAGGCTCTAGGTATGCTGGGCCTAATCCAACCCTGCAACTTCTGTGTTTGGTCATCTCCTTTATTAAGAGTTGTGACCTGGCAAATTAGCATTTCCAGGGTTTTCAAGGCAAGGGTCCTGAATAGAAATATCACATTTTTTCAGTCCGGGGTCAAACCTTATTTTTTTTGAGGACTCTTCTGAGATTTTCTCAAGGGCTACTTTCTATTTTCTGGGGGCTGCTTTTTGGTTTTCAAGAGCTCCTTTTTCGTTCTCACCAACTGCTTTATTTGGTGATGCAGACTCATAGTAACATTACCTTCTGTATGTGTGTTGAATTCCTTTTAGGGTTTCCTTTTTTAGATAGATAAGGTAGCACAAGTACCAAAGACTGTATTTACGTATTATTAAATATTTTAATTCTGTCACGTCAGACGTGTGAGGTTTGCTACTGGTATCACTGGAGCCCAGTACAGTACTACGTGTTACAATGGTCAAGTTGTTGGCGACTAAACTGTCAGTACAGTGGAAGGCCACCACTGAAATTAGTCAAGAAAATGGCTCAGAATGACATGAGCACAAATAAATACCAATGGCTTAGATGGGAACTCCTGTCTAAGGACAAATGAGGTCACCATTGGCAAAGGAGGAAGAGAGGCCTCCCAGGTCACCATCCAGTGAAATACTCAAATATGCAAGCTTGGTAATACCAAAAGAATAGGAACATGGAATGTATGAACGTGAACAGGAAAGGAAAGCTAGAGAGCCTAAAGCAGGAAATGGGAAAGGAGAAATTAAACATCCTATGTATATGAAATATGATGTATAGGAAAAAACAACTTTATGAGTGATGGAAGGAAAAAAAGGAAGAGGATGAAAGTGAATATCAATGTTGGATGCCTTGAAATTTGAAGGAAGTTATTTGCAAATGAAAAGAAGACACAGGATAGGGAGATATGGAAAGACTACTGTGAACCAAGGAGCTGTTTTTGGCAGCACACACATGATAATGATGATGATGATGAAATATTTTACTTGGAACTTATAAATTCCCCACATTCCATTTCCAAAATGAGTCTGTTCGCAAATATAGAAACAGACAGAGGTAAACTGGCTGTCTGAACTATCCTAAATACATTTCCCCAGCCCAACAGACCAGATGAAACTCTAATCAGGTTGTTACACTTAAGTTTAATAAAAAATTACTTTGAATTCAAGAATTATCTTCAAATCAAAAGTACAGCTATGGATAAGAAGTTTGCCCCAGCCTCTGCAAACATAAATTACACATTAGGAAGAGAATGTATTTAAAAAGTCCTCGGGGTTCCCTATGTGTTACCACATATATTTGGATGACATATGGGGTATTTGGCCTCACACAGAAACATTTTTTTTTATTATTCATTCATGGGATGTGGGCATTTCTGGCTAGGCCAGCATTTATTGCCCATCCCTAATTGCCCTTGAGAAGGTGGTACTGAGCAGCCTTCTAAAACCAATGCAGTCCTTGTGGTGTAGGTACATCCACAGTGCTGTTAGGGAGGGAGTTCCAGGGTTTTGACCCAGCAACAGTGAAGAAATAGCAATATAGTTCCAAGTCGGGATGTTGTGTGGCTTGGATGGGAACTTCCAGGGGGTGATGTTCCCATGTGTCTGCTGCCCTTGTTCTTCTAGAATGAGAGCAGTTGTGGGTTTGAAAGGTGCTGTCTAAGGATCCTTGGTGAGTTCCTGCTGTCCAACTTGTAGATGGTACACACTGCTGCTACTGTGTGTCAGTGGTGGAGGGAGTGAATATTTGTGAATGGGGTGCCAGTCAAGCAGGCTGCTTTGTCCTGGATGGTGTCAAGCTTCTTGAGTGTTTTGGAGCTGCAAGTGGAGAGTATTCCATCATACTCCTTGTAGATGGAACACAGGCTTTTGGGTGTCAGGAGATGAGTTATTCGCTGCAGGATTCCTAGCCTCTTACCTGCTCTTGTAACCATAGTATTTATATGGTTAGTCCAGTTCAGCTTTTGGTCAATGATAAACCCCAGGATGTTGATAGTGGGAGGTTCAGCGATGTTAATGCCATTCAATTTCAAGGGGCAATGGTTAGATCCTCTCTTGTTGGAGATGGTCATTGCCTGGCATTTGTGTGGCACAAATGTTACTTGCCACTTGTCAGCCCAAGCCTGGATATTGTTCAGGCCTTGCTGCATTTGGACATGGACTGCTCCAGTATCTGAGGAGTCGTGAATGGTGCTGAACATTGTGCAATCATCAGTGAACATCCCCACTACTGAACTTATTATAGAAGGTCATTAATTGAAGCAGCTGAAGATGGTTGGGCACTGCCCTGAGGAACTCCTGCAGTGATGTCCTGGAACTGAGATGATTGACCTCCAACAACCACAATAATCTTCCTTTGTGCTAGGTATGATTCCAGCCAGCAGAGAGATTTCCCCTTGATTCCCATTGACTCCAGTTTTGCCCGGGCTGTTTGATGTCACAGTCGGTCAAATACTGCCTTGATGTCAAGGGCAGTCACTCTCACCTCACCTCTGGAGTTCAGCTCTTTTGTCCATGTTTGAACGAAGTTTGTAATGAGGTTAGAAGCTGAATGGCCCTGGCAGAAACCAAACTGAGCATCAGTGAGCAGGTTATTGCTAAGTAAGTGCCGTTTGATAGCACTATTGATGACCCCTTCCATCACTTTGCTGATGATGGAGACTAGACTGATATGGTGGTAATTGGTTGGTTGGGTTTGTCCTGCTTTTTGTGCACAGGGCATACCAGGGCAATTTTCCATGTGGCCAGGTGGATGCCAGTGTTGTAGCTAAACTGGTAGGGCTTGGCTAGGGGCACAGCAACTTCTGGAGCACAAGCCTTCAGCACTATTGCTGGAATGTTTTCAGGGCCCATAGCCTTTGCAGTATCCAGTGCCTTTGGCCTTCTTGATGTCACGTGGAGTGGATCGAATTGGCTGAAGACTGGCATCTGTGATGCTGGGGTCCTCCGCAGGAGGCCGGATTAGACAAATTCATCAATAGCCTCAATAATCATCACCCTCCATTAAATGTAAAGCCATGACTCATAGGGAAAGTGTAAAACACCACAGCATTTAAACTGGCACAAGAAAACAACAGGCATAAGCTAGCAACAAAAGTTTTTCAAAATAACTGACAAACACTTCTCCACAAAAAAAACCATCACCAGAAACATGCCTTCTGCAGTCTGGTGAGGTCACAGCTATTTTGTTTTTACCACACATACACAAAGCTGGAAGATTTCAACCAGGTAGTTACTACCCTTTTTTTTTAGATCTTCAGTCTAATGCTCTCCCAACTGAGCTATTTCTTGCACTGGACAGAGGATACACAGAACGATTCTTCAGACACATCAGGTTTAATTTTTTGAGAGAGCCAGTCAACCAACAATTGCTAAATAGGTTAACACCAAGATCACTGTCAATTTTAAAATATCACATAATGACCAAACAATTAATTAAGATGATTAAAAATTATTAAAATTGAATGTCAATTCACTGAGACTATATTACCTAGCAACAGCTTTTAAAAGAGGCTGAACCCTGCAGTCTCTCCCTCCCTGATACTGCAGTATCTCTCTCTCTCCCTCCCTCCATGGCCCAGCAGTATCTCTCTCCCTCTCTGACCCTGCAGTTTCTCCCTCCCTGACCCTGCAGTCTCTCTCTCCCTCCCTGACCCTGCAGTTTCTCCCTCCCTGACCCTGCAATTTCTCCCTCTCTGACCCTGCAGTTTCTCCCTCCCTGACCCTGCAGTTTCTCCCTCCCTGACCCTGCAGTCTCTCTCTCCCTCCCTGACCCTCCAGTCTCTCTCTCTCTCCCTTCCTCCATGGCCCTGCAGTCTCTCCTTCCCTGACTCTTCGTTCTCTCCCTCTCTCCCTGACCCTGAAGTCTCTTTCTCTCCCTCTCTGACCCTGCAGTCTCTGTCTTTCTCCCTCCCTGACCCTCCAGTCTCTCTCTCTCCCTCCCTGACCCTGCAGTCTCTTTCTCTCCCTCTCTGACCCTGCAGTCTCTCTCTCTCCCTTTCCTGATTCTGTAATCTTTCGCTCTCTTCCTGAACCTGCAGTCTCTCTCTCTCCCTTCCTGACTCTGTAGTCTTTCTCTCCCATCCTGAACCTGCAGTCTCTCTCTCCCTTCCTGACCCTGCAGTCCGCTCTCTCTTTCCCTGAACCTGCATCTCTCTTTCCCTCCATGAACCTGCAGTCTCTCTCTCTCCCTTTCTGACCCTGCAGTCTCTCTCTCTCTCTCCCACCCTGACCCTGCAGTCTCTCTCTCTCCCTCCCTGACCGTGCAGTTTCTCTCTCCCTCCCTGACCCAGCAGTCTCTTCCTGCTGACCTCTGCACTCTCTATCTTCCTCATTGACTTCCACAGTCTCTCTTTCTCCTTCGCTGAGCCCGCAGTCACTATCTCCATCGCTGACTCCTGCAGCCACTCCCTCCCTCACTGACCACTGCAGTTTCCTTCTCCCTTGCTGATACTCACAGTCTCCCCATCCATGGCTGATCCAAGCAGCCCCTCTCACCCTCACTGACCCTCATCGATCTCTCTCTCCCTCGAAGTCTCCCTCTCTCCCTTGCTGACATCCGCAGTCTCTCACCACTGCCATCATCTGGTGTGAAAGTTATTGCACCGCCATTCACTTTCCTGCTGTTTTTCCAATGACAGGCTTCTTCTGTCCCATATTTGCTGCTGATAGGCTCAACTGTATCTTACCAGTGAGCCTATCAGCACCCAACGCAAGAGTGAAACAACCCGCGATTGGAAGAGCAGCTCGTCACATTTCCGTCACTTCCATGTATACGGTCGACTTTTCTCTCATTTGTTGCCGCATCATTAGTTTCTCATGGGCTTTTTGGGGACTTTCGAGGTTGAATTTGACCATTGTCCCCATGTACTTCGAACCCTGATTCAACGGCACCACTCTTACCTCTGACTTATAAGCTCACAGGTTCAAGCCCTGCACTGACGCATACGCATATAATGTAGCCTGTAAATTCAGTGCCATTCTGAGGGACCTCTGTATTGTTAGAGGTGTCATTTTTGGATGACGCGTTCAAATGAGATTCCATCTGTCTTGGAAATAAGAAATGCCATGACACTATTCAAAGAAAAGCAGAGCAGTACTCTTGGTGAACTGGCCAACATTTATGCCTCAACTAACACCAGCAGAATAGATTGACTGATCAATTATCTCACCACTGATTATAGCAGGGTTCAAAACACAGGAGCAGTCGACAAATTTGCCCTCGAAAGCTTTTTTTAAAAGCTGTTACTATGTTATTTTGGGTCAGTGAATTGACATTCCATTTTAATCAGTCCTAACCATTTTATTTATTTGTTGGGTCATTGTGTGTATGTTAGAATTGACAGTGGTCTTGATTTACCTATTTTGCAATTGTGGGTTGACTAGCTCTCTCAAAAAATTAGACTTGATATGAATGAAGAATTGTTCTGTGTATCCTCTCTGTCCTAATGCAATAAAAAAGGGTAGTAACCACCTGATGTAAATCTTCCAGCTTTGTGTATGTGTGGTAGAACACAATAGCTGTGACCTCACCAGACCGTAGAAGGCATGTTTCTTGTGATGGCTTCTTTTGTGGAGAAGTGTTTGTCAGTTATTTTGAAAAAAAAAACTTTTGTTACTAGCTTATGTCTGTTGTTTTCTTCTGCCAGTTTAAATACTGTGGTGTTTTAACACTTTCCTTCTGTGTTGTGGCTTTAATTCTAATGGAGGGGCAGTGATTATTGAGGATATTGATGAATTTGTCTAATCCGGCCTCGTTGTGAGGCCAAATACCTCATATGTCATCCAAATATTTGCAGTAACACAGGGAACCTGGGACCCTTTTTCAATACATTCTCTTCCTCAAGTGCCATGTATGTTTGCAGAGGCTGGGGCAAATTTCTGACCCATAGCTGTGCCTTTAATTTGAAGATAAAATTCATTTTTGAATTCACAGTCATTTTTTATCAAACTGAATTATAGTAACCAGATTTTAACTTGCCCTGGCCTGTCAGGCTGGGGAAGTTTATTAAAGCTACTTCAGAAAGCTAGCTTACTCCGGCTGTTTCCATATTTGTGTACAGACTGTCATTTTGGAAATGGAGTATGGGAGATTTATTTATAATAAATTAACAAAAAAATCTTTTTCCTAAATTCCAAGTTAAAATATTTAATCGACTTTGGTACTTGTGCTACCTTATCCAACTAATTAAGGACAAAATAAAATTCAACACAAGTACAGACGGTACTGCTCCTATGTGACTGCATGACCTAGAAGTTAGTGAGAATGAAAACAACGTTCCTGAAAATCAAAAGTAGCCCTCGAGCAAACCTCAAAAGGACCCCTTGACGAAAAGAATTGTTTGTAGGAGCTTGCTGGGTGTAAACTGACTGTCGTGTTTGCTGACATAACAATAATGAAAATGGGGTAAACTTTACTCGGGGTGGGGGTGAGGGCACATCACTCACAACCTGCCCCCCGCACATCCCACATTCGAAAAGTCAATCGCAAACTGACAGACTTTAAAGAAGGTTGCTCTGCAGTGATAATACGCTGCAGACAGCCTTAACAAGCTCAGCGTGGGACTTCCACCCCTCAGTGGAAGGATGTTCGCCCTCTAGGCCTGCTGTCCAAACTGATTGGCCAGCAGCTCTTGCAGTCCCAGCAGTACAAGAACTCAGGAGTGGGTGTTGCTGGGACCTCAAGCAGTCCTACGAGGAAGACAACAAGACACCGGGCTAAGGTAAATCCAGGGTTTTTGGATCCGGCACCCTCGGGAGGAGTGGGAAGGAGGCAGAAGGTTGGGTTTTGGATCCTGGAGGGGAGGCACAAAGGGGGTATCATCTTGAGAAGGGCACTCCCGATTCGCACAGGGCACCCCCCCCCCCCCACAAGTATGTACACTGCCCCCCTTCTTTCCCACTTTTTCAGCAGAGTTAATGAAAAACCAGCCTACCCACTCTTGTCTGTCTTCCACCACTAACCATATTATGGCAGCAAAAGCAGAATTAGACCCTTAAGGGCCTCACTAGGTCTAAGGGAGGGTGGGCTAGTGGGCACCTTACCCAACCCCTATGTTATGGGGAATGAGTCGGGGGGTGGGCGGGAAGGCAAGGCTATCTGTCATATTTTACATGGCCTCCCTCCACCATCCCCCACCAAAAACATGCCTGGTGGGGGCCGTAAAATTCAGCATAATAATTTGTATTTAGATATTACCTTTAATGTAGTAAAATGCCCCAAGGCACTTCCAGCAGTGTTGTTACCTGATACTGAACAATATAAGATGTTCAGACTGATGACCAAATGCTTGTGGAAGAAGTCACTTGTGAGGAATGTCTTAAAGAGAAAAAATGAGGTTCAGAGATAAAGTTCAGTAACTTAAAATCTCATCTACCGAAGCCATGGCTGCCAATGGTGGGGTGATTAAAACACTAACTTCAGCTGCCTCCAAACAGGGAAAGGAAATGGGGAAGTTGGCTCCCACTCTGGTTGCCAGCACACATATGGTTTAACCGCTTAATCACCACTGTGCCTCCCAAATCCTCACCTCCCATATGCTGTGTTCTTTCTCCACCTCTTGCTCCCGCTTTCCTTGCCACTTTCCAAGGCCTGTTACCATTCCCTTGTTTACTCTTGCTCCCTCCTGCTTTCCCCGTGGCCTCTCGCTGCTGGCTCGTATTCACCCCTGCCTCCCACTTCCTGCTCTGTTTTCTCTCCACCCTGTCCAGCAGCCCTTTGCTGCTCTATCACTTCATCCTGCTCCCTCCTGCTTTCCCTGTCACTATTCACTGCTGGCTCACATCCCCCACTCCCTCCTGCTCTGCTCACTGCTTTCCCCCTGCTCTTCTCCGTTCCCTTCGCTGCTCCCTCCTGCTCCCCTTGCCACTTCCTCCCACTCTCCTCACTTCTCCTTCCCACTCCCCTCACTGATCCCTCCTGGGGTCCCTTGCCACTCTCTTCACCACTGACTCACTTGCCCCTACTCCCTCACTACTTCCCCCACCACTTACCTCCCGATCCTCCCCCCCTCCAACAAGGCCCCACACCACTCCCTTCACCACTACCCCATTTTGGATGGCAGAAGCAGTGAGCGGCTATAGGATGGAATGGGGAGGGAGAAGCAGTGAAGGGAGTGGGAAGGAAACAGGAGGGAGCTGGGGGAAGTGAACCAGTGGTGAAGGGAGTGGTGAGGGACCACAGGAGAAGAAGGGGGAAGCAGGAGGGAACCAGAACACTGTTGTGTTTTCTTATCTCTCTTTCTTCGATCTCCGCCATCTTTAATGCAGGTAGCTGTCTGTGACATTGCTGTCAGTGATGTCACAGGCACTGACAATGCTTCTGCACATGTGCAGGAAGTGCTCCCCTCTAGTGTCATGGCACAAATAAATAGGCTGATTAAAACTGGAATGTACATGAGACCAGAATTGAATTAGCGCTAATATCTCGTAGGGTCATAGGGCTAGAGGAGATTACAGAGATAGGAAGGGTTGAGTTCATTTAGGAATTTGAAAACAAGGATGAGAATACTAAAGTCAAGACATTGCTCAACCAGGAGCTAATGTAGGTCAACAAGCACAGGGGGTGGGGTGGGGGGCAGAGGTGGGTGAATGTGACTTGGTGTAAATCGGGACACAGTCAGCAGAGTTTTGCATGGCCTTTAGTTTATAGAGGGTGGAAGATGGTATGTTGGCCAGGAGTGCGTTAGAATAGTTAAGTCTAGAGGTAACAAAGGCATGGATGTGTGTTTCAGTGGCAGATGAACTGAGGCAGCTGAGATGAGACATAACAATAGTGACTGGATTTCAGTTCAGCTCAATTGATTTGGGACATCCTCAGGCTATCTAAAGCACTAGATAACTACAAATTTATTTTCTTTTTTTCATAAGACATGTTTGGGGAAAAGAAGATGTTAAATGCTGGCAGCAGCACCCTTCACACAGAGTCCTATCCGTTCCAGGTTCCCTGTCTCTCACTTTCTTTCACCTCTCCAGTACTACTGGCTGATTTTCCCTGGAATGCAAGTTAAATCCTTCAGAAACCTGGGACCTTCTGATATGTCCATTAAGATTGCAAATATTTGTTTAAAAGAAAACAGCTTCCCTCTTCATTGGAAGGGAGTAGCATTGGAGTGCTGTGAATTTAGAGTCATAGGGCTGAATTATCCCCCGTTGGTGGGGGGATGTTGAATGGCGGGTGCACACAGGCGCACTTCCGATCAGCTGGCCAATTAAGGCCCGCCCAGTGTGACATCCGCACAGCAGTGCTATGCGCTTCCTGTGTGGGCTGGGGGGAGGCGGGTCCCAAAATCGAGAGTGCGCTCTTTCGCGCAAGCACATGAAAGAGTGCACTCATCTCCCTGAGGCTAAGTGCAGCATCAGGGAGATCGGCTCAAAATGTTAAAAACCTAAAAATAGAAAAATAAAACTTCCCTAACATGTCCCCTCATGTGACAATATCACATGAGTTGGGACATGTCCATAATTTTTACCAAACCTTTATTAAAATTTTTAAAAACCTACATGAAACTTCATCCCGCCCGTGGATGAGGTTTCATGCTTTTTCGAGTTTGCACCGGGACTCCTGGCCTGCCCACCAACCTTAAGGTTGGATGGGCAGGTCCTTTAATTACTTAATTGACCCTGTCAATGGCTTCACTTGGCCATTGACAGGTTGGCGGGCCTGCAGCTGATTTTGCTGAGCCCCCGCCTTCCTGAAAATTTAAATGGGGCGCGGTGATGTCAGGACTTCCCCCCGACGTCACCGCACATCATTTTATGTGTCGGTGAGCAGACCCTGCCCCCCCCACTCGCCGACGTGAAAAATCCTACCCATAGAGTTTACAGCACAGAAAGAGGCCCTTTGGCCCATTGTGTCTGCACCGGTCATCAAGGTCCTATCTACTCAAATTCCATTTTCCAGCACTTGGCCCATAGCCTTGAATGCTTTGGAATTTCAAGTATTCTTCTAAATACTTCTTAAATGTTGTGAGGGTTCCTACCTCAACCACCCTTTCAGGCAGTGAGTTCCAGATAACCCCACTCTCTGGGTGAAAAAAGCGTTCTTCAAATTCCCTCTAAACCCTTACCCCTTAGCTTAAGTCTATGCCCTCTGGATATTGACCACTCCACTAAGGGGAAAAGTTTCTTCCTATCTACTCTATCTATGCCCCTCATAATTTTGTATACCTCAATAAGGTCCACCTCAGCCTTCTCTGCTCTAAGGAAAACAATCCCAGCCTATCCAGCCTCTCTTCATAGCTGAAATGCTTCAGCCCAGGCAACATCCTGGTGAATCTCCTCTGCACCTTCTCCAGTGCAACCACATCCTTCCTATAGTGTGACAACCAGAACTACACACTACTCAAGCTGTGGCCTAACTAGCATTTTATACAGCTCCATCATAACCTCCCTGCTCCTGTAATCAATGCCTCGACTAATAAAGGCAAGTATCCCATATGCCTTCTTATCCACCTTATCTACCTGTCCTGCTGCCTTTAAGGATCAATGGACATACACACCAAGGTCCCTCTGATCCTCTGTATTTCATAGGATCCTACAATTCACCATGTACTCCATTGTCTTGTTTTTCCCCCCAAAATGCATCACCTCACACTTTTCAGGATTAAATTCCATTTGCCACTGTTCTGCACATTTGACCAGCCCATCTACAGCGTCTTGTATTCTAATGCTTTCCTCCTCGCTATTTGCCACACCACCAATTTTTGTGTCATTTGCGAACTTACTGATCATATCTCCTACATTCACGTCTAGATCATTAATGTACACTGCAAATAGCAAGGGACCCAGCACTGAACCCTGCAATATGCCACTGGACAAAGTCTTCCAGTCACAAGAACAACCTTCGCCGACCATCACCCTCTGCCTCCTGCCACTAAGGCAATTTTGGATGCAATTTGCCAAATTGCCCTGGATCCCATGGTTCTCTTAACTTCTTGGCCAGTCTCCCATGTGAGACCTTGTCAAAAGCCTTATGAAGTCCATGTAGACTATATCAACTGCACTATCTTCATCTACGCAGCTAGCCACTCCTCAAAAAATTTAATCAAATTTGTTACACATGATCTCCCCCTGACAAAGCCATGTTGATTATCCTTGATTAATCCCTGCCTCTCCAAGTGGTGATTAATTCTGTCCCTCAGAATTTTTTCCAAAAGTTTCTCTATCACTGATGTTTGACTCACTGGCCTATATTTCCCTGGTTTATCCCTGCCACCCTTCTTGAATAATGGTACCAAACTAGCTGTCCTCCAGTCCTCTGGTACCTCTCCTGTGGCTAGAGATAATTTAAAAATTAATGTCAGGGCCCTTGCAATCTCTTCCCTTGCTTCCCACAGCAGCCTGGGATACATTTCATCTGGGCCTCAGGATTTATCCATTTTTAAGCTCACTAAAACCACTAATACCTCCTCTCTCTCAATGTTAATTTGTTCAAGTATATCACAGTCCTTCTCCCTGATTTCTATACTTACATCGTCCTTCTCCATGGTGAACACAAATGCAAAGTACTCATTCAAAACCCCACCTATGTCTTCTGGTTCCTCACTTTGATTACCACTTTGGTCCCTAATGGACCCTACGCTTTCCCTGGTTACCCTCTAGCCCCTAATATACTTATAAAACAGCTTAGGATTTTCCTTTATTTTACCTGCCAGTGTTTTTTCATGCTCCCTCTTCAGTCTCTTAATTTCTTTTTTAAGTAACCCCCTGCACTTTCTATATTTCTCAAGGGCTTCCACTGTTTTGAGCCCTCATTATCTACCATAAGTTTTGCATTTTTTTCCTTATCCAATCATGTACATTCCTTGAAATCCAGGATTCTCTAGACTTATTTCACCTTTATGGGAACATGTTTTCCCTGGGCTCTCATTATTCCCTTTTTGGATGACTCCCACTGCTCTGAGATAGATTTTCCTACAAGTAGCTACTCCCAGTCCACTTTGGCCGATCCTGTCTTATCATATTAAAACCGGCCTTCCCCCAATTCAGAACCTGTATTTCTGGTCCATCTTTGTCATTTTCTATAACTACCTTAAATCTTATTGAGTTATGGTCACTGTCACTGAAATCCTCCGCATTGACACTTCCAGCACTTGCCCGGCTTCATTCTAAAACTAGGCCCAGTCCCCTCTCTTTCTATGTGCTGGCTTAAAAAGCTCTCCTGGAAACATTTTAAAAATTCTGGCCCCTCTAAGCCTTTTACACTTTGTCTATCTCAGTTAATATTGGGGAAGTTGAAATCCCTTACTATTATTACATTATTACTTTTACACTTCTCTGAGATTTGCTTGCATACCTGCCCTTCTATTTCCTTCTGGCTGTTTGGGGATCTATAGTACACTCCCAGCAATGTCATTGCCCCATTTTCTAACCATATGGCCTCATTTGAGGAACCTTCTAAGATATCATCCCCCCATATTGCAGTAATTGACTCATTGATCACTATTGTGACACCGCTTTACTTATGCCGCCCCTGCCCCCCACCCTCCCCTGCATCTCACCTGAAGATTCTAGACCTGGGAATATTGAGCTGCCAGTCCTGCCCCAACCTCAACCATGTCTCTGTGATAGAAATGATATTTTATCTCCATGTGTTAATCAACACCCTCAACTCATCTGCCTTACTCACAAGACTCCATGCATTAAAATAAATGCCACCCAGCCTTGTAAAGCTCCCTTGTGCCTTAACTTGACTATATACACTCTGTCTTCCAGACTAACTTGTTTTTTCCCTATACTTGCCTGTACATCACCCCCTACTATACTTGCACTCCACAATCTATCCCTCTGCCAAATTATTTTAACTTTCACCAACAGCACTAGCAAGGATGTTGTCCCATTCCGGTTCAGGTGCAAACCGTAGGACTTTTACAGGTCCCACCTTCCCCAGAAATGGACCCAGTGATCCAGGAATCTAAAGCCCTCCCTCCTGTACCAACACTTCAGCCATGCATTCATCTGCTCTATCCGCCCACTCCTATACTCACTAGCACATGGCACCGGGAGTAATCCAGAGATTGCAACCTTTGAGGTTCTGCTTTTCGATCTGCTACCTAGCTTCCTAAATTCTTGTTGAAGGACCTCATCCCTCTTTCTACCTATGTCATGTGAACTATGATCTCTGACTGTTCGCCCTCCCCCTTCAGAATGTGCTGCAGCCGTTCAGTGACATCCTTGACCCTGGCTTCGGGGAGGTAACACACTGTTCTGGCAGCAGAAACACCTGTCTGTACCCCTGACTATTGAGTCTCTTACCACTATTGCTCTTCCTCTCTTTCTCCTTCCCCCTTGTGCAGCTGGGCTCTGGCTGCACTCCCCAGAGGAACCGTCACTCTCACCATTTTCCAACACAGAAAAACAGTTCTTCAGTGAGATGCACTCTGAGACTTTATTGACTACCTGCCTGCCTCCTTTCTTCTGACTGGTGGTCGGTCACCCATTCCTTCTCTGACTGCACTTCCTTAAGCTGTAGGATGGCCATGTCTAAAAAAGTGCTATCCACATAACTCTCAGCCTTGCAGATACATTGCTGTGCGTCCAGACAAATGCTCAAGCTCCAAAATCTGGCGCTCAAGCTCGTCAAACCAGTGGCACTTTCTGCAGATGTGGTCATCCAGACTGCCAGGAGCATCCCATATTCTTCAGGCTGTGCAACGCATGGCACTGAGCATTCCCTTAGTTAAGATACTCTTACCCTAAATTTAAGCCAAGTAGAAAATTATTTACGTATCTTTCTCTAAAAAATAAAGCTAGAACTCCTACCTTTCCTTAATGTAGTTTTAAAGTGGAGAAAAATAACTTACCCACTACCTACCAATCAGCTCTCTACACTGACATCACTTCCGTCAGTCCTTTTGAATTCTAGCGGGGTTCCTGTTGGGGTTAGTTGCTGCTCCAACTGGCTCAATCTGGGCCTTGACCCTCAGGCTTTTATTGAGGAGCTCCGCTGGTGCCATTCACCCCCCAGGCTCACTCCACTCTGCTCCCACTTCTGCTCCAACTGGCAGTTAATTCAGGGGTTCAGCTAAAGGAGGCAAGTCCGCATTGGGAGTATTAACAAAATCAATTAAGTGACTTTAAGACACAATTTCAGTTCTGATCCACAATAATACTGTTGTCCAGAGTGCCAATCAACCTATGTATTACTCTATGTCAGCACATGGAGAGGATGTGACACAATCAGTCTTTTAATGATTGACAGTTTAAAAAAAGTTGAATGCTACTGGTGTCATGGAAATGGACATATGATGAGGCAGTGCAAGGAAAGATTCAAGCAGGCTTGTAAAGAAAAGAAGAAGCCCAATGAAATCTACGATGTAGAAGAGCCTGAAACAACAAATGCTGACATTTACTTGTTGTTTAATCTGAAAGTTGGAAAGACAGAACCAATAATTGTCACGGTGAAAGTAAATGGCAAACTTGTTAAAATGGAAGTAGACACGGAAGCTTCCACTACAGTAATTGGGGAATATGCTTACAGATATTTGAATAATGGTGAACATCAATTAAGTTTAAAACAAACAGCTGCCAAGCTAAAAACATATACGGCTGAGACATTCAATTAAAAGGCATAAGCAGAGTAACTGTCCATTATGAAACCAATTGGCAAAGCTAAGTGTTGGCATTCAGAGGTAGAGGACCAAGCCTTCTAGGGCAAAATTGGCTAGGGGAAATCAACCTTGAGTGGCCACAGTGATTCCAAAAGGAAGCTGGAAGCATTCCTGTTTTGAAAAAGAAGTGTGTGAGGACTCAACAACCTAAAGAAATGCGATCTGTTTTAAGCCAAAACCTGGAAGAACAGCAAAAGAAATGCGAAGAGACCCTTCTTGATGAGAGTTCGAGATGTGCTGAGCAACCTTTGTAGGGAAAAAGAAAGCCTGTTGAAAGTCCTTCACATACTACAAGATTCCCTCAGGTCAAAGTTTGTACCTCTAGAAAAGTATGAAGAGAAATAGAAAGAATTCAGCACTTCTCTGAACAAACTGAAGAATGAGTTGGCAGAGAAGGCACAACAATGTTCACTTTTCCAGGAGGCAGCAAACAAAAACACAAAAGAGAAGGAAGAGCTAAAGAATCAGTTAAATGAAGCCAAAGCGGCTTTGCAAGCAGAATTTGCAGAATTTTCCAAGAAGCAGATAAATAATGAAGTTTTGGGAGACTCAGCCACTGAGTCAGACAAGTTGAGCTTGCATCTGAGAGAAGTCTGGCCAATAGTGAAGTCAGAAAGAAGGCCGAGATTAAAGTCTGCACCAGAAAGAAGAAGGCACTTAGAAAGAAGATACAGAAGTACTAATAGGGCCTTAATTATGGCAGCATATGGATACACTTTTGTACATAGGCCTGGCAATCAAATTGCAAACGCTGATGTCCTTAGTCGTTTGCCTTTACAAGAAAATGATGAACATGCCCCAGTCCCACAAAAACTTGTTTTACTGTTAAATTTCATAGATTCCTCGCTGGTATGTGCTCAACAGATCAGGGACTGGACAATTCGGGACCAGTCCTGCCTCAAGTATGAGAACAAGTGCCGCATGGTTGGTCACAGGAGCCCTCATCTGATGAAATGAAACCGTACTTTAACAGAAGACATGAAATAACCAGTCAGGCATCTTATTGTAGGTAGCATGAGTCATAGTTCCTCCAAAGGGATAGGAGCCTCTTTTAGCTGAACTACACAGTGCCCATCCAGGAATTTCCCGAATGAAGACCATAGCACGCAGCTATCTATGAAGGCCAGGGATGGATGGCGAAATATAGACTATGGTAAAGCACTGTGTGCAATGTCAGCAGCTGCATAAGTTTCCAGTGACAGCACCATTACACACATGGGAATGGCCAGGTAGAGCCTGGGTGCAGTTGCACATTGACTACATTGTTCCTGGGAACAATGTTTCTGCTTATTGTCGATGCTCATTCAAAATGCTTGGTTGTATATGAGGTGAAGTCACCAACATTGGCCACTACAATTGAGAAACTACATAAGAGTTTTGCCATTTGCCAGGACTACCAGAAGTAGTTGTTTCTGATAACAGCACGATATTTACAAGCATTGAGTTTCAATGGTTTATCAGCCTCAACAGTATCACTAATGTAAAAGCTGCACCGTAAATCCTTCCTCAAATGGATTAGCCGAAAGGGCTGTTCAAAGGTTCAAGGCAGGCATGAGAAAGCTAACTGGTGATTCCTTGGCAACCAAGCTAGCACGCTTTCTTTTTCATTACAGGGCTACCCCTCACACAACAACAGGTGTCACACCTGCGGAGTTATTGTTGAAACGCTACCTCGGAATGAGATTTAGCTTAATAATGCTGAATTTAGAGGGGAAGGTGGAAAAGTGTCAGGGAAGCCAGAAAACTAGACATGACTGGCATAGTCACGAGAGGAAATTTACCTTGGGAGAGCCAATATATATGAAAATCTTCAGAAAAAGACCAAAGTGGTTACTGGGTGAAATTAGTGCGGTGACTGGACTTCTATCTTACAATGTGGAAGTGGAAGGTTTGCATGTGGACCATTTAAGGAAGAGAGAGACAAATCACCAAGACTTGGTTCCACCAGTGATCATGACCAGGTCTGTATTTCCTGTTGAGGATACTCAGCTCAGGACTTGTTTGATGTTCCTGTAAGAGTTGAGGATATAGAACTGCAAGTACCCACTGAAGCACCTAACGTTCAGGCAACTCCGGGAAAGGAGGTTCCTAACAAAGAATCTGAAGTTGTGGAGCTGTGATGTTCCACACGTATCAGGAAATCACCTGAAAGACTGAACTTGTAAATTCCTTACCCAATGTAAATATTATGCTGTCTTGAAAAAGATATAAATGTAAATATCATATGTATAGCCGAGTTAAAGGGGGAGGAATGTAGTAATTATGGTTTTATTTAGTGTGTAATGCACCTTTAAGAATAATACTTGTTTGGGAAGATCACATGATCTGTAGTAATCAATAGGAGAGTAGTCAGTATAGAGATAGAGTTGGAGTTGAAAGCACACATGTAGTTGCTGCTGAGTATATTGGAAATAAATGTAATGTTTCCACTTAGAAAGTTGTCTGCAGATCAACTCTATTACAAATAGTACAACTCGGCCACCCTGCAACACCTGTGGTTCTCCAAAGCTCCAAGAATTCAATCCTGCAACCTCCTCATTATATCTTATATTGAAATCTAGACGCAGTGCTTCCTTTCTTATTTCAGTTAATTTTTTCCAGGTACCTCAAAATTTAATTTAACAAAACAAACTTTTTTTTAACCATGTTCTCTATTAACATTTCTTCCAACTTCAATAAGTAATGTGTGTGGTTTCTGTGTTGAAAGGGAGCACTCAGCAACATGATCTGTATGTACTAAGTATCCAGAACTTACCCTGTAACATTAGTATTTATTGAGCAAATTTAGTGTGGTTATGGCCTGTGCACTTAATTAATACATCTGAATCTTTAGCAATTATTGACCTGAAAGCAATTTGCAGTGAATACAGTTTACCCGTACGCTTGGCATTATTTCAAGCACTTTATTTCAGCCATCTATATAATATTGTTTGCAGTTTAAAGAGGGAAGTGAATGATTATGGTCAGAATGGCCTAAACGTTTAACAATGCCAATGGAAATTTAGGCTAATTGTGGACTGTAAACTGCAGCAAAGTTAAAATACTTCTTCCACTTCACAAGCATGAGTAGCAAACCATATTTGTTTGAGGTCAATAATCAACCCATTTTGATATATTTCATTCTGAATTTTAACAGAAAATAGCATATACAAAATCTCATGGAGCAGGATCTACTGGTTGGCGAGCGGGGATGGGGCCCACTCGCTGACATGTAAAATGACACGGGATGACGTTGGGTGGAACTCCTGAAGTCACCCCGCATCATCTCCATTTTCAGGTTGGTGGGGGCGTAGCTGAGCCAGCTGTACGCCCGCCGAGCTGTCAATGGACTCTTGAGGCCATTGAAAAAACTAATTAAGGCCATTAATGGACCTGCCCGTTCAACCTTAAGGTTGGCGGGCAGGCTGGGAGCCCTGGCAGGCTTTGGAAAAAGCATGAAGCCTCATCTGCAGGCGGGATGAGGTTTCATGAAGGTATTTAAATTTTTATCCAATCTTTCAGTAAAAGCTATGGACATGTCCCCTCATGTGACAGTGTCACATGAGGGGACATGGCAGGGAAATTTTTTTAATCATTTGTATTAAAAATTCTAATTCTGAGGCAGCACTTAACCTCAGGGAGATCTGTGTGCTCTTTCGTGCGCATGCTGAGGGAATCTCCCCCAGCCTGCACAGAGAGCGCATAGCGCTTCTGAGCGGACATCATGCTGGGTGGTCCTTAATTGGCCCGCCAATGTGAAATGGCGGTGTGCCCCCAATCGGGGGTGCCGATCGGAGGTGCATCCATCCAAGCCTGTTCCCACACTTCCACCCCAACAGGGGGATAATTTTTCCCATGATGGTTTTTTAATCTATGTCACACATGCTGATCATAAATTTAACTTATATCACATTGGCAATGCCACTGAAAATAATTCTACACTAGTTATACTTTAGTGGTAATAGCCTATTCAAGCAATGAGTGATAGAGTCAAACATATTAGGCACCTCTCCAGCTTGAAATGTAGTGAGTTAGCTGAGTTTAGTGAAGGTGGCATCTGTGTCTTTGGGTGAGGAAGAGAAAATAGCTTCTGTTGGAGGTCAGGTTCAGGCTCAACTTTCTGGACTCAGACAAGGAAGCAAAGGCCACCCATGAAGCATATCCCATCAAGGAGCAGCGCCAGCAAGAGAAGAGGAGAAAGAAAAATAATTGAGACTTTCACATGTTCAGCTGTGCCATTTACCTCAATGGCAAAATGCATGCAAATTGATTGCTGTGTTCCCTACTTTACAGCAGTAACTATATTTTAAAAGTATTTCATCAGTTGTGCTGTGCTTTAAAATGTCTAAAGCACTATATTCAAAGGATGGGCGGAATCGCCCGTTCCCATTGGCGGCGGGTGTGCGTGGCAGTGTGAGCAGACAAATGATGGGAAGGGCTGCACTGTGGTTGATGGTACTGCACAAGCACATGCAGAGGTTTGGGAGGGAAGTGGCCACCCATTATGGAAACATTGTCTAAAGTGAACATTCCTCCGCAGCTGAGATAGTTCGGACACAGCCACATTGATATGCTTGGTGTTGGGCCTCTAACTTATCTGCCCAGTCAAGCAACGCAGAGGCTTGAAAATGCCACCAAATGCTTCAGAGCTTTTCACCCCTCGGACACAGACTGCAAACTGATAATCATTTTAGTGAACTGCAGAACAATTGGACAATTGAGTACATTGTACAATCTCCTTACTAAAGCTGGCCATAGTGCAGTCACTGTTGAAGGAGCTCACAGCCCCTTGCAATGTCATCTTCCCGGTTTGGACCAGTCTTCCCCATGGTTCAGGCTAACAGTGCAGCCTTGCAGTGTGGGTTAGGAGAATGTCTGCCCCTGAGCTGAGAGCACAGCGTGCAGTCCAGTGGGCAAAGCTGTTGCCATTCAGTCAGGTGGAATGGGGTAGAGGAGGGTGGGATTTTGGGCAGCCATGCAGCGCATTAAACTTATCCAAGTGGTGGCCAGCACTCTCTGGCAAGTATTAAGGGGCTTTCAGACCTAACCAAGAGAGGTTCATAGAACACCCATGCTAACCCACACGTCTCTCTCTTTCATTCTGCAGGAGGAGAACACCTGGAGCATGGAGCCTGGTGACCGAGCTAAATGCTTCATGGCTTTCAGAGAATGGAGATGAAGGAGAAGAGAGTGATGGAGGCACCTGCCTGGGCAGATGGAGGAGCAGCATCCTCAGGAAGAATGGGCAGCTGGGATCCTCACACATGTTGCTGAAGAGCCAGAGAGAGCCATCACTAGTCAGCACCTAGCTAGATCCAGAGTGTATAGATGACTCATTCCTGCAGATGACCGAGAACCAGGGTTGCTGAAGACTGCACATGTCTAGGGAACAGGTCGGTCACATCTGCCACCTGCTGGAGGATTTGGCACCACGGGGACATGGAGGGCATCTACTGCTGGTGGCCATGAACATGACCGTGGCTCCTTTCAGGGCTCCACAGGTGACCTTTGTGGGATATTGCAAGCCTCCAGGCACAAATGCATCCATGAGGTCATGGATGCCATCTTTGCAAAGGCACACAACTTTGCACTTTACACGCGGGGGCAGGAAAGCCAGGATGCAATAGTGTTGGGATTTGCACAGATATCTGGTTTCCCACAGTGCAGGTTGTCATCGACTGCACCCATGTGGTGCTCAGGTCTCCATGGCAACAAGCGGTCAGCTATGTCAACTCTAAGGGCTGCCACTCGCTGAACGTTCATCTGATGTGCGACCACCGCAAACACATCCTGCAGGTCTGCACATGGGCCCACCAAGCATGAAGGGTGGCTCCCCAGTGGTTGGGAAGGGCTGGGCGGGGGAGGGGGCTTGTTAACTCCTGGGTGCAATGGAGACCCGGCAGCTGATTTAAAACCGGCACAGTCAGGCCCTGGAAGGCTGCCAACAACAACGACCTCTTTGGTGCTGTCAGCAGGAGATTAAAAATTATGGATGCCATTGCAGCTGCAGACACCAGGTGGGAGAGCAGGTTGGGTGGGCACTCGGCCCCCGGCTTTCTGATGAGTGCCTCGCGGTCCTCTTGGAGGTGGTGGCTGCCAGGAGGGACACACATGTCCCCAAGGATGGTAGGTGGGGGCCACCGCACCTTACAAAAAGAGCATGGGGGGAGATGACAGTCTGGACAACAGCCATGATGTTTTGCGTGCAACTGGGTCCACTGCCATGGCAAAAGGTTTAATGACTTGCTGCACTCAGGAAGGGTGAGTACCATGTTGGCATGGATCTGTGTGGTGAAGTGTTAAGGGCTGGCAATCCCCCCGTGGAGCTCAGGGGTGTTAGAGTCTGAGTGCCAACAGTCAATGGCGCCGGAGTTGGCCAAGTGGGTGAGCCCTGGCTGCTTGGACTGAGTGCCTTGTGGCTCGAGGGCCACGACTCAGATGTGCCCTGCAAAGTGTTCCTCAGGTGGGGTTGGCCTAATCAAGGAGTGGACTAATCAATGTTCCTCTGTCCTTTCAGGAGAAGACGGCCCATAACAGCATTGAAAGGTCGCAGACTGTCAGAGGTCTCGGTAACTTCCTAATCCTAACCAGATATGAGCAGGATGCCTTGGAGCTGGAGAGGCACCACGCACTTGGTCAACCAGCTCCGGAGAGGCTGGGGTGTCAGACGAAGGTAACAGTGCAATGCACAGAGGTGAGAGTTTCGAATGGTGCAAACATTCTTGTGTTGTCTTTCATTGATGGGAGCCTCAGAACTGGATTCCTCTTTTATCATTAAAAGACGATGGCACCATGATGCAGATCCCCATGGTCTCACAGGGTGCCTGGCATGCACAGTGACAGAGAGATGACTTTAACTAATGACATGTTGTTGTTCTCCCTTAGATTTGTCACCATGCATCCAATCGCAGGACCCTGAAGACCCACCCGTGGCGGCAAAGGACCATCAGGCTTCAGATGCACCTGCGTCACACCTGCTCTCTGAACCAGGCACCAGCACAGATTCCAGCACCTCGGTAGGTGTTAGATCTTCAGGTAGAATATCAGTGCACAGCGGTGAGGGCATTTCATACACACTTTAGATGCAGGCAGAGGCAGAGTGATCCCAGGGTGCTGGCAGTCGAAGGCAGATGATGACACTCATGATGAGTTATCCATTAGGTGGCAGATGCTGGATATCCAGCGGGATGTGCAGGAGGATCTGGCAGAGATCCATGAGGGTCTGCGTGCCATGGTCTCCATGATGGAGGAGTCCATCCAGTGCATGAGCACTGTGTTGGACCTCATGGCCAAGCGCACTGCCTCCTCCACTGACAGCATGGCAACTCTCATGGAGAGGCAGCTCCAGGGACTGAATGAGGGGTTCCTGGGGTTGCGCTCGGACCTGCAAACCCTCACACATGCACTGACCTCAGGTGGTCAGTGTCCATGTGGGAGACGGATGAGGCACCCAGTATCTCAGCCAGGTGCCCGTCCATCAATGGTGAGCAGGGAGGTCCAGAATGACCTCACATTGGCACACGAGCTGCCTGTCGTCTCTGTGGCCTCCTCTCAGGGTACTCTGGATGATGGCAGCAGCTCTTCCGCCCCTCTGCCAGTGACCGTGGCATCTGATGAGGCTGCGGTAACTGGGGAGATGCCAGCCGTGGCACTGGCCGTTTCCTCCCAGGCGAGGCCAGCACAGTCTTCACTGGCCAGAGGTCGACCACCAAGGTTATCAAGGCCAACATGGTAGCAGAGACAACAGGCTGTCTCCAATGCCAGTGCCAGCAACGTGGGAGCACCAAGACGTAGCACTCGTTTAAGGCACCATGAGCACAAGAGGGACTGGTCACAGTTGATCTTCTGTTGTGCAATGTTTTGTTTATTTTAACTGGTCTGGGTTGAAGACCAGAGAAGGTTCTGTTAATTTGTTTTGACTGTCAACATGAGATAAATTTTCTTTTGTCGTAATGGCCTGAGTATGCTTCACCTTTTTATTTAATGTGGTGCAGAGTACGCCAGTATGTAATGCTGGACATGGGTGGCTCGAAACTTTGTTGCACAGGCACTGAGTGGACTTTGAGGTCAAAGGAAAGGGTCATTTCAGACATCCAGGAAGGAGGCCGCAGCCCTGGCATGAGGTGGAAGCACTTATTTGGCAACCTAGCTGAAGGAGCTTTAGACTAAGGCATCCCTGCATCCCTGGAGGTTACAGAGTTCTGCCTCCATACCCTCGGCATTCTCCTCACCATGCTCCTTTTCTGACTCACTACTGGATTTATCATCTGTCTCAAGACCTTCTTCCTCCAGTGGGTGCCCCCTTGCCAGTGCCAGATTATGGAGACCACAGCATGCAACCGCTATCAGTGACACCCACTCTGGGGGTATCGTAGTGCTCCCCCGAACGGTCTAGGCATCGGAAGCTCGTCTTCAGAAGACCCATGGTCCTTTCTATCACTGCTCTTGTGGAGGCATGGCTCCTATTATAAAGCTGCTCTGCCTCCATTCTTGGGTGGCAGAGAGGCTTCATAAGCCACCTTTTCAAGGGGTAGTCCTTGTCACCCAGCAGCTATTCACCCAGTCGAGCTGGAGCCCTGATGAGCCTTGGTACCTGGGAATGTCTCAGGATGTACGTGTCATGAGAGCCCTCAGGGCACCTTGCACAGACTTGCAGAATCTGCATCCCATGGTCACACACTATCTGCACATTCATGGAGTGGAATCCCTTCCTGTTGACGAAGGAACCCGGTGACCTGCTGGTGCCTTGATGGCCACATGTGTGCAGTCGACTGTACCGTGGACACTGGGGAACCCAGCAATCGCTGCAAACCCTCTGGCTTGCTCAGCCTGGCTGGCCTCTTTTATATGAAAATGAAGGAAAGTCAATACCTGTCTGAACAGAGCTTTCGTCACCAGCTTGACACAACTATGGACAGCAGATTGTGAGACTCCACACAGATCCCTCACTGAGGCCTGGAAAGAGCCGGAGGCATAGAAATTGAGGGCCACTGTGATCTTCAGAACCACTGGCATGGGGTGTCCACCCACACAGTTGGAGGTGATCTCAAGCCCAATCAACTGACAGATGGAGGTCACAGTCTCCCTTGAGAGACGGACTGTGCTTTGGCATTGTGCCTCGGACATATTGAGGTAGCTACATCACTGCCTATAAACCCTGGCAGCAAGATAGTGGTGTCTTCTGCAGCCGCTTCTGCCTTGGACTACCTGCTGGCCCAGCGCTCCCTGTGCCTGCGCCTCTCCTCCCACAGGTCACTCACTTGGAAGCTGCATTGGGATACTGGCCTCCTCTACCTTCTGCC
Organism: Carcharodon carcharias; assembly: GCF_017639515.1. Lineage (NCBI taxonomy): Eukaryota > Metazoa > Chordata > Chondrichthyes > Lamniformes > Lamnidae > Carcharodon > Carcharodon carcharias. Next base: position 181,849,452 of record NC_054468.1, read on the forward strand.
CCACACTTCCTCCTCAGTGGAGGTGTCTCCATTAGAGACCACAATCCCCATTACCAGGGTAACAGAAGGATGTCTGATACCTGGAAGGGTCCACACGTTCTGAATCATCTGGGGTCCTTGGAGACATCAATGAGTCCTAGAATGAAGCCTGGAAATGCTAAGAATGAAGGCCTGAACCGAGATGAAGCTGCCAAACTCCTCACTACTCCCACTGACAATGCTGCTGACCCTTTTTACCCCATCCTTGGGTAAGGATTTTGAAATTGTCGGCTGGCTGTCTGCCCGTTTTGCCTACGCAACAAGCGCGAAATTGCACGGGCAATGAAAATTCGGCATCAATTGGCTTTTTTATGGCCTTAATTGGCCTCTTAATTAATGGCAGGCGTGACTCCGGCCCCACGTGCACCCACCGAGTGAAATTTCACCTGAGTGCTCGATGACGTCAGGACATCATCTTTTGGCATCCTTTGTGAGCTGAACCCTTCATGACCACACTGTCACTGGACACTGATGCTGAAGAGATGGGGGCCAGCCGCACCTCAAAGGTGCTGAGAGCACACAGAGAGAATGACAGAATTCTGTGCCTCCGACCCAGGACATTCTTGCAGCAATGATAAGCCTCATCAAGGTGCAGGTGTGACTAATTTGACCAGTGACTGTGAAGGCTCACTATCAGTGTGCAGATAAGCTTGGCCTAAATAGCCAAGTGGTTATGGTACTGGGTTTGTAACCCCAAGATCAAGAGTTCAAATCTCACAATGGCAAACTATGAAACAATGTAACTTCATTTTGCTTGGCCTAAATAGCCAAGTGGTTATGGTACTGGGTTTGTAACCCCAAGATCAAGAGTTCAAATCTCACAATGGCAAACAATGAAACAATGTAACTTCATCTGAAACAGATGGAAACAGGTTTGTACTCGAAAGAGTTACATTCTATACTCAAAAGAGTATCAGTGTGCAGATAAGTTTGTAAGTTTCCTTTAAACTTTGTTCTTGGTTTTACAGCTGACCTGAATTAGGGGCTGTGCCTGATTTATCCCAATTTTGTTGATTTGGTTTTCATTTAAAAGATTATCAGTGTGCAGATTTATTTAAAAGATTTAAAAGATTATCAGCGTGCAGATTTAAAAGATTTAAAAGATTATCAGTGTGCAGGGAAGTTTGCACAGAGCACAGGGAAGAGGCCCTGGAGTAAGACACCTGCCTTTATCTTGTGCAGGGACGAAGGTTTCACATCTAAGCGACACAAATACTGCTCATCAGAACAAGGAGCCAAAGGCAGGGAAGCATTCTTGGGACTTTATTAACAAAGTGAACATTACGTATAAGTGATTAACACCCATACCCAAGCTGTGCAACCAGTTGTCAGGATGGCTGCGTGGTCTAAGGCACCAGACTGAAGGCCTGTGATTCCTTGCCTTGCAGTTGCTTGGTGAGTTCTGGTCCCTTTCTAGGGGTGTGGATTCAAATCCCACTGCTGACATTCCTATTGTGGGGGAGAGGTGATGGTGTAGTGGTATTGTTATTGGATTAGTAATCTGGCTACTGAGGGTAATGTTCTGGGGACCTGAGTTTAAATCCTGCCACAGCAGTTGGTGGAATTTGAGTTCAATAAAAATCTGGGATTAAAATTGTTCTAAAAGCCTGGTTTAAAAAAAGAGGGGCCCTCTACAGGGATGTCCTCCCATTTTCCGTCAGGGTCCTGGGGTGGAGGGTGTTGCACGCAGCAGTCCCATACAATTGAAGGATGAGTTGGTTCACGGACTTCCAAGATGCCTGTGGTTTTTGCGGCCTTATGGAGTCCGTGGGCCACGCATATGTAAGTTGTTGTAGGCTGCACCCCATTTTCAGTTATTTGGGAAACCTTTTACTGTTGTTTTGTTTGAACTTCGGTCCCACACTCCTGATCTACAGGCACCCAGTGCGGAGGGCGGCCGGGGGGGAGGAGGGCCTCCTCATGAACCTGCCCCTGGGCCTGCCCAAGTTTGCCATTAACAGGCCCAGGCAGTGGATGATCAAGAGGGTTGTCCGACCCAACTGTCTGCCCCTCTTCCGCGGCTACATTCACGGCCGGGTGTTCCTGGAGAGGGAGCTCGCGGTGTCTGCCAGCACCATCGAGGCCTCCCAGGCTAGGTGGGCACCGCAGTGACTGGGGTGCTTTATAGACCCTTTTGATCACATTTTGGTTTAATGTTTGTAAGTTTCCTTTGAATTTTGTCTTTTGTTTTTGCAGTTTCCCTTTAAGGGGCTGCATTTTACTTTGTCCCTGATTTTGTTAATTTGGTTTATTTGGTTGACTCAAAAGAGTTACATCTTCTTAACCTGTGGCAGTGTAGTGGCTGTGTTAACAGGTGAGTAATGTAGAGGCCAGAACCAATAAACTAGGGTTCAAATCCCACAGTGTCAGTTTGAGGATTAACAAAAGAGTTACACCTTCTTAGCCTTCTTAACCCTGCCACTACATCCACGGCAGAGGCGGAGGCAACCTGCTGACTGCTACACCCTGTCTGTGATGACCTTGATGGGTGTCCTATGGAGTGCCGAGACCTGGAGGGCCCAGACTTGCTTTCAGGTTCCTACTGTGTAGCAGTGCCACCCTCCTCGGCCTGTGGAGCTGAAGCAGCTAGGGTCACAGATAGGCTGGACACTCCCGGAGTCACCTGGGTGAAAGCCAAGGTGTATTCACCTGCTGATCCTCCTCCCTATGGATGCCCGAGGGCCCCTGGCTGACTACTTGAGGAGAAGGGGAAGCTAGAATGAGATTGAGCTGTCCTGCACACTTCCTGCATTGACACTGCTAGACGCCAACCAGGGCGTCAACGATGGAGTTCATCCTGCGCAGCAGTGCAGGAGCCACTTCCTGGACCAAGGTCTCCATGGTGGTTGTTAGCCTACCAGTGTTGACTTTGGTGCATTGGCATGCTGGCGCAATTGCCTCGGACTGAAAGCGGACGGACCATTGTGCCTTGCAATCTGAGGAGTGCAGCGGACCTCCCTTCCTGATGTTCTCGAGCTTGCCTTTGCAGCTCCAGCAGCTGTGACATGACCGAGTTCAGAAGCTCATCATCTGACTCAGGCTCAGCAGACTTCTGGTCTCCAGCAGTGCTTCGAGCACCAGAAACCTGGGAAGCCCCTGATGCCACCTGCTGTGGATCAGACAGTATGATGTGCTCTCCAGATTGTGACCCAGAGGCTACTCTAAAGCTTGATCCCATGAGGTGTGTGTCTCTGTGCTGGTGGAGGGTGTAGGTGAGCGCTGTGATGGGTCTTCAATGAGGGTTTCAGCAGAATCCTTTTCTGAGGTGTCTTCAGGACTTGAGCTGAGGACCTGGGTAATGAGCTCTCTCGGCTGTTTCCCAGATTTGCCTGAGAAAGTGACAAGAAATAATTAGTTCATAGCAGTGGCCTGTGAAACAGGGCACATCACTCACAGCATGGTTGTCTGATGGATGTTGCACTGCTGGATGCTCACTTGGTAGAGCACCACCGACCTCCAGATCCTAATTAGCCAGCTGGATGAATCTATTTTCAAAACCCGTGAGGACCTTGATGTCAGACATTCCTCCACCAGTCTGTGACCTCTTCCTCTTGTGTGCTAGCTTGACCTGCATGAAGACAGATGGAAAGAGTGTAAGCAGGATGCCTGCCACGCCAGATGATAAGTGTGCCTGACATGTGTGGGTGGTGAGTGGTGTCATGGATGGCATGAGCACAATGAAGGTGTGTGTGAGAGGGTGAATGGTGATGTCCCTTGAACTGGCAGTGACTGAGACCCCTGTGGATGTGTGATGGGTTTGAGTGTGTGAGTTGAGAATGATGAGAAGAGTGACTTACCCTGGCAGAACAGAGGAAACCACTCATCCTCTTTCGGCACTAGGTGGCTGTTCTCTTTTTTAGGGCGTAGGCACTGACCACTGCTGCCACCACCTCCAAGCCGGACTGGTGATTTTGCTGCCCCTCCTGCAGCCAGAGTGGAGTTAGAGGACAACATGGCGGGTCTCCACTGCATCCAAAAGGCGTTCCAGTGACGGTCACTGAATGAGGAGGCTGCAGCCATCTTGCCTTTTGGGGCCATGTCTTCTGTGCAATAGTTCTCGACTGGAAGCACTGAGAGGTGTGCATGCAGCTGCATTTTAAATATGGCGCCCAGCATGAGGAAGCGGCGAGTTGACAGCGTGGCGGGCAAATCAGAGGCCGCCCTCCAGCAAAATGGTGTGTTTCCAAGGAATGCATGATTAATGAGGTGGGATTGGGATAATACAGCATGAAAAGCTGCCATTGCGGCTGGCGGGTAAAAAGTTCTTTTTCCTGTCTGCTACCACACTTAGTGCAAATCTGGGACAATTCCGCCCAAAGCCTTTATTTCTTTCACTGATTTTTATTTGTCCACCCACAGGAATAGTATATGATTAGTCAGGGGCATTGGATTGGGGTATTCATTGGAGCAATAGGAATAATAAGCGGATGAGGATGTGCCACCTTCCAAATGGAAGTAGAAGAGAAGGTTGCCTATGACTCCTGAGGAGAGAGTCCCAGAGTTCATGTGCATTCACTAGGATAGAGAAATATTGGAGGAATGTTATACCTATGTCCAGGTTCTGAGGACAGTTAACAAGGATGTGACTTTTGATTCCACAGTTCTCATTTATGGTAACAGCAGAGCAGTTTCATCTTTGTTGCAGGCACCAGTGGAGCACGTAGCAGCTTCACTGCAATTTTAAGGCAGAAGTGGCTTGTGTCCCATATTCCTGCCACAATATGTTTCCAGTGCCAATTACACACCAGACATATACTGAAAATAGTGAGAAAATTCACCTCTAATGAATTTGTTGCAGCAGATTTATGGAAAATATTGCAGATAAGACTTCTACCATTTAAGTTACATAAAGAGGAAAAGATGCAATTGAGAAATTTATTTTAAATGATTGTAAGTGACCAACCATGTAGAACGTATTTTTTTCTAATTTATACTCTTTGTTCAGCTGCTTGGTATTTACTGAGTAATAGATGAGGTGAGGTCTAAGTTATTAGTCACACTTTCATTTACATTTTACATCTTGTGAATATCAGGGATGGTCTATTTACCAGTGTAATTTATAATACAGATTTTTGTACTACTTCATTTTGCAGTGCTGTCATACATGAATTATTGCGAGGAGAAAGCACACTCAAAATTTATTGTTTATGATATTGCTATATATCATCTTTAGTACTATATCTATATGGAATGTCGCGAAAGCCTGAAGGACACTCTGTTTAAATCTTTTGAGTATTTCTTGAACATCTGATTCCACAAAGAGGCAAGCTGTGAGGAAATGAAGTGTTACCAGCAATAAAATACCAAAAATTTTCAGTTCTTTATTAACCCCAATCTCTCAGTGATTTAGCAGTTTCCAGTCTGAACATTTCCACAGTCATCTGCAAGTTTCAAACCAACCTTTCCTTACTGATAGTCTACAAATATTCCAACTATTGCTGTATGTGAGCAGGTCACTAATTAAATTGTTATTACTAAGCCCTGTTGCTATTACCAAATATTTTAAATAACATTCAGCCTTCAAGATCTCGGTGCTCCTCCAATCCCTGAACATCCCCAGTGTTCATTACTTCACCATTGGCATCCTTGTTTTCAGCTGTCTAGGCCCAAAGAAATGGCGTTCCCTTCCTAAACTACCCCACTTTTCTACGTTGCTCTTCTCCCCTAAGGCTTTAAAGCTATCCTTTTGACCAAACATTTGGTCGCCTGTCCTTGTATTTTCTTTGTGTGACTTGGTGTCAAGTGTTGTTTAATAACAGTCCTGTGAAGCGTCTTGGGACATTTTACAAAATTAAAAGGCTATATAAATGCAAACAGGTATTGTTATAAAAGCAGAAAGTGCTATTTTCAACAGTTTTATTTCAGGTTTCCAGGCTCCACAGTATTTTGCTTTTATTTTAGTTATTGTTGTTGTTAGTTTAAATGCTGTCATGCCATGTACTGCTCGCAGAACCCCACAAAGTTTACCTTCATCTGCAAAGCACAACTAGCCTACTGTTAGTAAATTTTTGTTGAAGATCACAAACCCAAATAGTATGTGCTCAGAATCAACTCTCCAACAGGGAGTGAAATATATAAATGCACTGCTCAAATTCACCTCTCAGTGGACATGCGCCTGTCCTTCAGTTGAAATAGGTATGTTGAAGGAGACAGAAAAGAGAAGAGAGGAAAGAAAATCTTTATTTCTATTTGTGTCTTTTCTGTCCATTCTCTTCCTTTCTAGGATTCTCATACTGAATTTCTGTTCCTGGTCCACCCATGCATGGGGATGCTGCCTTTTGTTAGTGCTCCGTGGGTTTCTGTCCTTGCTAGGAATTGAAGCAGAGAATGCATGGAGCACTAGGTCTGCTGATGACTACACATGAACAGCAGTCAGTGTGCAAAATGATTCATAGTTCATATTTTGTCTACTACAGTATTAATCCAAACTGACTGATCTGGAACTCTGGAAGAATGAAATACAGCAGGAATCTTTGCACAACATGTTTTGCTGTTATTTCAGATCTCTAGCATGCCTGTTATTACTGGTGCACTATTTAGTATCAGTTGTATGAAGTTATTCTATTTCATTGCGTCAGCTTACCTCATTTGGAATCAGTCTCATCTCTGTTTTCAAGCCCCACTGGAAGACTTAGAACATTAAATCAAGGGTGACAGCAGGTCAATATTATGGGATTGCTGCATTGTTGGATGTGGTTTCTCCCAATGAAGTATTGTGTTTCATTAAAAATGATATGTCCATTATTGACAATAAATGTTTAAGCACTTTTCAATGCTTCAGGAATGTATGCACAATTAAACTCCAGTTATGAAATTGGAAGATTAGAAGACTTAATGGAAATTTGAGTGATTAGCATAAGTAAAATTAATTGTAGTGGACAGAACCATAAACATTCACATCCTCTACCACCAGAGCAATGTGACTGAAATGTGTACCACCTGTAAGATGCACTGCAGCAACTCACCAAGGCTTTTTTGGCAGCTCTTTCTAAATGCACAATCTCTACAACCTAGAAGAACAGGGACAGCAGGTGCTTGGGAACACCACCACCTTCAAGTTCCTCTCAAAGTTACATACTACAATATATACTTGGAACTATATCACTGTCCCTTCATCTTCACTGGGTCAAATTCCTGGAACTTGCTAACTAACAGAGCTGCAGAAGTATCTTCACCACAAGGACTGCAATGGTTCAAAAAGATGGCTCAGCACCACCTTCTCAAGGGCAATTGGAGATGGAAAATAAATGCTGGCCTTTGTCAGCCCAAATCCCATGAATATACATATATATGTTTAAATCTGGAACATTTTAGACTAGCAAATAATACTTCACTTTAGCACCAGTTAACAGGTTATGACAGCAATATTGTCATGCTTGCACATGAACAGGAGAGAGAGCACATCCTGAGTGGGGCACAGCCAGAGTGGGTATTGGCAATTTGGTGCAAAGCAGGAATTCGGTGCATAGGGGATGAGGAGCCCTTTGCATTTTTCCTTGCTATCCAACTTCTTAAATCTTCAGAGCGGTTCCTTCAGGGAGTGCGGACAGAGCCAATCTTCTGGCACCACAAACAGCCTGTCTGTACAGGAGGGGAAGAAGGGAGGAAAAGCAATAGTAATAGGGGATTCTATAGTCAGGGGAACAGATAGGTGCTACTTTGGCCATTAACGTGACTCCAGGGTGGCATGTTGCCTCCCTGGTGCCAGGGTCCGGGATTTCACTGAACGGCTGCAGGGCATCCTGAAGGGGGAGGGTGAGAAGGCAGAGGTCATGGTACATGTTGGTACCAATGACATAGGTAGAAAGAGGGATGAGGTCTTGCATCAAGAATTCAGGGGGTTAGGTAGTAGACGAAAAAGCAAGACCTCTTGGGTTGTAATCTCTGGATTACTCCCAGTGCCACGTGCCATCGAGCTCAGAAATAGGAGAACAGCGCAGATGAATACATGGCTTAAGAGTTGGTGCAGGAGGGAAGATTTTAGATTCCTGGATCACTGGGACCGTTTCTGGGGAAGGTGGGATCTGTACCAAAGCAGGACTAACATTCTTGTGGGCAGGTCTGCTAGTGCTGTTGGGAGGAGTTTAAACTAATTTGGCAGGGGGAGGGGACACAGAATGTTAGCAGAATAGGGACACATCATAATATAGTAAAACAATCAAATCAGAGGGAGTACAGCTGCATTAAACTTCAAGGGAGTAAGGCAAGGCTGGATGTCCTCTACTTTAATGCAAAGAGTATCACAGGTAAAACGATGAGTTAAGGGTGAGGATTGACACGTGGAATTGTGATATAGTAGCCATCACTGAGTCGTGGTTGAGGGAGGGACAGGATTGGCAGCTCAACATTCCGGGATATAGAATCTTCAGGCAAGACAGGGGAGGGGGTAAAAGAGGAGGAGGCATTGCATTATTAGTTAAGAAGTCAGTTACTGCAGTAAGGAGAGATGATATCTTGGAGGGGGCATCGAATGAAGCTTTGTGGGTAGAGCTTATGAATAAAAAAGGGGCAGCCACTTTGTTAAGTGTTTATTATAGGCCCCCAGAAGGTCAGCGGGAAATTGAGGACTAAATATGTGCACAATTTGTGGGGGTGTGTAAAAACAATAACAATAGGGTAATTTAATAGGTAATTTAATATCTAATAATATTAGATGATTTCAACTTTCCTAACATTAGTTGTGATAGACATAGTGTTAAGGGCTTCGATGGAGTGGATTTCTTGAAATGTGTACAGGAGAACTTTTTAAGTCAATATGTAGAGGGTCCAGTGCTGGACCTAATTTTGGGGAATGAAGTCGGACAAGTGGCTGAGGTGGTGGTGGGCGAGCATTTTAGCGATTGCGACCACAACATGGTACAGTTTAAGTTTGTTATGAACAAAGAAATCGACAAGTTGCAAAAAAATGTTTTGGACTGGGGGAGAGTGGATTTTAGTAAAATAAGGCAGGATCTGGCCAAGAGACTGGGAACAGTTACTTGTGTGGAAATCTACAGAGGAACAGTGGGAGGTGTTCAAAAAGGTAATGGGGAGGGTTCAACATGTTCCCTCTAGGCTGATAGGAAGGAGTAACAAGCCCAGAGAACCACGGATGACCAGAGATATTCAGGTTACGATGAGAAGGAAAAGAGAGGCCTTTAGCAGGTACGAGGGAAACAAATCAGCAGAGGCATTAGTGGAGTACAGAAATTGCAGGGTGGAGCTTAAGAAAGTAATTAGAAGAGCAAAGAGGGGATATGAGAAAGCTCTGGCTGGTAAAAGTAGGGAAAATCCCGAAATATTCTATAAGTATATCAATGGGAAGAGGATAACCAGGGAAAGAGTAGGGCCCATAAGGGAAAAATGGGGCAATCTATGGGTGGAGCCAGAGGACATCGCCTGAGTGTTGAATGAATACTTCACATCCACCTTCACCCAAGAGAATGAGGATGAAGGTATCGAACTCGGGGAGAGAGACTGCGAGGTTCTTAAGCAAATTGATATAGGGAGTGACAAAGTATTGGAGGTGTTGGCAGGCTTAAAAGTGGACAATTCTCCAGGTCTAGATGATTTGTGTCCCAGACTGCTGAGGGAGGCAAGGGAGGAGATTGCAGGGGCTCTGACCCAAATTTTTAATTCCTCTCTGGCCACGGGGGAGGTGCCAGAGGACTGGAAAACAGCTAATGTGGTTCCGCTATTTAAGAAGGGTTGTAGAGATAAGCCAGGGAACTACAGGCCAGTGAGTCTCACATCAGTGGTAGGGAAACCATTGGAGAAAGTTCTGAAGGAGAGGCAAGGTTTGATCAGGGATAGTCAGCATGGCTTTGTCAGAGGGAGGTCATGCCTAACAAATTTGATTGAAATTTTTGAGGAGATGATCAGGTGTGTAGATGAGAGTAGTGCAGTTGATATAGTTTATATGGATTTCAGCAAAGCCTTTGACAAGGCCCCACATGGGAGATTTATAAAGAAGGTAAATGCACATGGGATACAGGGTAATTTGATAAGGTGGATTCAAAATTGGCTTAGTTGGAGGAGGCAGAGGGTGATGACAGGAGGATGCTTTAATGACTGGAAGCCAGTGTCCAGTGGCATACCACAGGGATCTGTGCTCGGTCTCCTATTATTTGTCATTTATATAAATGACTTAGATAACTATGTGGGCGGGGGTGGTGGGGGGGTATGATAAGTAAGTTTGTGGATGACACAAAGATTGGCCAGGTGGTTAACAGTGAGGTTGTGTGTCTTGGGCTACAGGAAGGTATAGACGGGATGGTCAACTGGGCAGATAAGTGGCAGATGGAATTTAATCCTGAAAAGTGGAGTAATTTGGCAAGGAAGTGTTCAATGAACAACATGACACCAGGAAGTTCTGAGGAACAAAGGGACCTTGGCATGTGTGTCTATATATCTCTGAAGGCGGTGGGGCATGTTAGTAGGTGGTAAAAAAGGCATATGGGACACTTGCCTTTATCAATCGAGGCATAAATTACAAAAGTAGGGAGGTCATGTTGGAGTTGTATAGAATCTTGGTGAGGCCACAGCTGGAGTACTGTGTGCAATTCTGCTCGCCACATTATAGGAAGGATGTGATTGCACTGGGGGGGTGCAGAGGAGATTCACCAGGATGTTGCCTGGGATGAAACATTTAAGTTATGAAGAGAGGTTGGATAGGTTGTTTTCATTGGAGCAGAGAAGACTGAGGGGCGACCTGATCGCCGTGTACATGATTATGAGGGGCATGGACAGGGTGGAGAGGGAGCAGCTGTTTCCCTTAGTTGAAGGTTCAGTCACAAAGGGGCATAAGTTCAAGTTGAGGGGCAGGAGGTTTATGGGGGATGTGAGGAAAAACTTTTTTACCCAGACGGTGGTGACGGTCTGAAATGCACTGCCTGGGAGGGTGGTGGAGGCGGGTTGCCTCACATCCTTTAAAAAGTACCTGGATGAGCACTTGGCACGTCATAACATTCAAGGCTATGGGCCAAGTGCTGCTAAATGGGATTAGGTGGGTAGGTCAGGTGTTTCTCACGTGTCAGTGCAGACTCGATGGGCCTCTTCTGCACTGTGATTCTGTGATGTTTTCAGTGACCATTCATAGAAACCGCTCTATATTTTCACTATTAAATGCTTCTACAACAATAGCTTTGAGGGATGCTTTAAGAAGTTTTCTTTCCAGAGTTCCATGTGGACTCCTTTACCTCAATTCTTTCATGGTATGTGGGCATTGCTGACAAGGACAGCATTTGTTGCCTATCCCTAAATGCCCTTGAGTGGCTTGCTAGGCCATCTCAGAGGGTAGTTAAGAGTCAACCACATCACTGTGGACCTGAAGCCACATGAGGTAAGGACAGCAGATTTCTTTCCCTAGAGGGAAACACAATAAATTCCAGATTTCCTTAGCAGAATTTGAATTTTGTTAGCTGATATGGTGGGTTTTGAGCCTGGATCCCACGGAGCATTAGCCTGGGCCTTTTGAACACTAGTCTAGTGTCATTGCCACTATCCCACCATCTCCCTAAGGGCTGCATGGCCTGTGCCATTAGTGATTCCAGTGATATGATTGATTTGTAAAATGTAAGAGCATAAAATTGAACTTGTCTACGAGCACTCTGCAAAGCAAAGCTGCCTCTGTCTATTAATGATGGAGTGCTGTTTTATATTAGTGTTGCTGGTGTATCATTGAGTCATATAGTGAATGATTGCATTTTTTTCTTAAATGGTCTGAATTACAATGCAAAATAGACTACCATTTGTTTCCAAGACAATTAATCTCCAATAAGATACATAATGTAGCTGGATAAAATATCTTGTGTCCTTGCTATCTGTGCCAGGATTATGTAATTGGTGATACCAAAACATTATGTTGGCAAACAACATAATTACTTCCATTTCATACCAAAGTAGCAACTTATTGTTCCACTATATTGGAACATGTACTATTTGTACTACATTGCAATATATGAGATTACATGAGTTTATTCACAGGAGATTCACATAATCTTACTTCCCTAAAACACTGATAAACGACTGTATTCTTATTCCATTCCATATTAGGAGTGCATAAACAGTTTGATTCAAAGTTAATCTTGACTTATGACTATTTATTGGTGTTAGCTGTGGTTCAGCTGGTAGCACTCTTGCCTTTTTGTTAGAAGGTTGTGGGTTCAAGTTCAAACACAGGACTTGTGAAGAAAAAAACCAAGGCTGATAACCCACTGTTGAAGCTACTACCTTTCGGGTGAGATATTAAACTAAGGCCCTGTCTCCTCTCAGGTGGATGTGACTGATCCCACAATATTATTTTGAAGAAGAGCAGGGGAATTACCCGTGGTGTGCTAGCCAATATTTATTCCATAATCAACAGCACAAAAAAGCAGATTAGCTGGTGATAATGACATTCTGGCAGCATGGTGCAGACAAATTGGCTGCAGTGTTTCCTACACTGCAACAGTGACTCTATTTTAAACGTATTCATTTAGCTATAAAGCACTTTGGGACATCCTGAGGTCAAGAAAGGTGCTATATACTTGCAAGTCTTTCTTTCTTTAACCTCCTGTGGCATCTAGCATGCTAGGACATTTTTAAAAACCTGAGACATCTATGTCCCTGGGGAGAATAGAGGGGCTTTTTTCACCATTTTATTGGCATGTTCGGGAGTCTGTTTTTGTTAGGCCTTGTATCCCACAGTGGATTTTTGCTTTGGATTCCAGGCCCAAATCTTATTCAGTCCACATGAATTTTAGCCATTTAATACAAGTGTGTTATCAAATTTCATCATGGTGTCTTGTAAGTTTCATACTTTTAATAAGTTTAATATATGGAGGTATCCATAATACTAACAGTGTATAGTCTGGTGGATTGGATGTTCAAGACGATCGAAAAGAAAACGGTCCTAAATATCTTTTATGGGCAGTCACAGGAGCTTTTATTTAATACATGTAAAAATGTCCATGTGATAAAATTCAGTGCACTGAACTCCTTAGCTCAAACAGTTACTGTAAGCATCTGTTCACTAATTCTTGCAATTCTATTCTCCATTGTCAACCCCTGCTGGGGTTAATTGCTGCTTTTCATTTTGCTCCTTTGAGATCTATGAGAAACAAACACTGTACAAAGTATAATTATCTTATGAGACCATAGAGGAACAGGCAGTGCACAGCTAAGCACAAAATTTAAAAAAACAGATAATATGGTTCTATGAATAGAAGCTGTAAATGAATAATTACTTTATGATGAAAAAGGAAACATATGTTTGAAAGCTGTGTATAAAATATGATTTAACTGTGAAACCGGTGACAAAGATTAATTATTAACTCATGCAAGAAGGTTAATTGTAGGAAAAGGGTGCGGTATGTGATTATATTAATGGTGAAAGGCATTGCGTTTATTCCAATACTACACATATTGGGATTCTGTTGCCTTGTTAAATGTATATTTGAGTTTATTGCAATACTTTATTTAATACAAGAATCTATATGGTTTTCTTGGTTGTTTGTCAATTTGCGGATGATGCCCATTCAGGTTGTGAATTTCTGCCATTGATCTTCATGTGACTAATTCTCAATCCACAGGCCATTGCACACATGTGGCAGGAAGTCCCGGTCCCATGAGTCAGTGTGATCTAGAGTGCAGGATTTGCTTCTTCTTCTTTCCTTCTCTGCTGCCACTCTCCCTCCTCATTGAAGCATTGGGACTCAAAGCATGATGCAGATTGATGGACAAGTTGTTGCCATTTTAAACATTTGGGAGCTTGCTCCTCTCAGTCATTAATATCAATGCTGCCACACTTTAAGGGGAACTTCAGAATGCCTTTGAAGCATTTTCTTTGTTCTACCCTGGAGCGCTGGCAATTTGAGAGTTGAGGAAACAGATTGCGGGACACACATTTTGGCCATCCATACACAGTGTCCAATCAATCATGGTTCATTTTGCAGGAGTTTTGCTTAAATGCTTGTGGAGCTGGCTTCAAAAAGGTCACTAGCATTTGTTTGATGGTCTTCCCGTTGAATCCAGAGGATGTGGCAGAGGCAATTCTGGGGGATATCTCTAGCACTCGTCCAGGTCTCACTGCAGTATAGGAATGTGATGACGACAATTGCACTGTACGCTAGGATTTTTGATAGCTTTTCAGTGGTATTTGGTGTCAAACACGCACTGCCATAGTTTGTTGAAGGCTGTTCTGGCACAGATCCTGGATCTCCTTGTCAATGGCAGCCTTTTGAGAGAAGTAGCTGCCAAGGTATGGGAAGGGCTCAACATATTCCTAAGTCTCTACTTCAACATGTATGGGAGGTGAAATATTTGACTGACCAGGTCTGAGTTTTGTTTTGGCAACATTCAAGGACAGGTTGAGTCTCTTGTATGCAGAACTGAAGAGCTTGAGAGTGGCTTGAAGATCTGCTACCACACTGCAGTCATCTGCAAACTGTAGGTAATGCATGTGTATGGTGTTCAGTTTAGTTTTGACACGGAGGCAGCTGAGGTTAAAGAGTTTTCAATCTAGGCAGCATTTATTAGTCACACCAGAGAGCAGTTGACCTTTGATGAGATGAACAGCCACTGTCAGGTAGTTTATAAATCATATGGGAGCTATCACACCTCCTTGCTTGACTCTGCTTTGGATGTTGAATGTGTCTGTCTTAGATCTTCCACTCAAGACAATTGCAGTCTTACCATCATGAAGTAATTGCAGCATTGTGATGAAGCTTCATGGACATTCAAATCTCAAATCCACAGACCCTCGCGATTTACTGAGTCAAATGCTTGATCAGGTTGATGAATGTAACGAAGAGTTGCCGGTGTGGTTCTCAACATTTTTCTTGGATTTGTCCAGCAACAAAGTTCATGTCCGCGGTTCCCCTGGAAAATCTAAAGCCACACCGTGGGGAGGATTTTCCCCTCGTCGGGTGGGCCCGGGAGGGACCAAGCAACAGTCCGCTGCCTGCAACCTGGACCCGACCGCGAATTGATGCTGGCTGGCCAATTAACAGCCAAGCAGCGTGAATCACACGCTGAAACGCTCAGCGCTGCCTAGGTGGAGGGAGGAGGAGGGTGAGCATGCAAGTCAGAGCATGCACACACATGCGCTCAGTGAAAGCTCCCTGAAAACACAGAGCTGCCTCAGGAAGCTGAAGATTATTAACATTAAAAATAAGGATTTCAAAAATAAGGAAAGCTCTACACTGTCACATAAGCAGGGACATGTCTAAAATGAATTTTAATATTTTTTATTGTTTTTTATTAACTGTTCGAAACCACATCCCGCCCATGGATGAGGTTTCAGTAATAAATGCAAAGGCCGCCTGGCCTGTTCGCCCTTCCACCAACTGAACGGTTAGACGGGCAACAAAGCATTAGATTTAATTGATCGACTAAGGGCCTTAATAGGCCTCTTAATTGTCAGTGGGCAAGCTGACGCCTCCTGTGTGTGACCGCCAAGCAAAATATCACGAGAGTGTGCAATGACAGGAAGCAGGTGATTCAGGAGAATGAGTGTCAGGATTTTCCCGATTATGGACAAGCGGGAAATACGTCGATAATTTCCACAGAGTGATTTATCTCCCTCCTTGAAGATAGTTACAGTCACTGCGTTTCTGAAGTCAGGGGGTGTGGGGAGTTCTTTTTCCTCCCAAATCCATAGGATGAGTGCATGGAGTCTTGATGGGAGCATAGGCCCACCAGCTTTGAAGACCTCAGCTGGAGTACCACCACGCCCACAGGCTTTGCTGTTTTTAATCTGTTTGATTGCTTGTTGCAGTCTCGCAGCGATGGGGGTTCACCCATAGATTCTACCTCAGAATACCCAGGAGAGTGTCAGCTATCACAGTGGATTCATGGCTGAGGAGTTGTTGAAAATGCTCTTTCCAGTATCGATGGATGGCATTGTCATCCTTAAGAAGAGAAACATCGGGTGGAATTTTCCAAGCCCACTTGGCGGGCATGATAGATGGCGTACGCAGAAAATATGGCGTGACCTGCTTCACAATGATCATCCATTCAGCCCACCGATGGCGTGCTGCATTTCCCGCTATCAGTTGGCAGGGAGCTAATTGTAATGCATCAGCTTATAATTAAAAGGCCATCCTGCCAGGCTCTTGGAACCCCACCATATTGTCTGTCCGTATCCGTAGGAAAGCACGCCAACGTGTTTCACAACAGCACACAGGCGATGTGCACTTGGCTACGTTCACTTTAGGTGAACTGAGGGGAGTGAGCAGCAGCATTCTCCACAGCTTGCCTGTTGTTTACAGGCCTCAGGGGCTACGGGGGGGTGAGGGCAACTGATGTCTGGCCCTGCAGGCGACTGTTGAGGGGTGTGGGGGAGAGGTGGAGTCCATGGGCAAGTGCTGGCCAGCCTCAGAGGCGATAGCTGACGGTGGTGGGGGTTGTGCAGGGGCAAGTGCTGGTCAGCCTCGGAGGCGACTGTTTAGAGTGGGGGGGTGGAGGGGTTCAAGTGCTGCCCTGGCACTGCATTCCACACATAGGCAATAGAGATGGTGGGCAGGGTAAGCAAGGGAAGTGGTCACGCATTAGGAACACCAGTATAAACTGACCATGCCTCTGCAACTGAGACAGATCAGGCGCAACCACAGTGATATGACTGGGGTCAGGTTCCTAGCCTGCCTGCCCATGCAAGCATCATGGAGGCACCAAAGGGCCACCAAATGCTCCATACCTTACACACCCCCGCCACCACCCCTCCCCCCCCCCCCTCCCCCCACCCCCCAACCCCTCCCCCCCACCCCACCGCCCGGCATATACTTCGAGTCTACCACCACTTTATTGGACTGCGGAGCAGTTGGACTGCACATATTGTACAATCTCCTCACCAATGCTGGCCATGTAGCAGTCACTGCTGGAGGCACTCACAGCCTCTTCCAATCTCAGCATCCTGGTTTGGACCAGTGTCCCCCATGTCGCAGGTTGACAGACCAGCCATGCAGCACACTGAGGGGTATCCAGCACACTCCGGGAAGCTTTAAGGAGGGGTCACACAGGGCTAGGAAAGGTGCTAGGTACAGCCTTGATAACCACCTCTCTCTCTCTTTCATGCTGCAGGTGGACCACATCAGGATCATGAATCCTGGTGCCCTAGCTGTATGCCTGATGGCCTACAGAGACTGTAGAAGATGGAGGAGAGAGTGACTGAGACTCTGGCCACACAGAGGCAGGAGCAGCAACCTCATGAAGAAGGGGCAGCAGGATCTGCTGCACACACTGCCCAGGATCGATAACAAGCAGTGGCTGGTCAGCGCCTAGCGACACCCAGGGTCTATAGATGTCACCTGCCATTCCTAAAGATGACTGAGGACCAACGTCATCAACAACCCAATGGCTCACATCTACTACTTACTGCAGGACTTGATGCTAAGGGGACATGGAGGGCATCCACTGCTAGTGACAGTGAAAGTGACCACAGTGCTCAATTTCTATGCCAGCGGCTCCTTTCAGGGCTCCACAAGTGACTTAAGTGGGATTTCACAATCTGCCACCCACAAATGCATCTATGAGGTCATGGATGCTACCTTCACCATGGCACACAACTTTGTGCATTTTGTCCGGGACCGGGGCAGCCAGGATGCAAGGGCCATTGGATTCTCCGAGATATCAGGATTCCCACAGATACAGGGTGTGATTGACTGCACTCATGCGGTACTCAGGTCTCCATCGCTACACTCAGTGGACTTCATCAACCACAAGGGCTTCCACTCACCGAACGTGCAGCTGGTGTGCAACCACCAGAAACGCATCCTGCAGGTATGAGCACAGTTTCCAGAGAGTGTGCATGTGCCTACATCCTGAGTCACTCGAAGATCCCTGCAGTCTTCCAGGGTCCACAGAGGCTGCAGTGTTGGCCCCTTGGGGACAAGGGCTACCCGCAGAGGTCGTGACTGATGACACTCATGAGGCAGCCTCAGACTGCAGCAGAGTGATGCTATAATGAGGCTCATGCAGCAGCTCGCAACTTGGTGGAGCAGACCATTGGGATGCTAACGATGCAGTTTCAGTGTCTGGACTCATCTAGTGAAGCCCTATAATGCAGTCTGCAGAGGGTATCATGCATCATCATCATCTGCTGCGCCTTTACAACTTGGTGCTGCAACGGGATGAGGAGCTGGCTGAGGAGGAGATGGAGGAGCTGCATGTCTCCTATGATGATAAGAACACCGATGGGGATGAGGGTTAGGGGGTCCTCAGTGGTGACGATGACAGGGATGAAGCTCTCGCACTGGCTAGACAAGGCCCTCATAGCTGCCAGATTTGTGGAGGATGATGACGACATGCAGTGAGGTGACCCCATAGATCCTCACATCACAGTTGTGAATGTTTGACTCCAGTCTGGCTGAAAGCAGCCCCAGTACCCTCTGTGAGAATGCTCTTGTCGTGGAGATGCAGTGGAGGCCCTAACAGTCGCACGATTGCAGGAGGAGGATGATATCTTGCAACGAGGACACTACAGATCTTCACATAGCCTCTGAAAATGCCTGACTCCTGTCTGGCTGAGGGTACCTCATTTGCGCTCCATAATCAGGGCCATCTCAGAGACATAGCCATGAAACTTTAGACACATCTGATGCTGTGTCCACCTTCAGCACCTCAGCCCTTCAGGAGCTGGTGCACAGCATTACTGGTCACAGATGCTGGTGTGATGGGGGCCAGCCTCACCTTAAAGGTGCTGGGAGCACACAGAGAGAATGAGAGAACTCTCTGGCACCTACCCACTACATTCTGGCAGCAATGACTTGCACCACTGAGGTGCAGGTATTAATAATGTTTCCAGGGAGTGTGAGGCTGGACCATCACTGTGGTCTGAAGGCTGAACAGAACACAGGGAAGAGGCCCTGGACTGAGACACCTGCCTTTTATCTTGTGCAGAAATTTTTCACATCTGAGGGACAAGATCACTGCTCATCAGAACAAGTAGCTACAGGCAGGGAGACATTCTTAGGAGTTTATTGACAATAGTAAACAGTATATACAAGTGATCAACACCCATGCCCAGGCTGTGCAACTAATTCTACCTAACTTTCCTAACCCTGCCACCACGTCTTTGTGCCCCCCGGACATCCACAGCAGAAGTGGAGGCAGCCTGCTGACTGTGATGCCCTGTCAGTGATAACTTTGGCGGGCGTCCTCTGGAGGGCTGAGACTTGGTGGGCCCCAGCCTGCTTTCAGGGTCCTGTTGTGTGGCAGTGGTACCCTACTCAGCCTGTGAAGCTGGAGCTATGGCAGTCATAGGAAGAGGGGATTTGGGTGGGCTGATCACTTCCAGAGTCACCTGGGTGGATGGCCTTGGAGCATGCACCTGCTGATCCTCCTCCCTATGGGTGTCTGAGAGCCCCTGGCTGACTCTGTGAGTGGAAGGGGTAGCTGGGGTGAGATTGAGCTGCCCAGCACCCCTCTCATGTACACACTGTTGGTGGCCAACTTTGGCATCAGTGATGGAGATAAGCCCAAGCTGGATTGGTGAATTTGCTGCCCATCCTGCAGCCAGAGCGGAGGTAGAGCAAATCCTGTCAGGCCTCCACATTATCCAGCATTCGCTCGAGGGACCTGTCATTGAAGCAGGGCTGTAGTCTTTTCTCCTTTGCTGGCCATCTCTCCAGTGGTGTTGAGCTGTTGACAATGAGTGCTTTGCTAGCAGCTGCCGTTTAAAGATGGCGGCTGGCATGATGCAACAGTGGGGTGATGGTGAGCAGGCGAATGAGAGCCCACCCACCATGGAAACTGCGTGTTTCCCAGGATTGAATAAATAATGAGGTGGGCTCAGGAAAATACATTGTGAAAACCCAGAATTTTCACCCGCGGGTAGGACTCCATTTTACCCGCCCGCTAGGGCACTTAATGCAATTCTGAGAAAATTCCACCCATCATGTTGTGAGCGAAGATGATTTTGTCCATTTGACCTTGGTCTATAAATGGCCCTGGTGGCTTCAGAAAAGCTTTGCATGTCACAATGGTCAGCATATTGTTGGACCTCTCAGGCTTTTTCCTCCCACCACTTGTCCTTTATCTTCTGAATTTATCTTTGGGTGTCAGCTTTGAGCTGTTGGGATGCTGCCGTCTTGACTTGCAACCTTGGGTTGTTCTGCCAGGCAATGAAGGCTGCTCGTTCTTATCCCAGAAGATCACATATTTCAGCACTGTTTTCATCAAACCAGTTCTGGTGACAATGATGCTCGTATCCAGTGGTCTGGACAGCTGTCTTTATTTGATCCCACTGTTGTGAAATTGAGTTTAATGTGTGAAGATTTTCCAGATTGGTCGTGAGGGGTGCTTGGAATTATTCTGTTTGGTCGGGCTGCTTTAGGGCTGAGACATTGATCTTCTTCTGCTTGGAATTTTGGGCCTTGTGATATGCTGATGTTCATCACCAATTGAACAAATTGATGATCTGTGCTATTATGTGGCAGGTGTTATGTTCCAGGCAGACCAAATCCACAAGGGAAATTTGGCCATGCTGTCACAATGAATTTGCAATTCGTATTTATTACGAGAAGGTTTATGTGCTGAATTCAGAAAAATTGAGTCCACTAACACCTACAGAGATTTTAAAATTAAGTTAAACCATTTATGAACAAAAGGAGAAAAATGAAACAAACAACACACACAAGATTACAGTACATGGTTATTTAGTCTTAACAGTGCCCAAAATTCTTAATTAAACAGGATCCCAACTATATACCCCCTTTAAGGCAACAGTCCAAAATCGATTTGAAATTATAAATTCAGCACCCACTCAACAGTGGAATTCCAAATACTTTTAACACAACTTTAGTTACTGGGCAAAGCAGACTTCTGCTAAAGTGGCTGGAGGCTTTTCCCCAAGGATGTCTTCACACAGTGTACCTTTTGATCTCACACGGCCACACCCCCCTACATAGCCTTCCGTCTTTCTTTATATTGTTTACTCTCTCTTTAATCTGTAAATTCCATTGGCTTACAGGTTTTTGGAAATTTGTTTTTCCCATAATATAAAAATCTTTCATGTTGTCAATATGGCCTCTTTCCTTTTGGGAAAAATAAACATAGTAACTTTACCCTATTTATCTTAATAGTTGTAAACATCCTACATGGTCAGTGGTCAGGGTCAGCAGGGTGTGACTGCAAGTGAGGCAGGTAGACGGATCCTGTGGTCAGGAACAGAGGTGCCTCAGTCCTTGACCTTGTCCAACAGGTACGAGGTACTTGCTCCTTGTGTGGATGAGGAACAGGGCTGTAGGGAGGATGAGCCAGCTGACCACCGCACCATGGCACAGGAGGCCATTCAAGAGGGAGGAGCAAAAAGACAAGTGGTAGTTGTAGGGGATTCTATAATTAGGGGGATTGATAGCATCTTTTGTAAACAGGATCGAGAGTCCCACATGGTATGTTGCTTGCCCAGTACCAGGGTGAGGGACATCTCTGACCGGCTTGAAAGGATATTGGAGAGGGAGGGGGAGGATCCATTTGTTGTGGTCCACTTTGGGACAAATAACATAGGTAAGACAAGGAAAGAGGAGGACCTGTTTGGGGATTATCAGGAACTAGGAACTAAATTAAGGAACGGGTCCTCAAGGGTTATAATCTCCGGATCACTACCCAAGCCATGTGCAAATTGGCATAGGGACGTGAGAATAGGGGAAGTAACAACGTGGCTAAAGGAGTGGTGCGGGACAGAGGGGTTCCATTTCGTGGGGCACTGTCATCAGTATTGGAACAGGAGGGGTCTGTACCGTTGGGATGGTCTCCACCTGAACCGATCTGGGACCAATGTTCTAGCGAAAAGGGTAAATAGGATGGTCAACAGGACTTTAAACTAGAAACTTTGGGGGGGGGGTGGGGGGGGTGGGGGGGAGTGAAGGGTAAAACTCCAAGAAGAATGACTAATGGGAAACAAAGCAGCAGGTTAGCGTGTGGGGGGGTGGATTCAACTTCATGGAAAATTATGAAAAAACTGAAAAGAAAGGAGAGCCCAAGAGAGGCTATTAAAATCTCCAGAACACAAAATAGGACAGAGAGTTTGGAAAGGGCTAGGAATCTAACTTCAAGCACATCAGATAAAGGGACGACAATGAGAAAGAGGACGGGAAATACAGGACTGAAGGTGTTGTAGCTGAATGCACGCAGTATATGAAATAAGGTAAATGAGTTTGTGGCGCAGATTGAAATTGGCAGCTATGATGTGGTGGGCGTCACGGAGCCATGGCTGCAAGGGGATCAGGACTGGGAGCTAAATATCCAAGGATATACATCCTATCGAAAAGATAGGCAGGTTGGCAGAGGGGGTGGGGTTGCTTTGTCAGTAAGAAATTAAATTAAATCGATAGCAAGAAATGATATAGGGTCAAATGATGCAGAATCTGTGTGGGAAGAGTTGAGGAACGGCAAAGGTAAAAAACAATAACGGGAGTTATGTACAGGCCTCCGAACAGTAGTCAGGATGTGGGGCACAAGATACACCAGGAGATAGAAAAGGTGTGTAAGAAAGGCAAGGTTACAGTGATCATGGGGGATTTCAGTATGCAGGTAGACTTGGAAAATCAGGTTGGTAGTGGATCCCAAGAAAAGCAATTTGTGGAATGTCTACGAGATGGCTTTTTGGAGCAGCTTGTGGTGGATCCCACTAGGGAACAGGCAATTCTAGATTTAGTGATGTGTAATGAGGCAGATTTGATAAGGGAGCTTAAGATGAAGGAACCCTTAGGAGGAAGTGACCATAATATGATAGAATTTACCCTGCAATTTGAGAGGAAAAAGCTGGAATCAGATGTAATGGGATTACAATTGAATAAAGGCAACTACAGAGGCATGAGGGAGGAGCTGGCCAGAATTGACTGGGAGATGAGCCTAGCAGGAAAGACAGTGGAACAGCAATGGCAGGAGTTTCTGGGAGTAATTTGGGAGAAACAGCAAAAATTCATCCCTAGGAAGAAGAAGCATACTAAAGGGAGGACAAGGCAACCATGGCTGACAAGGGAAGTCAGGGACAGCAGAAAAGCTAAAGAGAAAGCATAAAATGCGGCGAAGAGCAGTGGGAAACCAGGGGATTGGGAAGCCTATAAAGACCAACAGAGGACAACTAAAAAAGAAATAAGGAGGGAGAAGATTAAATATGAGGGTAAACCAGCCACTAATATAAAAGAAGATTGCAAGAGTTTTTTTAGATATATAAAGAGTAAGAGAGAGGAAAAAGTGGACATTGGGCCGCTGGAAAATGATGCTGGAGAAGTAGTAGTGGGGAACTCAGAAATGGCGGAGGAACTGAATAGGTACTTTGCATCAGTCTTCACAGTGGAAGACACGAGTGACATCCCCAAAGTTCAAGAGAGTTGGGGGGCAGAGGTGAGTATGGTGGCCATTACCAAGGAGAAGGTGCTAGGAAAACTGAAAGGTCTGAAGGTGGATAAATCACCTGGACCAGATGGATTACACCCCAGAGTTCTGAAGAAGATAGCTGAAGAGATCGTGGAGGCGTTAATGGTGATCTTTCAGGAATCACTGGAGTCAGGGAGAGTCCCAGAGGACTGGAAAATCGCTAATGTAACCCCCCTGTTTAAGAAGGGAGTGAGGCAAAAGATGGGAAATTACAGGCTGATTAGCCTAGCCTTGGTCGTTGCTGAGATATTAGAGTCCATTATTAAGGATGAGATTTCAGAATACTTGGAAGTGCACGGTAAAATCGGGCAAAGTTAGGGGAGGTCATGCCTGACAAATCTGTTAGAATTCTTTGAGGAGGTAATGAGTAGGTTAGACAAAGGAGAGCCAATGGATGTTATCTACTTGGACTTCCAGAAGGCCTTTGACAAGGTGCCGCACAGGAGGCTGCTCATTAAGATAAGAGTCCATGATTTTAGAGGCAAGATAATAGCATGGATAGAAGATTGGCTGTCTGGCAGGAGGCAGAGAGTGAGGATAAGGGGGTCCTTCTCAGGATGGCGGCTGGTGACTAGTGGTGTTCCGCAGGGGTCAGTGTTGAGACCGCAACTTTTCACTTTATACATTAATGATCTAGATGAAGGATCTGAGGGCATCTTGGCTAAGTTTGCAGATGATACAAAGATTGGTGGAGGGACAAGTAGTATTGAGGAGGCAGGGAGGCTGCAGAAGGATTTGGACAGGTTAGGAGAATGGGCAAAGAAGTGGCAGATGGAATACAATGAATAGAGATATGGACTATTTTCTAAATGGGGAGAGAATTCAGAAATCTGGAGTGCAAAGGGACTTGGGAGTCCTATTCCAGGATTCTCTTAAGGTTAACTTGCAGGTTGAGTCAGTAGTTAGGAAGGCAAATGCAATGTTGGCATTTATTTCAAGAGGACTAGAATATAAAAGCAGGGATGTGTTGCTGAGGCTTTATAAGGCTCTGGTCAGACCACATTTAGAATACTGTGAGCAATTTTGGGCCCCGTATCTCAGGAAGGATGTTCTGGCCCTGCAGACGGTCCAGAGGACGTTCACGAGTATGATCCCAGGAATGAAAGGCTTAACATATGAGGAACATTTGAGGACTCTGGAGTCCTCGATGGAGTTTAGAAGGATGAGGGGGGATCTGATTGAAACTTACAGAATACTTAAAGGCCTGGATAGAGTGGACGTGGGGAAGATGTTTCCATTAGTAGGAGAGACTAGGACCCGAGGGCACAGCCTCAGAGTAAAGGGAAGGCCTTTTAGAACAGAGATGAGGAGAAACTTCTTTAGCCAGAGAGTGTTGAATCTATGGAATTCATTGCCACAGAAGGCTGTGGAAGCTAGAAATTTGAGTGTATTTAAGACCGAGATGGATAGGTTCTTGATTGGTAAGAGGATCAAAGGTTACGGAGAGAAGGCAGGAGAATGAGGTTGAGAAACTTACCAGCCATGATTGAGTGGCGGAGCAGACTCAATGGGCTAATTGGCCTAATTTCTGCTCCTATGTCTTATGGTCTTATGGTCTTACCATCCTTTTGAAACCCAAACCCCTTTCCACTTATCTTAAAATGCAAATTTCCTTCACACCCTACATGCTGCCCTCATCCATGTTTATGCATTAGTATTTCAAGTGCCTTTTTACACCTAACTTCTTTTCATAATTTCAACCTTGCAGTCTCTCTGACTCTAATTTAATTCAATTAGTCACACAAACACCATAAACCCACAATAATATTATGGAAAATATTATAGTTTTGTGACATCTGTCCAGCAAGCATCAGCACCTGCATGGCTCAGGTGATGTAGACATCATTTAGATCTTTGACCTGAACAATGACATAATCCAGGGAATGCAATGCTTTGTTCCAGGATGCCTCCATATAGTTTTGTATTTGTCTGTCTGGCGGAAGAGCCTGCTTGTTATAATGAGGATGTGCTGAATACACTTTGTCAGCAGGAGAACACGATTTGCATTGGCTTTTCCTGCACCATTTTCCCAATGGTTCCTCTCCAGACATCAGATTCATGGACAACCCTGACATTAAAGATGATCTCCTCTTTTTTTGGGATGGCTTTGAGCATTCAGCTCGGAATAGAACATTTCCTTAAACATCTTCACGGGAGTCAAATGTTGGGGCATAACTGCTGATCAAGATGGCATATTAATTATGGCTCAGGTGTAGATGAGGTGTCATGACACTTTCATTTATACAATTGGGGAGTTCTGGCAGTGCATTCAAGGTCCTATTCTGGATGACGATACCAACTCCATGGATACGAGGGTCACTATCCGCCTTTACTTTCCACAGAAGGTGTATCCCCCTGCTTATTCCTTCAGCTGCACCTTCCTAGGAAAGTGGGTCTCACTGAGGGTGATGATGTCAATTTGGTGTCTTGATAGTTCAGTGATACGACTGCAGTTCTTCTTTCCAAATTGTCACTCTTGAGATTATCTATGAGTATTCTAACATTCCTAGTTGTAAAATTTGGAGTTTTCTTTCTTTGACTATGAAGATGGTGATCCCGCAGGGTGTGGTTCCCCAGTCAGAAGAAAGTGGGACAACCTATTTTTAGGGTGCACTTTTTCTAGCGCCCTCCTAATTTGGGGTGAGCAAAAGATACCCTGAAGGTACTTCTCAGTCACAGAGGCCACTGCCCAAAGACACCTCTGTCCCAACACAAGTGTCCATCCATCTTCATACCTCTGTTGCTTGTGTGCAGATTCTTAACCAGGTTCACAGTCCTGTCCCTGTCACCAATTCTCCATCACCACAGGACTTTGAAAAAGGACCCTGGTAGAAGACTGGATGTAACTTTGCTTAAAGGGGTGCCACCGCTTTCCACACAATCTGCCCTTGAGGATTTTTCGGATTGCACTTTGTCTGGCACCTTACCCCAAACCTAGTTGCCATGGCAAGAAGCAAGGAGCAGCCAAAGGCATCACTCAAGTGATCATCAGAGCACACAAGCCTCCCCACCACTTCAAGTTGGCAATCCAGAGTGTATAGTGTCATGAAGGTATAATAATTTTCATAATATTACCTGGTTTATTGTAAAGCGGGTTTATGAGGGTAAGTATAGTTAGGCCTGTCTGTGTGTGATATAATTACATTTGGAGTCAAGTTGACTGCGGGCTTTGACTCATCAAAAGAAGCTAGATGCTTGATATACTAATGGGTAAACATGGATGTTGGCTTAGCATGTAAGGTTTGAAGGGAATTTGCATTTTTAGATGGATGAAGGGAAATTTGGATTTCAAAAGGATCTCAGTCTGTTTACAAATGGCTATATAAGCAAGGTTAAGGAATGTGTTTATTTTTCTGAAAGGTTACTGGAAATAAATAGTAGCAACATGAATGTTTTTATATTGTGAGGATACAGTTTCAAAGATATATAAAACAATAAAATTTGTATTAGAAGAGAGAAACATATATGAAAGAGAATGAGGGTATGTGTCAGAAGAAGACATTGTGAGATCTCAGAGAAGTGTATGAAATAGCCTTAATGAAGCCACCAGGATTTGTGCAGAATTCTGCTGTCTACCAAAATTGAAGCTGGGAAAAGACATTTGGAATTCCACTGTTCAGGGTATTGTATTCATTTGCTGTATCTGTTTAAAATCTCAAATCTATGTTTGGACCATTGCCTTAAAGGGGGTGTAACTCAAAGTTAGGTTAATTAGTAATATTAGGAGTTACTATAGTAATAATTTGTGGTCCTATGTATGTGCTTGAAACCTTTTCTTTTATTAATAAATATTTTGATTTAGTTGTTTTTAAATCTCTAAAAGTCTCGGTGGACTTATTACTTCTGAATTTAGTGCACGCATCTCAAAATAAAAACAAATTAAAAAACCATTGTGATAGCGCAATCAATTTTCCCTTGTGGATTTGATCCACCTGGCATTCATTATCCGCCGTGTCATAACAAATTGGGGGCTGTTTGCGGGATATTTGAAATTCCTTGATTGATTTGGAGTTGGTGATTCTTAAGGTTATGCATGAGAAGCACTTCATTTTCAGGAGTTGGTGTGGAGGGATTTTAAAGTGCCAGACTGCAAAAATGACTATATCCATGGCTAAAACTTTTTGGAAATGGAAGATGTAACTCTGATTGGGTTACAAAAAGTATGTAAGGGGAAATTAACAATGTAAGGGGAAATTAACAGAGTTGGTGGATAAGTTGCAGTTGAGTTTACCTGTAGGGACAAAGAAAGCAGACATAGCTCAAGTGATAGCACAGCATTTGAAGTTGGAAGTGATACCTGACACTTGTGAGTCATAGTTGGAGGTAGTGAGACTTCAGTTACAAATGAGGAAGCTTAAATTTGAATAAGCAATGGAAATTAAAAAAAACTTAAGCTGAAGGTAGCAGAAAAAGAAAGGGCAGAAAAAGAAAAAAAAAGAGAAAAAGAGAATATTTCAAAGAGAAATAGAAATGTGAAAACTTGACCTCCAAAAGGATAAGTTAGCAAAGGACGAGAGAGAGAGAAGGAAAGAAACAGAAAGTACCAACTTAAAAGGCTTGGCTTTCAAAAAGAGACCTCAGATGCTGAAGAAGATTCTGATGATGAAAAAACCTTCAGCCTAAAACCCGGTGAGTTGATGTTTAAACTTGTTCAAGCTCTTCCAATGTTTGAAGAAAGGGATGTAGAGGTGTTCTTTATTTCATTTGAGCAGAGAACTAAACAGATGAAATGGCTACAAGATAGCATGGACATTGCTTTTATAGTCTAGGTTAGTGGGTAGAGCTCATGAGGTTTATGCTTCAATGTCAGAAGAAGTGCCAGCGGATGATAATGCAGTAAAAAAGGCCATTTTTATTGCACATGTGTTGGTTCCTGAGGCATACAAGCAGAAATTTAGGAATATAAGGATACAGCCTGGGAAAACTTATTGTGAGTTTGAGAGAGTAAAACAAAGTAATTTTGACTGGTGGATATGGACGTTAAAGGTAGAGACAACATATGCAGCTCTTATAGAGAAGTAATTGTTTTGGAAGAATATAAAGATTAAATTCCTTCAGTAGTGAGAACAGAGGTATAAAACAGTAAAACAAGCAGCAGAGATAGCTGATGATTATGGGTTAATTCATGGATCTAAATCTTTTTTTCATCACCCTTTTAAATCAGAGAAGGATAGAAGGTGAAAGGAAGGTGGGTAGTCAGGGAAGAGAAGGAGTAGGTGGAAAATCACAGGAAGTTTTTTTCTCATACTAAAAAGGAAGGTGCTGAGGGTAGCAATGACACTCGAAAATTTAGGTGTTTTCATTGTAATAAAGTTGGGCATACAAAGTCAATGGGTTGGAAATTATAGGGAAAATCTGTTGCAATTATTGGGATGCAGAAAAGTTCTGAAATTAAAAGTACTCTGGGTTCTGGGGTTCAGGCACAGGAAAAAACAATGATTTGTGTACATGTAAAACAGAAAGAATCATTGAGAAATAAAGATGTAGGAATGTGTTTATAATTTACCCAAGGAAGCTCTGAGAAGCAGGTTGCAGAAATGTTTAAAGATTTTGTTTGTGAAGGGAAGTCTTTCCATGTGTACAGGGTGGAGCTGTAAAGATATTAAAATTTTAAGAGACACAGGGGCTAGTCAAACCTCAATATTATTGGATAGTGATATTTGTTGTTCAGAGGGAGTATTACACAAACAGGTGATAATAAGTGGGGTTCATGTGGATGCTAAACCTATTCCATTGTGAAAGGTAAATTTAAAGAGTAAGTGGAAAATTGGTGATGTGATTGTTGGAGTAGTGGAAAAATTGCCCATTGCAGGGGTTCAATTTATTTTAGGTTATGATATAGCCTGGTCAGAGATGTGGGTGATCCTTGTGGTAATTGAGCAGCCTGTAGAAGTGTTTTCAACAGAGGTGTCACAGAAAGAGCATCCTGGATTGCTTCCAGATTGTGTAGTAACAAAATCACAAGCTCATAAGTTGAAACAGGAAGAAGAGGAAGTTAGAAGGCAGGGAATAGTGTTGAAGTTCAATTAGCTGACACGGTCTTTGATAAGATTGTTCAGGAAGACAGAATGGAAGAGAATGCAACTGAAGTGTTTAGCTAAAGGCAGTTGGTAGGGTTATGGTAAAAAAGATCCACAAATAAAACAATTATATCGGACAGCTTACTCAGAAACAGAGGTATTGTGTATTCCAGAATGTTATTACATTAATAGTAATATGTTAATGAGAAAGTGATGACCATATCAGGTTTCAGTAGATGAAAAATGGATGGAAGTGCATCAGATTGTTATATTATCTGGATATAGAAATGAGACACTGAGCATAGCTCATGAAGTTCCAAATAAAAATTCCAATAAAAAATTTCTAAAAGTCTCAGGGGACTTATTACTCCTGAATTCAGTGCACACGTCTCAAAATAAATATAATTTTCAAAACAGTTGTGATAGTGTAATCAGGTTCCCCTCATGGATTTGATCTGCCTGGCATGTATCATCTGCCATATCCTAACAATATGGTTTACCACATTGTCAGCTGCAGCATGCATCTTGCTTCTGTAGGATAGCAATCTAGACATACATGTAATTGGCTACATTGATGAAAAAAATACCACCACATCACACAGCATACCAGTCATGACAACAAAGGTATGCTGTTTTCAAGAAAATGAGTTGTGGAATGGCCTCATTTATTTGTTAAAGGAAAATCTCATGTAAAGCACTCTCAGTGGAATTAAAGTCAATAGCCAACCTCAAAACCTTTAAATAAAAGATTAAACTTCAATTTGAAATTACTGCATCAATGAGTTAAGTAAAAAGAAATGCAAATGGCAGTGTCTCCTTGATTTATGCCCTGTACTTTATTATCGTGAGCTGCCCTTGGGCAAAGACCAGTTGTAAATA
Organism: Carcharodon carcharias; assembly: GCF_017639515.1. Taxonomy (NCBI): domain Eukaryota; kingdom Metazoa; phylum Chordata; class Chondrichthyes; order Lamniformes; family Lamnidae; genus Carcharodon; species Carcharodon carcharias. The sequence goes on from NC_054468.1 coordinate 181,879,727, forward strand.
AGCTGCAGGGTCTATCTGGAATAGTTTGTATAAGCATATTTAATCATGAGGGAAAATGAGATGCATTTAAAAAAATTAGATTACATCTTCATTCATATATTAAATACATTTCAAGCCAATTCCAATTAAAGCTACAAATGTAGGGTCTCTGTATCAATAAAGGGCATAATGTACAACAGTTTAATTAAAAAATCATGAAAATGAATGAAACCTACATTAAGTGAACATCAAATGCCTGGGAGAAAAGTGTTGTAAGACATTAAAAAAACATATGATCACCAAGAGGCAGACAGAGGTTTGCAGGGAGTGTTTCAATCCTAAGACCACTCAAAGGAGAAGGAAAAGGGTTTTGTATGCTTTCAACTCAAGTTCTTTGACTCAGAAAATATTACATTGATAGAACTTACATGATAGAAGTCAAAAATCAGGAATAGTTTTATTACATTGCTATTAACTCTAAATTACAAACAGTAAGAGTAGGTGTCAGGTTTATTATACATAGTCTTCCAATAACTCTATCTGTGTATAGTTTTACCTTCAAATAAAGAACCCATGTTATTGTGTCACCAATCTTTGTTGGCATCTTTAAGTCAAAGTGAAGAACGATACAGGCATTGTTGTTTGCTCCAGAAGTACAAAGCCGATACATTCTTTTGTGGCTTCACAATTTTGATATAATTTTCATTTGATTGTCCTGCCTAAGAAATAGGAACATAAGAACATTAACAAAAATGTTCAGGAGTAGGCCATTTTGCCCTTTGAGCTTGTTCTGTCATTCAATAAGATCATGGTTCATCTTCTACCTCTGTTATACCATCCCACACTATCCCATATTCCTTGATTTCCTTATTATCCATAAATCTATTGATCTCTGACTTGAATATACTCAATGACTGAGAATGCACAGCTCCCTGGGATAGAGAATTCAAAAGTTTTACCTTGTTTTGAGTGAAGAAACATAGCAGGGGCAATCATGCCATGAGAATAGATCATGTTGCAATCTTGCATGATGATATCCTTTCTGTACCTTTGGGACCCTCTGATCAAATGCCTGCACTGGTGCCAGGAAGTAAGCTGGGTCAGACAGCCCTGGTAAATTCTTAGTGCTATGTAATTGTTCTTTCTTGTTAAGCCTAAGAAAATGAATAAATTATCGATTCATGTCTCTTATTTTACATAAGTTGTCATATCTGGCAATGGAGCAACCATCAACTCAACACTGCCTTGAACTTAACAGCCTAGAACTGACAGTTGACATGATTACCGTAATAATACCTAACATATTCACATGACATTCCTCAATCCGCTGTTTAACATAAATGCTAACCTAATTGCTATCAATGGTTTGACATCTGAGCTGAAATAACAAACAGAAAAGCACATTAAACGTTCATGCAAGAGTGTTAGCAAAGCTCATCTCTCAGTTAGTTTTTATAATATTCTGCAGTTTCAGGATTTTTTATTTTTGTCCTTGATGATCATTTAAATTATTGGCCAGAATTTTCCAGCCTCTTGCGGGGGGGTCCCCCCGGGGCGGGGCTGGCGAGCCATTGAAACCTCCGTTCACATAGGTGGGACTGGAAGATCCCACCGGTGTGAGGGGCTGGAAAATTCCAGCCATTGTGTTGATTGTCTTCAAAAATACTATCACCAATACTGGCACCCTAAACCAAATCTTTTTATATAAAGTTTCATAAGCTTATATTGTCTGACTTCCTTTGATTTCATAGTTTAAATCTTTGCATAAATGATTTTCTAATAAATTAGAAAGAAAGGGATTGGGTTGACTGTTTTTAAAAATAATGCAATAGAAATAAATGCACTAAAAAATTTAATTCTCGCTGACTACATGGTTAGCCTGAGTTAAAATTGTAGTCGGATCCAAATGAACTCTTTGGGATCTGGCATGCAATATAAAGAAAGACAATGCCAGCTTTGAGTAAGTGTCATTGCATCCTGATCAGGGGATAAGGTTAAAATCATGGACAGCAGGATACTGGTGCCTCAGGGGGATGAGGGATGGTAAACAACTTGGGAAAATTTACCAGGCAGGCGGAGTTAGAACCACCTCAAAGTTTCAGAACTGAACGACTTTCTTCATGCAGGAAAACATAGGTGGAGGAGGCACAGAAATACAGACGTTCAGGTGACAAATGTTTGAAGTCAAAGAATCCTCCTGCTGATCACCAACTATAAATCCCCCTCAACTGACAAATTAGTATAGCTCCAAGTTGAATCTCTTTTGGAAGAAGCTATGAAGGTAGCAAGGAGACAGAGGGGAGAATTTTCCCCATGTCAGGTGGGCCATGCGGGAGCGGACACGGACCCGATCACCGCCCGCGATCAGGTCCACGCCACCATTTTATGCGGTCGGGACAATTAAGGCCCGCCCAACATATTTCTCGACTCCCGAGGATAGCGGGAGTGGGCGGGCGGCAGTGGAGGTGCACAGACTGCTGGGTCCAATGATGACCCGGCAGCCTGTTGAAATGAAGGCCTTAGCAAGGCTGCTCACAGTGGCTGAGAGAAGAGCAGTCACCCTTCCCTTCCCCCCCCTCGCCCCCGCGTCCCCTGCCCCAGCAACTCTGAGTACTGTAACGTCATTGAATCCTTCAGGGCATGTACCCCTAGCTGGGTGTGACAGCAGAGATTGCCCATGCCCAGTTCACCCTGAGAGGGTTGAGCTAAGATGTGTTCTGCATCTGCAGCAGGTGTGACACTGACACACAGAGTATAGAATGGGGGTGAAAGTCAAGGATCTGCACCTAGGCAGAGTGCTGGAACTGGGAAGCATGTCAAAGTCAGGGTGCTAACATGCTGGGAGGGGAGCTTCCAGGTGACAGGGCACCAATCCATCTGCTGCTGTTTGCGCTCCACGTGCTTGTGCCTCCTTGCTTAGCAAAGTTACACCTTGTGGAGATGTGAAGGAGGCAGCATTTGGGCAAGTGGGGGTGGTCAGCCTGGCTTCTTTGCTTAAGTGTGCCACAGCTGCGGGGAGACAAAGAACTGGAGTCCTGCAATGTCCCACTCTGGCAGGTTTGGCAGGGATGCGATGGGAATTCAGGTACAGGCTGAACTAATCAATGCTCTTCTACCCTTTCAGGAAAAGACTGCGCACATTTCCTCAGAACGGATGTGGACTGTTGGAGGCCAGGCGCAGTTGGCGATCCTAACACCTTACAAGCAGCAGGCCATGGATCTGGAGAGGTGCCATGCCCCCAGGTCCACAGGTGGCAGTGACGCTGGGGTGCCATGGGGAGGCATGTTTAGCGAGCACTCAGGTCACCATGTGTGTCCCGTAAGCCATGGCACTGCTGAATGTTCCGGGATTGAAGTTTGCAACATGGGTTAACCATTGATTATGGAAGGATGAGTGCATAATGATCCAGGGGAGCGGCATGCAAAATTACATTGTCTTCATTGTAACTAATCAAATGTCCTTGTTCTTCCTTTTGACATCACCGGAGCAGGGCTGACAGGAGGAGGCAGAGGGGCCACCTCTCACCCCTGAGGGCTCAGAGCAAATCCACTCACCAGTGTCACACCATCTCTGCCAGGCAGGCACCAGCGCAGGTGCTAGCACCTTGATGAGATTTAGATCTTCGGCTAGTGTCCCATGGTGGTGAGGGCACTTCACACTCCCTTGAGGTGCAGGCAGAGACAGAGAGTGCCCAGAGCGCTGGCAGTCGGAGGACTGCTGGGGCAGGTACATGTTCGGTCGGTGGCTGATGATGTGTCTCTGGAGTCGTCTGTGAGGAGGCAAACACTGGAAGCGCAGCAGGGTATGTGGGAGGATCTGGCAGAGATACATGAAGCAATGCGTGGCATGGTGCCCGTGCTGGAGAAGTCCAAACGGATCATTACCGATGCATTGAGTTTCATAGCCGAGCACCATGCTTCCTGCATGGAGACAGTGCTGACTCTCATGGAGAGGCTCCTCCAGAAAAACAGTCAGGGCCTCCTGGGGTTGCGCTCAGACCTACAAGCCCTCACAGCGTCACTGCCTTCAGCTGGTCAGTGCCCGTGTGGGAGATGGTTTGGGTACTAAGTATCCCAGCTCGGTGCCCATCTGTCTACGGTGAGCAGAGAGGTCCAAAGTGACCCCATGTTGATGCAGCAGCTGCCTGTCGTCTCTGTGGGCTCCTCTCAAGGCACTCCGGATGAGGGCAGCAGATCCTCCGCTCCCCTCCCCGCCACCCCCCCCCCCCCCCACCCCCTGCCTGTGATCATAGCATCCAATGAAGTTGCGGCGACTGGGGAGAAGCCAGCTGTGGAACTGGCAGCTTCCTCCCAGGAGGGGACATCAATGGCTACACGGGCCAGAGGACATCTGCCAAGGTCATTGAGGCCAACAGGACAGCTCAGTGAGCAGGCTGTCTCAGATGCCAGTGCCAGCGAGGGGACAGCACCTAGATGTAGCACCTGTAAGCGTAAATTTAAGGCACCTTAGGCACACCACGGGTTTCTCACTCGTGCTTTTATGTTGGCCCAGAGTGGTTTATTGAAGACTTGATGTGATGTCCAACACCTTTTTGTTTTGGTTTATGAAGCAACATTTGTTCTCTCAAAAAATTTGACATGTTGCCAAGCCTCAAGGTGATTCCTTACTTCTGCAAGTGGACAGGAAGCCATGATGTTATGAGTAAGTTGTTTGACATTGAGTTTTATTGACAAGGGCAGATTTGGCACTCAGGTATTGAGTATGGAGCCTGCAACCCTGGCATGTGTTGAAGGTCCATCTGTGGTGGGCTAGCTGAATGCTCTTTGGATTAAAGCCTCCTAGGTGTCCCCGTCTTCCTGGAGTATGCCCGGGTCAGCGTCTATCCTCTCCACGTTCTCCTGTGTGTGCTCATCCTCGGACTCACTGCTGGACACATTGTGTGCATCAGAGCAACTGCATCTACATCTTCCTTGGCATCCACTTCATCACCCCTTTCCAGCGCCAGGTTGTGGAGAGCGCAACATGCAACCACTATCAGCGACACCCAATCTGGGGGGTATTCACGTGCACCCTCGGAGCAGTCCCGGTATTGGAAACGCATCTTAAAAAGACTGATGGTTCTCTTCACCACAGCCCTCGTGGAGGCGTGGCTCCTTTTGTACCACTGCTCAGCTTCGGTTCTTGGATAGCGGAGAGGCGTCATGAGCTTATCAGTCACATATGCCACCTTCTGCAGCATTTGGCAGGGACTTAGAGGGCATCCACTGCCAGTGGTAGTGAAAGTGACCGCTGCACTCAATTTTTATGCCAGTAGCTCCACAGGTGACCTGTGCAAGATCTTGCAAGTCTCCATCCACAAGCGCATCCAGGAGGTCATGGATGCCATCTTCATGAAGGCACAGAACTCTATGCATTTCAACCTGGATCAGGCAAGTCGGGAAGCAAGAGTGCTGGGATTTGCGGCGATCTTTGGTTTTTCACAGGTGACTGTACTCACATGGCGTTTAGATCTCCATGGCAACAAGCAGACCAGCATGTGAACCGCAAGGTCTTCCACTCGCTGGATGCTCAGCTGGTCTGCGACCACAACAATTGCATCATACTGATCTGCACACAATACCCCAGGAACATCCATGACGCCTACATCCTTAGCAGGTCTCAGATCCCTGACATCTTCCAGGATCCACAGAGGCTGTAGTGTTGGCTACTCGGGGACAAGAGCTACCCACAGAGGACAAGGCTGATGATGGCCGTGCAGCAGCCTCAGACTGCAGGAGAGAGACGGTACAACCAGGCTCATGCTGCAACCCAGGCATTGGTTGAACACCCAATTGGCATTTTAGGATGCTGTGCATACACAACCTGGCACTGCAACTAGGAGAGGACCTGGCTCAGAAGTAGATGGAAGAGCTGCACATCTCCTCAGGTGAGGGTGATGAGGCCCTGGAAGGTGAGGATGCCGGTGTTGAGGCCATCGCTGTGGCCAGAACAGGCAGGCGTGCTTGTGAAGCCATTATATCTGCAAGATTCATGGAGGATAATGACAACATGCAGTGAGGACACTTCTGACATCCTCACATTGCATCTGTGAATGTGTGATACCTGTCTGATTGATGGCAGTGCACACATACCCTCTGTGATCAGTCTCATATCATGGAGACACTGCGGTGATATTTTAACAGCACCTGATTCTTTGGCAGCCTTCACCGCCTGACCCCATCATTAGCACTGTGTTATTGGTCACAGATGCTGAAGAGGTGGGGGCCAGTCCTACCTCAAAAGTCCTGAGAGCACACAGATAGAATGACGGAACTCTGTAACACGTGTCCACAACATCCTGGCAGTAATGACATGTACCATCGAGGTGCCGGCATCACTGATGTATCGAGTGACTTTGAAGCCAGACAATCACTTTGGTCTGAAGGTTACACACTGCACAGGGAAGAGGCTCTGGATATGACACTTGCCTTCCTCTTGTGCAGGAAGCAAAGTTTCACATCTGCACGACATGAGCATTGCTCATCATAACAAGGAGCCATAGACAAGGAGATGTCTTTGAAAGTTTATTTACATTCGTGAACATTATGTACAAGTGATCAGCACCCGTGTCCTGCTGTGCAACTATATCTTCTTAACTTTACTAACCCTACAGTTGAGGAAGCCTGCTGACTGCTGCACACTGTCTCTGATGACCTTGGTGGGCGTCTGCTGGAGGGCCAAGACCTGGAGGGACCCTGACTGCTTTTGGGGTACTGCAGTATGGCAGTGGAACCTTCCTCAGCCTGTGGAGCTGGAGATGTTGGAGTCACAGGAACAGGGGAATCAGTTGGGCAGGACACTCCTGACGCCACTTGGGTGGATGGCCCCGAGGTGTGCACCTGCTGATCCCCCTCCCTATGGGTGCTGAGGGCTCCCCTGGCTGATTGCTTGAGAGGAAGGGGCAGCTGGAATGAGTTTGAGATGCCCTCCCCCACCCTCATATTGACACTGATGGATGCCAGCAAGTGCCTCAGTGATGAAGTGCAGCTCCTGCAGCAGTGCAGGACCAATGTCCTGGACCAAAGTCTCCATGGCGGTTGCCATCTGACCAGTGTTGATCTCAGTGCGTTGCAATGCTGGCACTATCACCTCAGACTGAAGACGGATGGACTCCTCTATCATGCCTTGCAATCTGAGGAGCACAGCAGACAGCCCTTCCTGATGTTCCTGAGCTTGCCTTTGCAGCTGCCGTGACTGAGGTAGAACCCAGTCCAGGGGCACGTCATCTGACTCGGACTCAGCAGATTCCTGGCTTTCAGCTGTCCTCCAGGTGCCGGTACCCTTGGAGTTCCCCGCCTCTGCCTGCTATGGATGAAACAGTGTGATGTGCACACCAGATTTTGACCCTGAGGTTAATCTAAAACTAGGCTCCACCGAGATGTGTGTCTCTGCACTGGTGCGGGGTGTGGGTGAGCGCTGTGATGGGTCTGCCATTGGTATGTCTGTGGATTCTTCTTTCAAGGGTGTCTTTGGGGCTGGAGTCGATGACCTGGCTCAAGGCCGCCCTCGGCTGCTTCCCGGATGTGCCTGCGATAGAAAAGAGAGATAATTAGTGCTTGGCGGGGAACTGTGAAGCAGGCAACATCATTCACAGTATGGTTGTCTACTGGATGTTGCAGTGCAGGATACATATTTGGTTGCGTGCCGCCGACCTTACCGTCTCCGCAGAAACAGTCCACGTGCTCACCAGCCAGCTGGATGGCTTATTTTCAAAGGCCTTGAAGACCTTAACGTTGGGTGTTGCTCTGCCAATCTGGGATGTCTCCCCATTGTTGTGGGCCAGCTTATCTTGCATGGAGAGAGTGTAAGCAAGATGCCTGCCAGGCCAAATGAAGAGGATGCCTTGGGCATGTGTGGAGTGTGAGCGGTGCCATGGACATGATGGGCAGGGAACTGAGGGTGTTTGTGAGAGAGTGAGTGGTGATGTCCCTTGAATTGGCAGCGAGTGCAAACCCCTGTGGATGTGTAATGGGTTTGTCAGTCTGTGACTTGAGAGTAATGAGAAGAATGACTTACCCTGACAGAACGATAGAGACTATTCATTCTCTTGCAGCATTGAGTGGCAGTCCTCTTTTGGAGGGCATTTGCACACACCGCCACTGTCACCACCTCCCATGCCGGATTGGTGAGTTGATTTTCGCACAGAGCAGGGGTAGAGGAGTTCATGGTGGGGCTTCCACTGCATCCGGCAGGCACCCCAGAGAGGTGCCACACAATTTGTGCGCTGCCATCCTCTTTGCTTTCAGGGCCGTATGTTGCCTGGAGTAGTTCTCTGGTCAGTAGCATAAGTAATAAGGTGGGGCACGCTGGGAAGCAGACCGTGACGGTGCAAAAACTTGCTATTGAGGCCAGTGGAAAAAACGTCTTTTTCACACCCGTCACCGCACTTAATGCAATTCAGGGAAAATTCCGGCTTCAGGGTCTCTTCCCCACCAAGGCCAAGTTATTCCTATAGAAACAAAGTTTTGCCAAGCGTGAAAGAAATAACGGAAGAGAAGAAAGTGAATACTCCCTCCTCCACTCCCAAAATATCCCCACCTCTTCTACTGAACCTATCGTATATGACTCAAAATAGTAAAATACAACGCAGAAAGTGAAAAAGAGCAGGCACATTTATAGCTAACTACAATTAATCTTAAGAGTAGAATATTTTGCTTGGTTTATAAGATTGCAAATTGTTTATTTTAGCAGGTTTAGGCAAAGTTTATTGTGTCTGACTTCAGAGTAAAGTGTTAATGTTTTTAAAACGACGCAATGGAAAGCTGCTACTAGAGGAAGCCATGTTACTGACACCACATATCACATACCACATCTGGCACAGTATCAGTAAGCTAGAGTCAAAATGAACTTTAGGGGCTTATTGTGATATCCACGCATTAGTGGTTTGCTCTTTCTTTCATGTTGAGTCACATGTATCAAATCAGACATAAGCCACAGTTCGAAACTGCAGGAGCAGTGCATGTATCACAAGAGTGTGTCATTCTCACGCCATCACGGCAAAACTCCCATCCTGTATGAAAAATGAAAAGCAATTGTGATTCACATCACTTCAGCTTTGAATATGGTTCTGACTTTTAAAAGTACAATTTGGATTAGCTGTTGAGTGATAAAACATCCAGCCTGTACTGCAATATTCTTCAGGAAATCCTGATCACAGGCTAAGCATAATCACTTTGGGGATTTTTTTTTGGAACAAGTTTTGAAAAGTCCAACAGGAAATTACTTAAATCATTTTGGATAAAACCTGATTTACCGAGCAGATCGTAAAGGCAATTGGATTTTTAAACAGTGTCTTTTCATGTGCTGAGAAATGCATTGTAACAGAAAACTTAAGATCAGCACTAAAGTTACTCAGTCCAAGTTTTCTATTAATTTTTAAAAATTGCAATGTTTCTCCATGGCAACTGATATTTACTAATCAACACCGTCTTTTCATGCAAATTTCAGTCACTCTGTAAAATAATTAGCTCACCCTCACATGAACTGGGAACACAGAGCTGATGGCAAAGTGGTTTTCGTAAACATAGGCTGGGGTTTTCTAACCCTGACACTGGGGGGCATCAATGCGGGCAGGACAGGAAAATTTGGAGAGCCATTGACTTTTAGCAGCTCTCCAAATCTACCCGTCCCACCCACAATGATGCCGGCCAGTGTTAGGGCCAGAAAATCCCACTCATACAAACATAATAATTAGGAGCAGGAGTACGCCATTTGCTTCCTTAAGCCTGCTCCATCATTTGAGAAGATTATGGCTGATCTGATTGTGGCCTCAACTCAGAATTTCCTGTCTACTCTCCAAGGCCTTTAACTCCCTTGTCAATCAAGAATCTATCTAACTCAGCCTTAAAAATAATCAATGACTCTACCTCCACCTCTCTCTGGAGAAGGGGATTCCATTAACTAATGGCATTCTGAAAGAAAAAATTTCTCCTCATCTGCACTTTAAATGGGAGACCCCTTATTTTTAAACTATGTCCTCTAGTTCTAGTCTCTCCCACAAGGGGAAACATCCTTTCAGCATCCACCCTGTCAAGGTCCCTCAGGATAATATATGTTTCAATAAGATCACCTCTCATTATTTTAAACTCCAATGGATACAAGCCCAACCTATCCAACCTTTCCTCATAAGGTAACCTTTTCATCTCAGGAATCAGAACTGTTTCTAATGCAATTATACCCTTTCTTAAGTAAGGAGACCAAAACTGTACACAGTACTCCAAATGCAGCTTCACCAGAGTCTTGTACAGCTCTAGCAAAACCTCCTTACTTTTATATTCCATTCTCCTTGTAATAAACAACAACATGCCAGTTGCCTTCCCAATCACTCGCTGTACCTGCATACTAACTTTTTGTGATTCATGAACTAGGACATCCAGGTCCCTCTGTACTACAGAGTTCTGCAATCTCTCTCCATGTAAATTATATACTGCTTTTTTTAATCTTCCTGCCAAAGTGAACAAGTTCACATTTTCCAACATTATACTCCATCTGGCAAATTTTTGCCACTTATTTAACCTATCTGTATCCCTTTTGCAGACTCATTACCCTCTTCACAACTTATTTTCCTTGCTATCTTTGTGTCATCAGCAACCCATTTAGCAACCCATACTTCAGTCACTTCATCCAAGTCATTGATATAGATCGGAAATAGTTGAGGTCCCAGTACTGATCCCTGTGGCGCTCGAGTAGTTACAGTTTGCCAAGCCCCCCCAAAAAAAATCCCTACTCTCTGCTTCCTGTTAGCTAAGCAATCCACTATCCATTTTAATATATTACCCCATACACCATGAGCTCATATTTTGCATAGTAGCCTTTGATGTGGCATCTTATCAAATGCCTTTAGGAAATTCAAGTACGCCATATCTACATCTAGGCTCCCCTTTATCCATGTTGCTGTTACATCCTCAAAGATCTCTAATAAATTTTGTCAAACATGATTTTTCTTTCAAAAACCATGTTGAATATGCTTGATTGTATTTTGCTTTTCTAAATATCCTCCTACCATCTTTAATAATGGATTCTAGTATTTTCTCAATGACAGATGTTAGGCTGACTGGTGCATAGTTTCATGATGTCTGTCTCCTTCCTTTCTAGAATAGTGGTGTCAAATGTGTAGTTTTCCAATCAATCCCAACTGGAAACCAACCGTCAATGTGGCACTCTGGACTATCAGCAACAGCAGAATTGTATTTCACCACAATCTATAAACTCATGCCTCAGCACATCCCCCATTCTAACATTATCATCAAGCCAGAGGACCAACGCTGGTTCAGTGCAGCAGCACCAGACATACCTAAAAATGAAATGTTAGCTTGGTGAAGCTACAATACAGGAATACTTGCATGCTAAATAGTAGAAGAGGCATGCTATAGACAGAGCTAGGTGATCCGAGAGCAGTAGATTAAATCAAAGTTCTGCAGTGTTGCCAAACCCAGTAGTGAACAGAGGTGGACAATTAAACAACTAAAGGGAGGAGAATACTTCATGAACATCCCCCTCCTTGATGATGGCAGAGGCCGGCATACCAGTGCAGAGACGAGGCTGAAATGTTTGTAAACATCTTCAACCAGAAGTGCCAAGCTGATGATTCATCTTAGCCTCTTCCTGAGGTCCCCAACATCACAGATGTCAGTCTTCAGCCAATTCGATTCACTCCACATGATACCAAAAAACAGCTGAGGCCTCTGGACATAGCAAAGGCTATGGGCCCTGCCAATGTCTCGGCTGCAGTACTGAAGACTTTTTGATCCAGAACTAGCTGTGCCTCCGGCTGAGCTGTTCCAGTAGAGCCACAACACCGGCATCTACTTGACAAAGTGGAAAATTGACGAGGTATGTCCTGTTCACAAAAAGTACCTTCAAGTACAATCCAGCCAATTACCACCCCATCTGTCTACTCTTAGTCATCGTGTCATGACTAAGGTGTCATCGACAGCACTAAAAGTGGCACTTATTTACCAGTAACCTATACCGTTGCTCAGTTTGAGGTCCATACAGAACCATTCAGTTCCAAAATTCAGTATACCTTGGTCCAAACGTGGACAAAACGGCTGAATTGCAGGCAGGAGTTTAGAGTGACCGCACTTAATGCCAAGGCAGCATTTGACCAAGTGTGGCATCAAGGAGTTCTAGTAAATTTGAACTTGATAGGAATCAGGGAAGAACTCTCCACTGACTGGAGTCATACCTAGCACATTGGAAGATGGTTGTGGTTGTTGGAGGCTAATCTACTCAGCCTCAGGATATCACAGGGAGCAAGTGACTGTGACAACCAATGCCAGAAATCTAGCCCCAGAGACCCAGATGCAATTCAGGGACAACTTTAATGACCTTATACAAATTGATACGATAAATAAGTGTCTCTTTAAATGCCCTTTAATACTAACAGCACCACTAACTTGCTTGTTTCACTACACCTCCATCATGCAGCTATCAACAATCTCTATCAGTCAGTCACATACCATACATTCATTTGTTTTACCTCACCCTCACACACTTAGCACCACTACAAACCTCAAACTCACAACTTGAAGATAGCACTTGTTTCAACCATGGCAGTCAGTCACATCACTCAAAAATGTTGCACCATACTCACAGGCACATTTCCCTTTTTCTTGCAAAAGGTGGTGCACAATAGGAAGTAGTATGAATTAATAAGAAGAGGTATCCCTTCATGTTCTGGCCCCCTTGGAGAAGACAGTGCTGGCCATTATGGGAAGGGCCATTGCTGAGGCCGTGGCCACTGGTGTGGTCAAAGCCATTAAGATGACAGTATCCTCATACCCAATCCTCCCAATCTCATCTCACTCCTCTCTTATCCCACAGTCTTTTCTGACATATAAGCTGCAGATGATATAAGCACGCTCTTCTTACTTTCTCCTCTTCCATCACCACAATGCAACACTTTATATCCCTTTTTAATTTCAAATACTCAAGAATTTGAACGTCCCCAGGCAGTGGTGGAAGTGACAGAAGACAGTGAAAATGAAGGGACACCATCAAATGATTTCACAATCACAGTCTCCATTTCAGATACTGGCACTGTGGCTAATTTCAAGGATAGCATGGAGGTAGGGCCTGTGTTTTGGATGCTACCATAGCATCCATATGGTGAGATGCTAGATTCAAATACATTGGAGCCAGGGCTGGAGGAAAGTATAATGCAGGTGCCAGTTCACCTGTGGGCACAAAGAAATGCTTCCTCCCTCTTCTAGTAGCTTGACCTGCTCTGCCCTGCAAGACCTCTGCCAATTCCCCCATTATGCTCTATTCCAAGAAAATCACAGAATCATAAAAATGTTATGGCATAGAAGGAAGCCATTTGGCCCATCATGCCCGCAGTGATTCTCCGAATGTGCAGCTCACCCAGTTCCAGTCTCCCACCTTCTCTCTGTAACCTTGCCGATTCTTTCTTTTCAAATAGCAGCCCAATTCCCTTTGAATGCTTTAATTGAACTTGCCTCAACCACACTGTCAGGCAAAGCATTCCAAGCCCTAACCACTTGCTGTGTGAACAAGTTATTTTTTCATATTACTTCTGCTTCTTTTGCTAATTAAATTAAATCTGTGCTCTCTCATTCTCAATCCTTTCACAGATGGGAACAGTTTTGCCCTATCTACTCTGTCAAGACCCCTCATAATTTTGAATACCTCTATCAAATCTCCTCTCAACCTCCTTTCCTCTAAGGAAAACAGTCCTAACTTCTCCAGTCTATCTTCATAACTGAAGTTGCTCATCCCAGGAACCATTCTCACGAATCTTTTCTGCAAAAAGTAGCCATGCTAGGCCATCCATATTTGGAAGTAATTGGTTTCACATGAACATTTAAGTTATCAAAAAAGTGCTTGAGCCCCAGCCAGACCACAAAACTATTGGAATTTTACAGAAATATAAGGACAGCATCCAATTTACACATTATTGCAGCAACAGCCAGGATAAATAATCCAACAACTAACCTGTGAGTAGTTCATGATCCTTTTAGATAGCATGTGGACCCTTCATATTGTTGAATTCATGTTCAGCAGTGCATGGTTAAGAGAGAGTATAAGTTACAGTGTGGAGCTCCAAGATGGCAGCACTGGTGTCAAATCAGCATATACATACTGAATGATATCAAAATCTGCTTGCTCTGCATGCTGCTGGCAGTCATTTCTGGCATGTGCATGCGATGCTCTTTACAAATATGGCATCTGGTACATTTCCCATATGGAGTCTGTGCATGTGTTGCTGACACCATTTTTGTAGTTTAAGTAACCTTTTTGCACCCCAAAAACAGGTGCTACAGAGCCCATTTTCACCTGACTATCTTTTGGCACATCAGTACTAAGCAATTGGAATAATTAATAACACACGTGTTGAAACTTTGCTTAGAGTTAAAACTAGGGCTGCTCATGTGCATAATCATTGATCCAACTAGAAAAATGTTTAAGATAGCACATCAGCATGGGACACAAAACTGGAACAGAAGTTAGCAGCACTCTTTTACCAGGTATTTGCTCAATTTTAATCTTGTAGCGTATATTTTTTCAATGCAATTTAATTGGGCATAATTTTATTGAAAAAGGCTTCCAAAAGTTATTTCAAGAATTGATTTTTTTTTCTCAAAACCTGCTATTAAAACAATAAGTTTCATCCCTTTGCTCTCATTATTTATGTTATTCAGAAACAGAGTTCTGTCTGTTACAACGTACCAATCCACCATGATCTAGTTTTTCACCAAAGTTTCCCTCATTATCTGCTTACACTTCCAGTGTAAAACATTTTCACTTTTTTTAATTCATTCACAAGATGTGGGCTTCACTGGTTGGGCCAGCATTTATTGCCCATCCCTAATTGCCCTTGAGAAGGTGGTGGTGAGCTGCCTTCTTGAACTGCTGCAGTCTATGTGCTGTAGGTACACAGTGCTGTCAGGAAGGGAGTTCCAGGATTTTGCCCTGGGAGTTCCAGATTCTAACTAACTGGGCATTGCAAGTGGTTCCCAATTCTAGCAAATTCCAGCCCAATATGTGGAGCATAAATTTGGGATTTACAGGTGTATTGTGAGATTCCAGAACAGAATCTTCTTTGGTTTAAAAGATGAATCAAATTAGACTCATTTACCCGACTGTAGCATGGTAAAATGAAGAAAAGGGTAAAGTGACTTGTCTGTAACAAAGGTCAACAATGTACAGAGTTCATGACGCAACATTGAACATAATATTTGTGTGCATCATCCTGCACTCAGGTTATAGCTTATGTTGTTATTATTTTACGAATACAAAATCAATATGATTATTATGTTTTGGACTGTCTCTCAAATTTAAAGTAAAATAGATGAATGAAGGGGTTCATGCAACTTGTTCTGAATTCTGCTTGGCAACAAGCATGGGTGGCTTGGTTGTTAAAGGTTAAAGGGGAGGCCCAGGTTGGCTTACTGGGAAAAGGTGCAATATGTTTACACCTGTGGACAGTGGCAAGGGCATCTGTGCCAACAGTGGGTAGACAGTTAGTCTCCAAGTCTCACAGGGAGATGTTAGGAATGTCAGGATTTATAAATGGTTAGCCCTTATGTCATCTGTTTAGTTCCAAGATAGGAAGGAGTTGCAGTCTAGAAGATAGCTAATTAGCATTTCAACTTGGATACAGTGCCCACATGATTCACGCTGCCATGAGATGGTCTTTGAGAGGGGAAAAGTCTATAGAAAGCCATTGTAGGATTGGGTTGCAGGGTTCCTAATATATCCCTGAAACTCTCAGACACAAGTTAGTCTGCAAGAATCAGAGTGAGAGAGAGAGAGAGAGAGAGAGAGGAATACAGAGGAGCCAACCCAGCAATAAAACAGAGAAAATGTTGGCTCTATTGGTCACCACGCAGAGCATGGGTAGGAGCTCATGTTCAGATTAAAGAGATTGAGTTTATGAGGATATAAAGGAACTGGAAGGTTTGCCTAGCTTGGGATAGAGGGATGGAATCTCCAGTGTAGCCCTGACAGAGAAAGTCCATTCCAGGATTTGGATTTACCCTGCTGGGAAAGGAAGGGAAGGATCTGAGAATAACTTTGCACACATTCTAGAAAAACAGTGTCCACTTAAGGGACAGCATAACCTTGTCGTGTTAAGAGCTAAAATGGGAATCTATTGTCTGTAATTTAGAGCGTAAGTTGCCCACTGGATACTGTTTAGACAATTCTGTCAAATTCAAAGGTTAAAAGAGGCAAAAAAATGTTGTCTATAATTATGCAACGTGATTGACCAGAATTTTTTGAAAATTAATGGTGTGTGAATGAAGCACATCTTTATTTTTGTGCAAATCGAGCAGCAACTTGTGGCAAGGAGAAGCTACTTTGTGAACTGTGCATCAACACAACTTTCTGTATAGTGTTTGTCGCTCTACCTTTCGCTTCAGAAAAATAGCATTGCACTCTTAACCGGCTTGTGAGTTTGTTGAAATTGTTGTATTTGCACACTAATTGTGCATTAAACTCGTCACAAAGTTGTCTTGTAATTAATAGCGCAATTATTCTTTTAATATGATAATTGTTATTGATAATCAACCTCTCTTGCCTAGAAAGTGAGCAATTAAAAGTGTGCAGTTCCATTTGTTCAAGTAGTGAATTGTCATTGGAGATTTTAATTGTTCAAATTTTAAGTTATCTTTTTTTTTCTCTTTCCAAAGCTAACCTTTTATTTCCTCTTTTTATTTCACTTTCTGTACTTGAAGTGATACTGAAAACAGCCACTCTAATTTGTCTTTCATCTCAATCCTTCTTCTATTTAATTTTCAATCTTCAAATAATTTGTGTGCACCTTTCTGCAGTAGTTATTAGTTATTAGGTGAGGTGAGAGTGACTGCCCTTGACATCAAGGCTGCATTTGACTGAGTGTAGCATCAAGGAACCCTAGCAAAACTGGAGTCAATGGTAATCAGGGGAAAAGCTCTCCATTGGTAGGAGACATATCCAGCACAAAGGAAGATGGTTGTGGTTTTTGGAGGTCACTCATCTCAGTCCCAGGACATCACTGCAGAAGTTCCTCAGGGTAGTGTCCCAGACCCAACCATTTTCAGCTGCTCCATCAATGACCTTCCCTCCATCATAAGGTCAGAAGTGGGGATGTTTTCTGATGATTGCAGAATGATAAGCCCCATTCAAAACTCCTCAGATACTCCTCAGAAACAGTCTGTGTTCAGATGCAGCAAGACCTGGACAATATCCAGGCTTGGGTTGACAAGTGGCAAGTAATATTTGTGTCACGTAAGTGTCAGGCAATGACCATCTCCAACAAGAGAGAATATAACCATCTCTTCTTGACATTCAATGGCATTACCATCACTGAATCCCTCATTATCAACATCCTGGGGGTTACCATTGACCAGAAATTAAACTGGATCAGCCATATAAATACTGTGGCCACAAGAGCAGGTCAAAGGCTGGGAATTCTCTGGCAAGTAACTCACCTCCTGATTCCCCAAAGCCTGTCCACCATCTACAAGTGTCAAGTCAGGAATATAATGGACTATTCTCCACTTGCCTGGATGAGTACAGCTCCATCAACACCCAAGAAGCTTGCCTGCAGCAGTTCAAGAAGGTGGCTCACCAGAACTTTCTCAAGGGCAATTAGGGGTGGGTGTTGTGGTATAAAGATGAGACCACTCGAGTCTGTGAGTTTTCTAGTAAGCAAAGGTTTTATTTAAGGTTACGCTGGGGCGACCCAGCCTGGGTCTAAATTGTGGCTTTCCGATACCAAGGCTGAATAGCATATTTATATCTTTTATTTATCACATTTCACTATACTGCCAAGCACAATCTCCAGTTCCATACCTAATGAGCTGAATTATTCATGCTGAAGATATCTCATTATCTCACTGGGGGGGCTGGGAAGTGCCTCCCAGTCTGTGTTCTTCTCACTCTAACATTTGTTTACCCATCCTGTGAAGGTCATTAAGTTTTATGACTTGCGATTGTTAGTTGGGTTCCCACAGTACCATACCTATCATGCCTATGTGTTGGCTATATTTCTCATCATGCTTAGAAAGGGGTCTCACAACTACACTTAAAGCTATTAATGCTCATAGCTACATTTGTCTACTTTTAAAGCTGTTAATGCACATCTTAAGATCAGTTTTAATATTGAATTATTCCAATTACCCCAATTCATGGGCAATAAATGCTGGCCTAGGCAGTGATGCCCACACCCTGTGAAAGAATAAATTTTTAAAAGGATTATATTGCTGTTAGTATGGACTTTTTTTCCTTCCCCAAATCACCACTACTAGCTACCAATAGAATTAGCCCCCTCATCATCTCACATGCATGTCAAGTTGATGTTACGATAAGCAGTAATTTTTGAAACTATGATAACGGGTGTGATTTTAACATGATGCGTGAGTGAGCTGTTAAAATTCTCTGATGTACTTACTTGCTGCATAGTCGCCAAACGATACCACTGACTGTGGCTCATACTCAAGCTAGTGGACGAGTGGATAAACCATCCACCCAAAGCCAATTGGGTTTTTCTTTAAATCAGGATCCAATTACATCATTGGGTTTTGACAGTAATTTTAACTCAGGCCTTGTTGAGGAAGTCACCATGATTTTCCTGCCAAATTGGAGAGAATCAGGTGTAAAATCCTTGTAGAGACCAATAACTTTTAGAAAGATATTCAAATTTCCAGTGACTCACTGGAATGGTCACATGGCAAGATTTTAAGACTTTTCCTGCAATTAACATACTAAAAGAAACATTGGCTAAATACTATTCAGATGGCAACTTATACTCTAAACTATAGAAAAGATCTCACATAACACTTCTAAAATGACCAAAAATCCCCATCCAGGCTTACACGTTACTCTATCTCTTAAGTGGACACTTTATTCTCCAGGAACCAATCCAAATTCTGCTCCAAAAATAAAAATAGCTGGAAAAACTCAGCAGGTCTGACAGCATCTGCGGAGAGGAATACAGTTAATATTTCGAGTCCGTATGACTTAAGCTCCTGATGGTTTGTTTCCTTTTACCTTTTCCAGACGGATAACTCTAATCTTGAACTGACTTTCGTGGTGTGGGACGATTGGAGATTCCTCCCTCCACCAAGCTAAGTGCATCTTCCAGTCTCATTTAAATCCTGACAAACCCAAGTTTTGCACGGTGATTGCCGGAGCCAACTTTTTCTCTGTTTAAGGTGCACGACTAGCTCTCACTCTCTAGCCGTTTATAAAACCTGATATTCCTAACACCTCCCTGTCACTTGAAGACTAACAGTCTATCCACCATCAGCACAGCTGACTTGGTCATTGTTTACAGGTCTGAATATCTTGCACCTTCTTCCCAGTAAGACAGCCTGAGTCCCCCTTTAACCTTTAACAACCAAGCCACCCAAGCTTGTTGTCGGGCATAATGCAGGACAGGTTGCATGACACCCTTCATTCCTCCATTTTACCCTAAATTAAAGAGACAGTTCCAAAGCATAACAATCTTACAAACTTCATATTTGTAACACAGGACATGCTGGGAAAAAGAAGAGGCTCAAACAGGTAAACTTTTTTTAGATTCTTTTATGGATCCTTGAAACCTAACTGTTTCCTGTCCTTTATGGGTAGTAAGTGGACTGGCATCATATTAGTAAGGCCTGGGAGTTAAAATAGCCTGAGTCTTAAATTTTCTCTTAGTGTGCTTTGCATTCACTCCATCCTGTACAAATCTGAAACCCATCAGAGTTAACATCAGCTCTAATTATGTACATCCATACACTAGGGGCGGAATCTGGTGCCCTCCTCCGTGGCAAGTTTGGTGCCAGAGGACATTTATTTGGGCAGGAAGGTGATGGGTAGGGATCCCATTGGCTCCCTGCTTCCACCCTGATTTAGTCCGTGGCAGAAAGGCCTGTAGATGGCCTTCCTGCCCTGCAACTAATTATTGCCCACTTAAGGGCCTCATCCTGTCACCACTTCAGATGTTGAACTCAGTTGGAACTGGTATTAACCTAGGGACAGGCAGAGACTCACCATATAGGGAGCATAACAAACAAACTCTGGCATGTTTGATTGTGCGCCCCCAGGGTTGGAGAGATAGGGAGGCCTTGTTCAAAGGCATTCAGTACCTGACTGAGACACCTAGCATCAGATAGGGAGTGCTGCTGAAAGCCACCCCACTGCTCTTGCTGCAGAGCCCCCTCCTCTGCCTCCTTCACAACAACCACCTCACGACCCCCTTCTGACCATCACTCACATGTACCTGGTCTCTCTTCAATCTGAAGCCTTAACGTGGGTGTAATACTGGCAGCAGCCACTGGCTCCCCGATGGCACTTTTGAGTACAGAAGAGCTGCAGGCTTCTGATTGGCTGGCAGCTCTCGGAAGGCAGGAATTTTACCTCCGACCCCGCCCCCTCATCCAACCACTGCTCTGGGGGACCTTGATCCCAGGTAAGGCCCACTGCTGGGCTGTCAAGTGCTTGATGGAAAAAATGCAGCGGCCTTCTTGAAAAGAGGTAGCACGGAGATTTCCCTAGCTCTCCAGAATTCGACCAAAACCCCCTCCCGCCCCTGTCGCCTCCAAAAGATTCTACCTTAGGTTTAACAGAAACTTGTGCAATTTAGATCCCACTTTCTTTCTCATTCCTTTACCACCCTGCGATAATATTTCATGACTTGAAAAGGTGTAAGGCAGTTTCCATTATATTTTACATCTCTCTACTGTTCACTTCATGTCACGTTACCACAGCAGTAATCGGTGCCTGCCCAAAGCTCTGACTTTTTGATTTCCTCCTCTCTCCACTGTTGAAACTTTGAAACTCTTACCATCAAATTCTCAACACCTCCTGCTTTTATTTCTTTTGAGTTCAACATCTGAAGTGTGGCATGAGTGGAAGGAAAGAGGTGACATTGGAGTTATGGTTCCCAAAGTTCTCCACCACTGGAGCTTTCCTTATATCATTTCCATGGGCAGAACTTTTCGACCTGTGGATGGGCGCGCGCCCGACCCGATCGGGAGTAAAATAGTGCACGATGACATCGGGTGAGCATCCCGATGTCATTGCGCACTCCCACTCAGTTTGGGTGGAGATGAGCTATAGTAGGGGAAAAAAGTCATTAGTGGGAGTGGTCCATAGGCCCCCTAAAAGTAGCCAAAGTGTAGAATAAAGTATTCAAGAGAAAATATTTTGTGCTTGCATTAACAGGATGGCAATAATCATGGGTGATTTTAATCTACACATAAACTGGAAAAATCAGATTGGCAGTAGTAGCCTGGATGAGGAGTTCTTAGAATGCTTTGGAGTTAGTTTTTTAGAGCAGCGTGTTTTGGAACCAACCAGACAGCAGATTATGTCAGACTTGGTGATATGTAACATGACAGGATTAATTAATGACCTTAAAGTAAAAGCACCCCAAGGTAGCAGCGATCACAATATGATTGAATTTTACATCTAGTTTGAAAGGGAGAAAAGTGGGTCTAAGATTTGCATCTTAAACTTAAATAAGGGCAACTATGTGGGGATGAAAGCTGAGCTAACTGAAGTGAACTGGGAAACTAGGTGTGAGGATAGATCTATAGAGAAGCAGTGGCAGATTCTTCAGGGGATATTTCAGAGTATTCAAAATAAGTACATTCCTACTATAAAGAAAAATTCTAAAGGGTGGACCCAACATCTGAGGTTGTTAAGGTGTTAAGGAAAGCATCAAACTTAAGGAGAAAACATACAGCAAAGATGAGTGGCAGGACAGATGATTGGACAGAATATACAGAACGTCAGAGAATGGCTAAAAGATTAATCAGGAGGAAAATATTAGAGTATGTGAGGAAGCTAACTAGAAATGTAAAAATAGATAGCAAGAGTTTCCACAGGTATTTAATAAGGAAAAGAGTGAGTAATGTGAGTGTTGATCCTCTAGAGAGTGAAGGTGGGGAGTTAATAGTAGATAATAAGCGAATGACTGAGGAGATGAAGAAATATTTTGCTTCTGTGTTCACCATTGAGGATACAAAAAAACATTCCAGTAATAGCTGTAAATCCGGAGGTGAAAGGGAGCGAGGAACTTAGTGAAACTGAAATCACTGGGGAAACAATACTGTGCAAATTGATGGAGCTGCGGGCTGACAAGTGTCCGGGTCCCAATGGACTACATCCTAGGGTCTTAAAAGAGGCGGCTAATGAGGTAGTCACTGCGCTGGTGTTAATTTTCCAAAATTCGCTAGATTCTGGAAAGGTTCCATCAGATTGGAAAATAGCAAATAAAACCCTTCTATTCAAGAAGGCGAGGGAGGCAGAAAACAGGAAACTATAGTCAAATAGCTTGATGTCTGTCATGGGGAAGTTATCAGAATCAATCATTAAAGAGGTTATAGCTGGGCACTTAGAAGAGATGAAGGCAATTGGGAAGAGTCAGCATGGTTTTGTGAAAGGAAAATCATGTTTATCCAACTTATTAGAATTCTTTGAAGGAGTAACATACAGGGACTCCTCCACAACAGAGACCATGGCACCCATACCCTCATGGATCTGCCCCAGATCCTCCCACACATCTAGCTGGACATCCAGCATCTGCTGCCTAATGGACGACTCCAGAGGCTCATCATCAGCCTTCGACTGAGCATCACTCTGGTCCCCAGCTGTCCACCAGCTGCCGGCAGCCTGGGAACTCTCTGCCTCCGCCTGCACCTCAAGCAGTTGTGAAGTGCCCTCACCAATATGCACCGAGATACTAACCGCTGCTCTAATGCCTACTGAGGTGCCAGTCTACGCTGGGTGCCTGCTTCAGAGAGCAGGTGTGAAGCAGGTGCAAATGATGCCCAGTGATCCTTTGGTGTCAGGGGTGACCCTTCGGGGTTCGGAGTGAGAACGCCTGCTGGCGAACCTAAAAGGGAGAAGAAGGGCAAGCCATAAGAGCATAAGATCCTAAGACATAGGAGCAAAAGTAGGCCATTTGGCCCATCGAGTCTGTTCCACCATTCACTGAGACCATGGCTGATCTGATAGTCCTTAACTCTACTTTTTCTGCCTTTTCCCCATAACCTTTGATTAAAAACCTGATTACAAATCTGTCTATCTCAGGATTGAATTAACTTAATGTCCCAACCCTCTGCAGTAGAGAGTTCTACAGATTCACTACCCTCTGAAAGAAGAAATTCCTCCTCATCTCTGTCTTAAATGGGTGACCCATTAATCTGAGATTATGCCCTCTGGTCCTAGACTCTCCCACAAGGGGAAACAACCTCTCAGCATCTACCCTGTCAAGCCTCTTAAGAATCTTATATGTTCCAATAAGGTCGCCTCTCGTCCTTCTAAACTCCAATGAGTACAGACCCGTCCTACCCAACCTGTCCTCATAAGAAAATCTCTCCATACCCGGGATCAACCTGGTGAACCTTCTCTGGACTGCCTTCAGTTCCGGTATATCTTTCCTTAGATAAGGGGACCAAAACTGTTCACAGTATTCTAGATGTGGTCTGACTAGTGCCTTGTATAGTTTTAGCAAGACTTCCCTATTTTTATACTCCATTCCCTTTGAAATAAAGGCCAACATTCCATTTGTCTTCCCTATTCCCTGTTGAACTTGTATGTTAGCTTTTTGGGATTCATGCACGAGGACCCCCAAATCCCTCTGTGCTGTAGCTTTCTGCAGTTTTTCTCAATGTAACTAATATTCAACTCCGCTTTATTCTTGCCAAAATGCATAAGCTCACATTTTCCCATGTTATGTTCCATCTGTCAAGTTTTTGCCCATTCACTTAACCTGTCTATACCCCTCTAAAGACTCTTTGTTCCCTCCTCATGACTTGCTTCCCAACCTATTTTTGTAACATCTGCAAACCTG
Source organism: Carcharodon carcharias (assembly GCF_017639515.1). Lineage (NCBI taxonomy): Eukaryota > Metazoa > Chordata > Chondrichthyes > Lamniformes > Lamnidae > Carcharodon > Carcharodon carcharias. Next base: position 181,903,498 of record NC_054468.1, read on the forward strand.
GTGATAGTACATTCACTTCCCTCATCTAAGTTATTAATATATATTGTAAATAATTGTGGCCTCAGCACTGATCCCTGTGGCACTCCACTAGTTACAGGTTGCCATCCTGAAAATGCCCCCCTTATCCCAACTTTCTGTCTTCTATTAGTTAGCCAATCCTCAATCCATGCTAATATACTACCCCCAACACCATACGCTCTTATGTTATTAAGTAGTCTTATGTGCAGTACCTTATCAAATGTCTTTTGGCAATCCAAATATATTACATCTCCTGGTTCCCTTTATCTATCCTGCTTAATATTTCCTCAAAGAATTCTAACAAATTTGTGAGGCATGATTTCCCATTCATGAAGCCATGATGACTCTGCTTGATTATATTATGAATTTATAAATGCTCTGCTATTACATCCTTTATAATAGAATCTAGCATTTTCCCAATGACTGATGCTAAGCTACCTGGCCTATAGTTATTTATTTTTTGTCTCACTCCATTTTTGAATAAGGGCATTACATTAGCAGTTTTCCAATCTTCTGGGACTTTATCTAAGGATTCTTGGAAGATTACTACCAGTGCATCCACTATTTGTGTAGCTACTTCCTTTAATTTCCTAAGATGCAACCCATCAGGTCCAGGGGACTTATCGGCTTTCAGCCCCATTAATTTGCCTAGTACTTTTTCTCTAGTGAAATTTACTATATTTATTTCCTCCCTCCCTTTTGCACCTTGGTTATTTAGTACTGTTGGAATGCTATTAGTGTCTTAGTGAAGACTGGTGCAAAGTGTGTTTGCACACGAGCAGGGGAGAAACCTCATCCTGAGTGTGACACAGCCAGAGTGAGTGTGGGTACTGGCAATTTGGTGCACAGTGGGAATTTGTTGCTGAGGGGAAGAGGTGCTATTTGCATTTTTCTTTGCTATCCAACTTCTTAAATCTTCAGAGAGTGGTCTTGCCCTACTGCAGCAGTAGAGGCTACAAGGGAGAGAAATAACTGGTAAGTAGTGGTTAAGGTCCGGTAAGTATTTACTACTTTTATCTCTTATAGTTAAAGGTCCTTTTGTGGTTTATAGTTTGTATATTCTGTAGTAACAAGGATCAGGAAAGAAGGGCCCTAGAGTAATTTATTTGAAAGGTTTAATTTAAAGGGATAAGTCATGGCAGGAGAGATCAAAGCCATGCTGTGCTCCTCGTGCTCCATGTGGGAAGCCGGGAACATTTTCAGTGCCCAGGACAAGCATGTGTACAGGACATGTGTCCAGCTGCAGCTCCTGGAAGCTCAGGTTTCAGAGCTGGAACTGCGGCTGGGGACACTGTGGAGCATCTGAGAGTACCGTGGATGGCATGTTTAGAGAGGTGGTCACACAACAGCTGAAGGTACTTGAGGAAGGAAGGGAATGGGTGATCACCAGGCAGTCCAAGAGAAACAGGCAGGTAGTTCAGGAGTCCCCTGGGGTCCCACTCGCAAATCGATATTCCATTTTGGAGATTGATGACGGCGTTGATTCCTCCAGGGAGTGTAGACAGAGCCAAGCTTCTGGCATCACAAGCAGCCTGTATGTGCAGGAGGGGAGGAAGAGAGGAAGAGCAATAGTAGTAAGGGATTCTATAGTCAGAGAAACAGATAGGCGCTACTGCCGTCAACGTGACTCCAGGATGGTGTGTTGCCTCTCTGGTGCCAGGATCTGGGATGTCTGAACAGCTGCAGGGCATCCTGAAGAGGGAGGGTGATAAGGCAGAGGTCATGGTACATGTCAGTACCAATGACATAGGTAGAAAGAAGGATGAGGTCTTGCATCAAGAATTCAGGGAGTTAGGCAGTAGACTAAAAAGCAGGACCTCGCGGGTTGTAATCTTTGGATTACTCCCAGTGCCACGTACTAGCTAACACAGAAATAGGAGAATAGTGCAGATGAACACATGGCTTAAGATTTGGTGCAGGAGGGAGGGTTTTAGATTCCTGGATCACCGGAACTGATTCTGGGGAAGGTGGGATCTGTACAAGCGGGATGGTCTACATCTGAACCAGAGTGGGACTAACATCCTTGCAGGCGGGTTTGCTAGTGCTGTTGGGAGGAGTTTAAACTAATTCGGCAGGGGGAGGGGACACAGAATGTTAGCAGAATAGGGACACATCATAATACAATAAAGCAATCAAGTCAGAGGGAGTACAGCTGCATTAAGTTTCAAGGGAGTAAGGCAAGGCTGGATGGCCTCTATGTTAATGCCAGGAGCATTACAGATAAAACGGATGAGTTAAGGGTGAGGATTGACACATGGAATTGTGATATAATAGCCATCACAGAGACGTGGTTGAGGGAGGGGCAGGATTGGCAGCTCAACATTCGGAATATAGAATCTTCAGGCGAGATAAGGGAGGGGGTAAAAGAGGAGAGGTATTGAATTATTAGTTTAGGAGTCAGTTACTGCAGTCAGGAGAGATGATATCTTGGATGGGGCATCGAATGAAGTTTTGTTGATAGAGCTCAGGAATAAAAAAGGGGCAGCCACATTGTTAGGTGTTTATTATTGACCCCCAGATAGTCAGCAGGAAATTGAGGAGCAAATATGTAAACAATTCACGGAAGTGTGTAAAAACAATAACAATAGGGTAATTATATTAGATGATTTCAACTTTCCCAACTTTAATTGACATAGTGTTAAGAGCTTGGATGGAGCTGATTTCTTGAAATATGTAGAGAACTTTTTAGGTCAATACGTAGAGGGTCCAACAAGGGACGGCGCAGTGCTGGACCTAATTCTGGGGAATGAAGCCGGAAAGGTGGCTAAAGTGGTGGTGGGGGAGCATTTTAGTGATAGCGACCACAACATGGTACAATTTAAGCTTGTTATGGACAAAGAGATAGACAAGTTGTAAAAAAATGTTTTGGATTGGGGGAGAGCGGATTTTAGTAAAATAAGATAGGATCTGGACAAGGCAGACTGGGAACAGCTACTTGTGGGGAAATCTACAGAAGAGCAGTGGGGGGCTTTCAAAAAGGAAATGGGGAGGGTACAGGCTCAACATGTTCCCTACAGGGTGATAAGAAGAAGTAACAAGCCCAGATGACCAGGGGTATTCAGGATACAATGAGAAGGAAAAGAGAGGCTTTTAGCAGGTACAAGGGGAGCTAATCAGCGGAGGCATTAGTGTAGTACAGAAAGTGCAGGGTGGAGCTTAAGAAAGCAATTAGGAGAGCAAAGAGGAGAAAGCTCTGGCTGGTAAAAGTAGGGAAAATGCCAAGATATTCTATAAGTACATCAACGGGAAGAGGATAACCAGGGAAAGAGTAGGGCCCATTAGGGACAAAGGGGACAATCTATGGGTGGAGCCAGAGGACATCGGTAGAGTGTCGAACGAATACTTCACATCTGTCTTCACCAAAGAGAATGAGGATGAAAGTATGGAACTCAGGGAGAGAAACTGTGAGGTTCTTAAACAAAATGATATAGGGAGTGACAAAGTATTGGATGTGTTGGCAGGCTTAAAAATGGACAAATCTCCAGGTCTAGATGATTTGTTTCCCAGACTGCTGGGGGAGGCAAGGGAGGAGATCGCAGGGGCTCTGACTCAAATTTTTAATTCCTCTCTGGCCACGGGGGAGGTGCCCGAGGACTGGAAAACAGCTAATGTGGTTCCGCTATTTAAGAAAGGTTGTAGAGATAAGTCAGGGAATGACAGGCCAGTGAGTCTCACATCAGTGGTAGGGAAACGATTGGAAAAAATTCTGAAGGAGAGAATCTATCTCCACTTGGAGAGGCAAGGTTTGATCAGGGATAATCAGCACGGCTTTGTCAGAGGGACGTCATGCCTAACAAATTTGATTGAAATTTTTGAGGAGGTGACCAGGTGTGTAGATGAGGGTAGTGCAGTTGGTGTAGTTTATATGGATTTCAGCAAAGCCTTTGACAAGGTTCCACATGGGAGACTTATAAAGAAGGCAAATGCACATGAGATACAGGGTAATTTGATAAGGTGTGTTCAAAATTGGCTTAGTTGTAGGAGACAGAGGGTGATGACAGGAGGCTGCTTTAGTGACTGGAAGCCAGTGTCCAGTGGCGTATCACAGGGATCTGTGCTGGGTCCCCTATTATTCGTCATTTATATAAATGACATAGGTGACTATGTGGGGAGTAGGATTAGTAAGTTTGCAGATGACACAAAGATTGGCCCGGTGGTTAACAGTGAGGTCTTGGGCTAGAGGAATATATACATGGGATGGTCAAATGGGCAGAAAAGTGGCAGATGGAATTTAACCCTGAAAAGTGGAATAATTTGACAAAGAAGTATTCAATGAACAGCGTGACACTAGGTAGTTCTGAGGAACAAAGGGACCTTGACGTGTGTGTCCATAGATCTCTGAAGGCGGAGGGGCATGTTAGTAGGGTGGTGAAAAAGGCATATGGGACACTTGCCTTTGTCAATCGAGGCATAGATTACAAAAGTAGGGAGGTCATGTTGGAGTTGTATAGAACGTTGGTGAGGCCACAGCTGGAGTACTGTGTGCAGTTCTGGTTGCCACAATATAGGAAGGATGTGATTACACTGGAGGGGGTGCAGAGGAGATTCACCAGGATGTTGCCTGGAATGAAACATTTAAGTTATGAAGAGAGGTTGGATAGACTTGGGTTGTTTTCATTGGAGCAGAAATGAGTTTAGAAGACTGAGGGGCGACCTGATCGAGGTGTACAAGATTATGAGGGGCATGGACAGGGTTAATAGGGAGCAGCTGTACCCCTTAGTTGAAGGGTCAGTCACGAGGGGACATATGTTCAAGGTGAGGGGCAGAAGGTTTAGGGGGGATGTGAAGAAAAACCTTTTTACCCAGAGGATGGTGACAGTCTCGAATGTGCTGCCTGGGAGGGTGGTGGAGGCGGGTTGCCTCACATCCTTTAAAAAGTACCTGGACGTGCACTTGGCATGTCATAACATTCAAGGCTATGGGCCAAGTGCTGGTAAATGGGATTAGGTAGGTAGGTCAGGTGTTTCTCTATGTCGGTGCAGACTTGATGGGCTGAAGGGCCTCTTCTGCACTGTGTGATTCTGTGATTTTGTGATTCTATGAAAGTAATTTTCAACTTCTCTGCCATTTACTGCTTCCCTATTATTATTTCCCCAGCCTCATTCTCCAGGGGCGTATATTCACTTTGGCTTCTCGCATCCGTTTTCTATATTTAAAGAAGCTCTTACTGTCTGATTTTATATTACTTGTTGGTTTTCCCTCAAACCTTTTCTCCCTCTTTATTATTTTTTGGTCATCTCTTTTTGGTTTTTAAAACTTTCCCAATCCTCTGGCTTACTGCTAATCTTTGCCACGTCGTTTTTTCAATTTGATACGATCCTTAACTTCCTTGGTGAACCACGGTTGGTTTATCCCCTTCCTAGAATCCTTCTTTCTCACTGGGATGTATCTTTGTTGTAAGTCATGAACTATTTTCTTTAAGGTCTGCCGTTGTCCATCAACCGTCTTTTCTGCTAAACTCATTTCCCAGTCCGCTCCAGCCAACTCTGCCCCCATTCCTTTGTAATTACCCTTTATAAGTTTAACACAGCTGTTTTCAACCCAAGTTTCTCACTCTCAAACTGAATGCTAAATTCTGCCATGTTATGGTCACTGTTTCCTATGGGATATTTTACTCTGAGATCATTTATTAAACCTGCCTCATTACACATTACCAGATCCAAAATTGCCTGATCCCTTGTTGGTTCCATAATATATTGTTTTAGGAAACTGTCCTGAATACATTCAATGAGTTCTTCCTCGTGGCTACCCCTGCCAATTTGGTTTTCCTAATCTACATGAAGATTAAAGCCACCCATGATTAATGTACTGCCTTTTTTACATGCCCTCATTATCTCCTGATTTATTCTCTGTCCTACAGTATAGCTATTGTTAGGGGGTCTGTAGATTACTCCCACCAGTGACGTCTTCCCCTTATTATTTCTTACCTCCACCCATATGTATTCTACATCTTCCGATCCAAGATCATTTATTTCTATCGTACTTATTCCATCTCATACTAACAAAGCTACCCCAACACACTTTCCTTCTGCTTGTCCTTTCAAAAAGTCACATACCCATACCCCTGAATATTTAGTTCCCAACTTTGATCTCCTGGATACTTATGCATATTTCATTAGTTAAAGTCATCACACAGTCACTGTGCATGCTAGGCACCCTGGTGAGACAATGGAGATCTGCATCATTGTGCCATCATCTTCCAATGGTCAATGGGGACTCCAGTTTGAGGATCACATCAGTGAAAAGACTACACTAGAGTGGTTGCACAAGCCGAAATTCTTACCTCGGCGCACTGCACTCTCAACTTTGTCTGGCACCCCCACCTCTCCATGCCCAGTTGCATGCCAGCTCTCGAACTCTAGGGTGTCTTGCTCATACCTTGAGAGGGTTAGGAGGCTAGCAAGGCCTCCTCCAGTCTGCAACCTTTCTATATTTTTGTGGGCCGTCTATTCCTGAAACAACAGAGGAGCATTGATTAGTCCACCCTGTAACTGCAGTGCAATTGCAGCCTGGCAAACTCCAGCTGAGGAGTAGCTGGCAGGGCACAACCAAGTAGTGGCCCTCGAGTCACAAAGTACTCAGTCCAAGCAGCCAGGGCTCAACCCCTTGGCCAGCTCCAGCATGATTAACAGTTGGCACTCAGACTCTAGCATCCCTGAGATCCACAGGGGGATGGCCAGACCTTAACACATCTGCACACTGATTCATATATACATGATACACTTCCTGAGTGCAGCAGGTCATTGAAGTGCTTCCTCACTGCACCCAGGAGCACTGCATCACATCATGGCTGCTGACCAAACTTCCACCTCCTCCCATGTCCTCTTGGTGAGGTGCGGTGGCCTCCTCCTCCCATCCCTGGGGCAAAGGTGTCTCTCCTGGCAGCCACCTCCTCCGGGAGGATGGCGAGGCACTCATCAGAGAAGTGGAGGGCTGAGCGCCCATCCGACCTGCCCTCCCGCCTGTCATGTCCAGCTGCACTTGAGTCATAGTCTGAGCTCAGGGAATGTCCTCCGTGGCAGCCTTCCAGGAGCTGCCTGGGCTGCTTTTAAACCAGCCGCTGGGTTGGCAACAGGTCCCCGCTCAGCCCTTTCCAGCCAGTGCAGAGCCATATTTCACACTGGACAGACCTTAATTGGCCCGCCAGCGTGAAACCGCGGTCGGAGCCCAATCACAGGCAGCAATCCGTTTCACGGCTGTTCCTGGGCCCAGCCAACAAAGGGAAAATCCTGTCCCCTGTGTCTTGTAGACTAATTGGTAGAGATTGATTGCTATGATTAGTCAACAACTGATCATTTATCATGTGATTACCAGCATAATGGAGATGTTCTGGATGGACCATGGTCTTTTACCATCCAGCAATGTTCCAAAAAAAACTAAATATCTGATGCGATTAGCATCAACTATTTATATTTCTAGTTTACCAGAACAAACAAGTAGTCTTTTATTCATGGCATAAACACTCAGAACAATGATTTGGAATAAAATGATCTTCCTATTTTGAGGGAAAAATTATGTTGTCAGCTATACAGAAATGTACAAAATAAAGTAAAACATGTTTTAACTATATTTAGACAAGATTGCTACCAGCTGTGCCAAGATAACACATTTCAGAGAGAAAGAAGAGACAGAAATGCTGCATGATATTTTTGTCCCAACAGCACCAAAGCAAGTAACAAGATTCATGTAATTATTTTGAGTATTTGAAAACAAACAGAAAATACTCCTCAAACTTAATTCATGAAAGTGAGCCTCTTTTAATAAAGATATATTTTAGTCAACGACCCTTTTTGCCATAGTTTGTGGGTGGCTATCAATTTAATTATTTAAGAATTTCTGTCTATTTAAATGTCATGGTCCATAAATATCAAGCAGTCACTGTAATTAATCATTTATAGGAATGGTAAAGGGGGCAAAAAATGATAGATGAACCAGTGTGGATTTGAAGATCAGTTTGGTTCATCTGACCTAGCCTAACCCATTGGAGGTCCCACACCTGTCCTGCCATATTTTATGCTAGATTGATCCCTCAGTGGCAATGACAGTGATGTCTATGAAAGTACACTGGTTGGTGCCTGAGCAGATGCTGAATTCTAATTTGGGAGGCCAAAGAAATGGGAGGAAATCAAATCCTTTCGCAAAAAATAATCCGACACGAGTTATGCTTTACCACCGTGGTAATACATTAAAACAATTTTGTTCCAAAAATAATGATGATCCCCATAAACCTACAGGAGCACCTGCCCAAATTGTTTAAAGAAATCACTAATCTTTGATTTTAAATTTAAGAGCAACAACAAATCATAATTCATCTTATTAATTAGAAGCCTACCCTTCCCCAAATTTTAACAGTTAAATTGCAATTGAAATGAAAGCATAATCAAATTTGGCGATAATTGGTTTTGCTTTGTGAAGTTGTCCACAAAAGAACCTTTGAAATGTTGACAGAATCCTTAATTGTAGCTTTTAACATAATCCATATAAGTTCATTTGAATCCTATAGATCAATACAGTTATCTGCAGGAAATGAAGAACTAAACTGTAATAAACTTGTTGTGCAGGTTTCTTGTTAGAAACAGTTAACCTTATTTACAAGGAAGCTACATGTTTGAACCAGGTCCACAGCTAGAAAGCTCCGCCCCTAAGATTACCCATATTTAGGATTGATTCGTCAGTACAATCACATGATCCCTAAAACAATATGAAAGGTTTTACTTACAATTACTGCATAAGCTGACATTTTGGACTCCTATCAGTTGTAAACAATTCAGGCTAACACAAAATTTATTTTAATGTTTTTCATTAATGAGACAATAGTGGAAGAGAGAGGTTTATAATTATCCTTGTTCAGGATTTGGCCCAGCAGGATACATTGGGCAGCATTTTTCAGATGGCAGAGTTTCCTGCCCTGCCATGTACAGACTTGGCAGGGAACATAACCCATCAATTCCAACTGCCCCGCAGCCATTTAACACTTAAAGGAACGTTAATTGGCTGGGGCAGGACTCCCACCCACCATTTGGGTTGAAGTCCGGCCAAAGCTGCCAGCCAATCTGATTGGACTACAAGCAGTCCCACTAGTCCAAGAGCTAATGCTCACAGGAACAGGTAGGTATGGGATCTCATGACAAGGACAGAAGGGGACACCTAGGGGG